>NC_056746.1:865233487-865405987 GCF_019279795.1 Protopterus annectens | reverse complement strand
TGCAAATCTGCCTTCATAGCTGCCTGTAGGTGATGCCAAGAGGGATCCCAAGTTGTGTTTGAGGCTAATAAGGGGGTTCACCAGTCTTGGGACACCACCATTTTCTGCAACAGTGTTCTCCTTCTGTTGTACACATTAATAATGGCAGGGGATCATCACAATGGCTTCCAGTGTTTGGAGGACAGTGTCTGTGTTCTGTTGGCTATGGTTAGTACCATGCATCCATGTGCATGTTTGTGCAGTGCATATGTGTAGGATGCAATAGCCATGCAGCTATTCCCATTGACATGGGTGCAGTAAAGTCATCCACCCCTGTTTTTATGACCGCAAAGTCAGCATTGAAGGGGTTTTGCAAGGTGATTACCTTTGTGGAGGGTGTGGGTAGGATGTTCAGCTCCAAGTTGATTACATCACGCTGGATCTGACCAGGTAGGGGTTGACAACTGTGATCAAGCAGCAATCCCATATGTAAGAAAACAACACAGGTCAAGGTTGTTGCATCCTCTACTGGGGGTCAGTATGAGCCAGTCCAGGGCATTGGAACTGATGAATTCCATGAAGTGTTGGGCCAGTGTACTGATGCTTGACTACTTTCCCCAGGTGATGGAGGTGTAGTTGAAATCTCCTACTCTGTCAGGGTTGGGTTGGACCTTCATAGATGCCAGGGTGTTGAGGAATGTGCATTGACAGTCTACGGACATAGCTGGGGACCAAAAGCAAGCTATGGTGTGGATTGTAGTATTCCCCAAAGTCAGTTTTACCAGAAGTACCTCTGATGCCTTATGCTGGGATATTAGTCTGGAGGTGTGCATATCAATTATGGATATGGAAACAACACCACCTGTGGAGATGTGGTCCATGTTTTGGTGCTGACAGCTGTGGAATGCATCATAGCCTGTTAGTGCAGGGCTGCTGTCTGCTGCTGTGAACCAACTCTCTGTTACAGTGCAAATGTTAAGGTCCTCTGCATCTTGACAGTTAGATGTCTACTGTTGAGTAGCATGACCCTCAGATTAAATACATGTCTAGCTTTAAAGGAGGTAATTTTATTTGGAACACTAACTAATACGGCACTATAGAGGTGGCAAGACACTTACCCTGTACCTGGAAACCCAGGGCTGACAGATTTAGGACATCTCTGGCAAGGCATTGAGGTCTGTCAATCAAGTTATCCTAAGCAGAGAGATAGTAGATCCCCTGAGAATGACACACAACACATAAGCCAATGTTGCAGTTAATTATCTGTTAACAGTACTGCAGCATCATTCTGGGTGATGGCAGTATACTTCTCAGAGCTACTCTCACACCTGTCTGGACCACATAATCTGAGTGTTCAATGATGTCGCTTGTCATATAGCCCAGGGAGGTGTGTCTCAGGTCATTCACTCCTACATGGATGATGACAGAGTGATACTTGTAGCTGTTGTGGAGTGGCCTGACTGGGTGTGTCATGTGTTGGATGCTGGCACGTTATAGGCAGCTGGCTGTTACTTCCTCCATAATCAACATAGTGAGTGGGACATCTGTGTGCCGCAGTACTGAGTCACCCATGATCACTGTAATGTGCAAGATGGTCAGCCTTAGGAGCTTAGGTTGAGGGTCACACTGTGTAGGTGACATATGTGTCCTTTGGCATGTGCAATGTCATGGTGTCTGAGTGGGTGTCTGTCTTGCTGGTCTGTGCTGTTTGTATAAATGTCCATTGAGTGCCTCTGTGAAGGTGGATGTGTGCCTTTTCATTGTATGTCAGGGCTGTCATAGTGGGTGTTGTGGCAAGTTATGTGGTCCACATGGTGTGGTTCAGGTGTTGATCTCATCCTCTTGACCAGCTAGTCCAGTCTTTGCTGGAGAGTGCATAGTTCCACATTTGGTGATAGGGGTAACTCTCACTGGTCTGAATGTTTGGAGTTTAGAGGAGAGGGTTGTGTGTGTACATGAAACAGTTGCAACAATACTTCAGAATGGACAAGTGCACCAGGGTAATGGGTGAAAGCACAGAAATCCACACTTCAATCATGCCAGGAGGGGGTGGTCATAAGTAGTAAGTACTGGGGCTAATTTCATAATGAACGAGTACTGCTGATGGCTTCCAGGTGTGATACACTTATTGATACAATATCCTGTTGACGTGCAAAGCTATAATGCTATTTGAAGTGCAAGATGGAAAGAACTAGCAAGATGTACGAGAGAAACTGAAGGCAGACTTCCTGTCACCTGTAATACTTGCTGTGCAGTTATCAGCACCTTTGGCCAGTTGTAAGTCCAGTAAGCTCTGTAGCAAGTGCAATAACTGTGTAACACTATAGTACAAATAACTAAATAGGCAGGGATTCTAATCTCAATACCGACAAGTGTGAATGTGTGAGAATGAGGTACTGTGTGGGTTATACCATTTTGACTTGTGTACCACTCTTTACACTTCCCCTCACTCCAATTTAGTAGTCATGTTGATGTCATTCACCTTAGAAATACCTTTGGACTAGGTGAAACTGTATAAGCTGTGTGGTATGTCTGACAACTGTGTAACACTTTAGCAGACATAACTAGGTAGGCAGGAGTTCTCATTCCAATACTGGTAACTGTGTGTGTGTGTGTGTGTGTGTGTGTGTGTGTGTGTGTGTGTGTGTGTGTGTGTGTGTGTGTGTGTGTGTGTGTGTGTGTGTGTGTGTGTGTGTGTGTGTGTGTGTGTGTGTGTGTGTGTGTGTGTGTGTGTGTGTGTGTCAGAATCATGACCTGTGTAGGTTATACCATTTCTGACTTGTGTACCACCCTTTACACTTCCCCTCACTCCAATTTAGTAGTCCTGTTGATGTCATTCACCTTAGAAGTATCTTTGGAAGAGGTTAAATCGAACAACCTATGTGGCACATCTGATAACTGCGTAGCACTATAGTAGAAATAACTACATAGGCAGGAGTTCTCATTCCAATACTGGCAACTGTGTGTGTGTTTGTGTGTGTGTGTGTGTGTGTGTGTGTGTGTGTGTGTGTGTGTGTGTGTGTGTGTGTGTGTGTGTGTATCTAACACTTTCCCCACCCTACTTTACTACTGCTGTTGTTGTCATTCACCTTAGAAGTACCTTTGGACAAGATGAAATTGTGTAAGCTGCGTGGTGCATTTGCTAACTGCATAATACAAACAATTAGATAGGCAGGAGTTCTAATCTTAATAATGGCAACTGTTTGTGTTTGTGTGAGGATCATGTACTGTGAAGGTTATACCATTTTGAGTTGTGTACCACTATACCCATCCTAATTTAGTAGTCCTGTTGATGTCATTCACCTTACAAGTACCATTGGACAAGGTAAAATTGTGTAAGCTCCGTGTCACATCTGATAACTGTGTAACACGATAGAAGACATAAATAGATAGGTAGGAGTTCTAATCTCAGTACTGGTGTGTGTGGATCATATCTTGTGTGGCTGATACCATGTTGATGTGTGTACCATACATGGCAGGTGACCACCTCCTGATGCCATTACATTATATAGTGTGGTAAGGGCATCTACCTCACATGCAGCATGTGTAACCATTGTCCTCTGTTCTGATGTGTCTGGAACATCCAGATATTTGAAATCTGTTAGTGCTCTGTCTGCTTTAACAATGCCCATGTATGTGATATAGTTGCCAAATAGGCCACAGTGAGTGCAATTACACATATGGCAGCCTTAGGTATCATACCTGACTGAAACTTTATACTGATACAATGTCTGCTACCCTCACACTTGTCCAGGCTTGTAGGTGCAATACATAAGTCCAGAGGCTTGGTTTTACAAGTGAAATGTTCATGTCATGGGTCTCATTAAAGGTTGGGAAAGGTGTGGACTGACATGTTGTGGTCTCAATTAGTATATAACAGAAACAAATGGCATCTTAACAGGTGTGTGTATACATTTTATATCCACTGTATAACAGTAATGTTTTACACATGTCCCTACATTAGTCAGTTTGTCTGATAAATTTTGCTGGTGTCTGCCCAGATGTCTTGCACTGACAGGTTGTGAGGTATGCTACAAAAATGTTACAGTCTCTTCAGATAGGCCATTGTGGTGATCACGGTGATGCAATACAATTAACCCCACTACAAGTTAACATGCACATAAAGCAATATGGCTATTAGTCATAGTTGTGTGCATGGTAACTTGCATACCCTCCACATGCCTGGGGTATTGCCAAAGCACAACTGAGCCATTCCATACTTACCAGCTTCAGGCTGCTGTCCAATATGCAGACCAGAATAACCTATGTAATTGTGAGAGAGAGGTATTGTCAGCAGACTCCCATGTGCCCTTGGAAATGGATGGATGCAGCATGTCTGCACATTTACAGTACAACACCCAATACTACACAATTTTCTGTTCTTCACCATAGATTTGCATTTCTGTGCATTAGAAATCCCCATTCACAACTGCAATCGTACCTGGCACATGCATGTAGATACTGTTCTGATACAAGTATGTCTCATACAGTAGTCTACTGATCCCCACTGGGACCTTACCTGCATGCTCCTTGTCCATTGTGTGGGTGCCACCCACCTCCAGCAAGTGGGGCTTTGTACCCTGGTGTTGTACTGTGATGGGTGGCCCAAGCTTGGCAAGGAGCTCCTCTTTGGTGTTATTGGGGGCTGCATGGCTGGCCTCCCACCTGTGGTTGTGGGTTCCCTGGCCATGGCAGCAGCCCTTTGCCAGGCATGGCATATGAAGTTGGTGGCATGATGCTGCACCTGCTCATATGTACATGTGTGCAGGCCCACCTAAATTACCCTGTGGACAGGGACATCCCACAGGGTGGTCCTCTCCCGAAGATGTTGCTGGCTTTGGCCTAACAGTACTGTGTGGTTCTGTATTATGGTTTTGATTATCAGGTTGCATTCTGCTGGTGAAAAGGTCTCCTGCCAGTGATGTGGCATTGCACCTGGTAGACACAAACAGAGAAACACATCTTAGGACCCCATACATTTGCAACAGTATGTCCAGTACCTGCACATGTACCTTGAATACCAGTAGCCAACACTCACAACCATAGCAGTAGCCAGCACGCACAACCACACCATACATCTGTAATCTATCAGCACAGTATCAGCTTGCATTGCTTTTCCTGGTCCTGATGAGTCACATTGCCTGAAGTGAGAGCAAGTTGTTTGCATAATCTGTCATTCCTCATTCAGGTCTGTGTAAATGGATGACATTAGCCGTCTTCCATGTGGATGGTGTGTGGATGGTGCTGCAGATTGGTGTGACTACAGTGTGTAAAGCAGCTGGGAGCACATGCCTGAGTTCATGTAGGATGTAGACAGGGATTATATGATGTCCCATGGATACTTATATTTGTTGCCTTTCATTAGGCAGTATGTACCTGCTCACTGGTGATGAAGGGAAGGTTGTGGGTGCAGTACATATCCACCTATAGTGATGCTGAGCCAGGGGGATGTTTGCACTAACCCTATCTGCATCAGGTTGCCTTTAGCTATGTTGTGTATGTGATCTGATTAGCCACCATTACAAGTTGGGTTGGTATGTTGCCTCCAAGATTGCAGACATATGGGAAGATGGCCTTGTGATTGTCCCTGGTGGATGTCTCCAATTTGTAATCATAGTTGGCCTTACAGTAATCTACCTGTGACCTTATATGCTTGTTCAGACAATGGCTGACTTGATGTCAGGTTGTTTCCTGCCCGTACTTTGCCCTGTACAGCCACTATAGGGACCAAGTCTGTGGTTTGTGTAATGCTGCTGTCCAGAAAAGGGAATTACTGTACGTTGGCAGAGGAGGTATGACGAGTAAGGTATTGCTGAGTCCATACAGCCATGTATGTGTTCAGTTGGTTGTTTGTAGTGGGCATGACCACAAAGTCATAACACAGTTGAACACCTCTCCTATTTAGTAATGATAATCATGCTTACTGTACTAACTATGGCGGTGTCAGGGCAATGCAACAACCAGTAGCTGTAGACATGTCACTCTTTTGGGTGCACAGTAACTAACATTACATGTGTACAATATGTACAGTTGTTTTAACTGAAAATTTGTATCCTATGTCTGTTTTCATGAGGTGGACACATACACCTACTCATACTGACATGTGCATAACTAATACCTCACATGCATGTCTGTTCTATGTCAGCATGACACACTAAATTCACACTCCTGCTGTGCAGTCATCTGTCCCAACCTGTTACAGCAGGACATCTGTAGGATGCCATGCATACATGGGTGCAATGGGACAAAATCAGTGACAGTGTCTCAATATTGCTGTAACATACTTGAGTCATTCAATAGCACAGTAGCCTTTGCACTGACAGGCATCCCCTGGAGGATGTTCAACAGTCATATGGCAGGAAGACAGGGGAAAGGCTAGGAGGGTGGTATTGCGGGTAAGAATTGTTAATGTTGGCAGTATAATTGGTATAGGGATCAAGGCTAGCTGATATGATGGAAAGGGGATGGTTGACATATTGTGTGTGTGCAAGAGACCACATGGAATGGGGTTATGTCTGGGTGTATGGTAGGCAGGTCACAATTGTGCTATCAAGGTGTGGACTGGAGATGGAAGGGAGTAGGGCTTCTGCTGAAGGAACAGTATGCCAAGGGTATTTTTGGAGGATGACATAATGACATAAGTGTCTGATTGAGTGATGTTTCTCAAGCTGCAAGCTGATTGTGTAATGACTGTTGTTAGTGCATATGCTATGCAAGTTGGTTGTATGATGGATGAAAAAGAGAAATGTGACATTATTTGGATGACGTGATAACTGTACCCAAGGGTGACAGAAGGGTTCAGGCAACTAGGCAGTGTGACACCCCCCTGTGAGACAGCTGGATGTGAACACATGGCAGGTTGGCAGTTTAGCTGCAGTGACAAATTCTTGTGGACAATTCCCTGTGGGAATAGAGGAACCCCCTGCACCCTAACCACAGGTGGCAGACGCAAACCCCCACAGTGATACACTCTACACCCCCCTACAAGCCACCATGTGCAACTGTCAGTGGAACATGTGGCTGGCATAGGATGCCACGTGGGCATGAAAGTGGTAACGTGAAACCTGTGTGCTGTGGGCAAAGCCTTTATTAACACAAAATGTAAAGTGATGTGTGTAGTGATCAGTGTGTACTAAACCCAAATATAATCACAACTTGTAGCAATGTACCACAGCACGGAGGAATTCCTGCACATCACTGTAGTCACACTTATGTTGCAAGATGTGCTTTAGGTGACGCTTCCTTACAACAATAGCCTTCCTACGTGGTGTCACAGGCATCCCCTTCAAAAGAGACTCCCATTGGGTATCTGTCAGGTTCTGTTCCTACTGCAGAACAGACAGAAGGTCAGATAGCTGCACAGTAGGGTTTTCCAGTAACACCTTCAGCCGACGATGCCATGCCTCCACTTGGTTATTTGTCCGCGGGAAGTCTATGTCAGAGACATCACACACATTCCAAAACCTCAAAGGGTAGGACGATGGCAGTCATTGCTGTGCTGAGCAGCGGGATGCATACTTACGTGGTCTGCCTCACACATAATGATGGCCCAGAAATATGCCAATAGGCTGAGCACAGTCTGGTAAAGTAGCCACAATGTCCAGAAATTCAGGGACAATGTCTTCCAGCGGTAGGAATGCCAACGCAATCAGCTTGTGGATGGCAATTGAGAAAGCAGTGTCAGTACCATAGAGGGCTACAAGGTGGTGATGCTGGATCTGGCGCCAAATGATCTGTGCAAAATGGAATAGGCACCCCTTCAGAATACTCTTAGGGAATGCCTTACGGCTGGCATGGATCGCTGCCTTCTCGAAATCAGTCATAATATACTGTGGAGCCAAGGTGCATTCCTGTTCTGCAGCCATACCCTACAGTATCTTCCACATATCGTTGTATGCAGACTCTGACTTCTGTGTCATGAGACAGTACACCAGGGGGACAATCCTTGCTGAGGTGAGGGTGTAATGTATACAGCTGATGACATATATCAGCCCGTGTGGGGAAGGTGCCATCCCCAAGAATGATGTCATACCTGCACAGATCAGTCAGATTCTGTGATGTAGTAAGTAGAACCAAGGAATCAGTCCCATCCATATCAGACTTTCTATGGAGGATAAAGCTGCCACTACGGAGTGGATACTGGCTGACATCAATAGCCACAAGTGTCGCTGGAGGTGTGGTCATGGATGCCCGTGCCCTCTGCCATACCCTGGTTATGCTACGATGCAGGGTGGCACGGCAAGGCAAGGCATCTCTTATAGTACACTGTCATGCACTGAGCCTAGGACACTCTGCATTACCAGGCTTGGTAGGTCATTGCCAGTTACCACCCTCTGCTGCAGTTCTGCGTGCAGTGTAGCCACTTGGGCTGTTGTTGCATCTGGGCCATGCTGGTGTGGCAGTGATTTCAGCAGTTCTTCCCCCTCATCCTGGTGAACAGTGATGGCATGACCTCTGCAGGCCTTTACTCTCTGCTCGATACATGCCCAGTACCATTTAGGTGGTGCTTCACGCTCCAAATGGTAGAGGTATCCCTCCACTACCAGCATTGGTTTTCCCCATTGGCTGGGCACTGTGCTGTATCTGTTGCCAAGATGACTAGGGCTATACAGGTACATAGATTCCATCATGGTAATGCCACTTGTTGATGGCCTCTCGGTATCCATCACAGCCAGTGTAGTAGAGAACAGGATGTAGATACAACTTTGGTACAGGCCAGTATCACAGTTTGGATATATTGCTGTACAACACCTTGTGTTGTACCCTTCTGAATATGCCATGTTTGCCACAATGGCCCTTTGAAGCAGTATACACACCACTTTGCTCATACTACCTGTCCAGCTAGGGATTCTCTATGTGCAGTTCACACAGCCATGCAATTGGCAAGTGAATGTAGTCCAGCAGGGGTCTCCCAGCTTGCATACATCACTGGTTTTGCATGTACTGCACAAGTCCCCTTTAACACCCAGCTATTGCTGTTGGCCAATCAGGGTGTGGGGCCCACCCTCAGTTTCAGCGACAGAGATCACATAGGAATGTCTCCCTGTATAGCACCCTTTTCTGCCTACATGTCCCTGCATATGTACGTACCCCAGCTGCAACAACCATTGGATGGGTTTGACAACCCCCACATTATGGGCATGCTGCCTTGTTGTGGACTTGTAGGTGGGTTAATACTCTTTTGTGTCCCATTCATACTTTCCCTCCCCTTTGTGTCTGTGTTCCCTTCTACTGTGGTTGCTTTTGCAATGTTCGGTAGGTGGTCTGTGATTGCTAGGGTTGACATGTGTCCACCTGCCAGTACCCTAGGGTGGCTCTGGAAGGACAGTGCCCTTCTGTTGCAGGCATACCTCTCAGCCCCTTGGAGTAGGTAGTCTGGACAAAGCCATAGCACTAGTGGTACACATAGAGTCACATTCTGCCTTTTGCAAACTTGTACAGTGGATAGGATAACAGCATGCATATTGTGTAGTGTGAAGTCAGAAACACTAAATGTCTGCAATTACTTTCTAACTCCTGCACACATTGCTTTGCCACTATATGCCAGACATCCACAATAGTTCTCACAATGGGCCACACATAATCTGCAGTAGTCTGGGTAGTCTGCAGAAACTGTATGGTTGGGGTGTATGGGAAGGGATTCTTGTACTGTTGTGTCTTGTGTATGGTGTGCAAGTACAGGGGTTATCATTTGGCTGCAGCTTCTTTGGCATTTTCTGTCTGCCAGTTTCCGACAGCGAGATGTATGTACAGGTTGTGTTTGCGGGTTTGGAATGCTTGTGCATAGGCTACATGTAAGCTGTTTTGTCTTTCTTTGAGTGGTTGGTCCCTCTCCACCACTTGTCTTGCCTATCATTTGTCTAGCAGGCTGTTTCCACTGTCAGGAAACAGTGCACTTATTTATGTTAGGGGACATCTACATTTTTCAAGTTTTCCTACTGCATGGATTCCCACAGCATATCTATCTTTCGTCAGCACCGCTCTATGATCTAGCAGTGCTGCGGCCTTCTTCTTTCGGCGTTGTAGCTCGTAGGCATTTGTCTCATGATCTACATGCCGGAACCCATGCCAGACTGGTCATTGCAGCAGATGTCAATGGGCATGTTGGTGAAGGGAATAGAGGGGATGGGGAATTTATGGGTATGTATGGTGTTAAAAGGAGTGTAGACAGTGAAATGGTAGTGGATTTTGCAAAAAGGATGGACATGGCTGTGGTGAATATGCACTATGACATGAGGGAGGAATATAGGGTGACATATAAGAGTGGAGTAAGATGCACACAGGTGGAATATATCCAATGTAGGAGGGCCAGTTTGAAGGAGATTGGAGACTGTAACGTGGTGACAGGGGAAAGTGTATTTAGGCAGCAGGGAATGTTAGTATGTGAGAAGATGTTGTTGATCAAGATGAGGAGGGGTGTGGGGGCAGCACCAAGGATTAAATGGTGTGAATTGGAAAAGTGTGCTTGTGAAGTGGAGTTCAGGGAAGAAGTGAGACAGGCACTGGGTGGCAGTGAGAATCTAACAAATATCTGGTTAAGTACAGCAGAGCTGGTAAGGGAGATAGCTAGATGGGTGCCTGCGGTGACATGTGGATGGAGGAAGCAGTACAAGGACACCTGTTGGTGGACTGAGGAAGTACTAGACAGTAGACAGTGGCAAATGCTGGGGAAGAAGGAGTAGGGATTGTCATAGAGAAGAGGAAAGTAGTCGGGAGTATGAGGAGATGATGTGGATGGGAAAGAGAGAGGTGGCAAAGGCTGAGGATGGGCATATGAAGAGTTCAATGACAGGATGGATACTATGGAGGTATAAAAGGAATTGTACAGACTGGCTGGATAGATGCACTGAGCTAGGAAAGATGTGCAACAGATAAGGGTAATAAAGGATGATGAGGTATATGTACTCACAAGTGAGCACATGTACAGTGTACTCTGAGAGGCTGATAAATGAAGAGAATGTGACAGAGAAGGTTGGATGATGTGGGTATGTTGAATCATGGAGTGCAATGGCTTAACAAGGAAGATGTAAGGATAGCTATGGAGAGGATGAATACTGGTAAGCCTGTTGGTCCACATTACACACCTGTGGAAGCATGGGGTTGTTTATGGGAAATGGCAGTGGTGTGTTAGGCAGACTGTTTACTGATATATTGGGAAGTGTGAGGTTGCATGAGGAGTAAAGAGAAAGTGCTTGGGTACTGTATTAAGAATGAGGTTGATGTGCAGAGCTGTGATAACTACAGAAGGATAACATTGACCAGTGACAGCATGAAGTTATGGGTAAGAGTAGTGGAAGCTAGGTTACACAGGGAGGTGAGGAGTACTGGTCAGCAGTATGGTTTCATGTGTGGAAAAGGCACTACCAATGTGATGTTTGCTCTGAGGCTGTTACTGGTGGAATACAGAGGTCAGGAGTTGCTTTGTGTTTCTCTGGATGTACAGAAAGCATATGACAGGTTGCTTTGACAGGAGTTGCGGTATTGTATGATGAAGTCATGAGTGGAAGCGATATATGTAAGAGTGGTACAGGATATGTACAAGGGTGGTATGTCAGCATTGAGGTCTGCATTGGGATTGACAGATGTGTTTAAGGTGGAGGTGAGATGACATCAGGGATCAGCTGTAAGCCCTTTCTAATTTGCAATGGTGATGGACAGGTTGACAGACAAGATCATATGGGAGTCCCTGTTCACTATGTTGTTTGCAGATGACATTGTGATCTGTATTGAGAGTAGGGAACAGCTTTTGGAGACCCTGGAGAGGTAGACATATGCTCTAGGGAGGAGATGAATGAAGGTCAGCAGCCCTAGGACAGAATATCTGTATGTGAATGAGAGGGAGGATAATGGAATGTTGAGGGTGCATGGAATACAGTTGGCAAAGGTGGATGAGTTCAAATGATTGGGCTCAACATTTCAGAGTAATGAGGACTATGGCAGACATGTGTAGAAGAGAGTACAGGCAGGATGGAGAGGGTGGAGAAAAGTGTCAGGAGTGATATGTGACAGACGAGTACCAGTAGACATGCTATGTAAGGTCTACAAGAGGGTAGTGAGACCACCTATGTCATATGGGTTCAAGACAGTGGCACTGACAAAAAGGCAGGAGTCAGAGCTGCACATGGCAGAGTTATGGATGTTATGTTTTGCACTGGGTGTGACATGGGTGCACAGGTTTAGCAATGTGCATAAGACATGCTCAGGCCATGTTGGACGGATATGAGACAGTGTTGGAGAGGCAGCATTACATCAGTTTGGACATGTGCTGAGGAAGGGTGCTGAGTATATTGTGAAAAGGATGGTAAGGATGTAACTGCCAGGTAAGAGGAAGAGAGAAAGGCCTTTGATAAGATTTCTGGATGTGGTGAGAGAGGACATGCAGGTGGTTGGTGAGAGAGCAAGATTCATAGGACAGGTAGAAATGGCAACAGATGAGCCACTTTGGCAATCCCAAATGGGAAAAGCCAGCAGACAATTAAGTGGGATGTTGTAATGTCAGCCTTCACTGATTTGGCAAGGATTTGACTGACATGACACAACTATATGGGTAAATGACTACAAATATGAGGCACACATAAGGTCAGTGTGCAGAACACTGGACAGTTGAATGGTATGAGCTCAGTATATAACATGCAGTTCAACACACAGATCTGCAACAGTACTTTACTCTGCACATGCTCTGTATAGTTGTCTTATATTTACAAGACAAAATGTATATCATAGTTATATGAGCAGGTAACATATGGATATGTACAACATCTCAGTAGCTGTTCTCACTACAGACAGAGCCACATGCTATGACCATCAGTGCTGTTCAGCCATACATCAGTATAGCAAGTCTTGTTGAGGCATATGCTTTCAAACCCTAATTTTCCATTATTATAGACCACCTACTGAATTCAATTACACGCTTACTTGTTTCACATACCATTTTCTTTTCTGGATATGTCACAGATATATCCTGTCTTATTCTTTTTTCTCACACTACTTCGGCTTTGCATTGATGGACTGTCTTTGACAGAGGTGGTTTGGATAGATGGCAGCTTGTCTTTTATAGGTAATGCTCCTGACCATGTGATAGCCTGAGCATTTGGTGTTCTGCAGTTGCTGATTGCATGCAGAGCAGCTGTGGTAGTTATCCCAATAGCCAATGTCATGGGAACACACTCCAAAAATTCAGTACTCCATGTGAGTGTTGGCCCTTTCCCTTACCTGTGAGGAAGAGATCCTGGAGATGTGTGAGCTAATACCTCCTAGAACAAGAGCTGTGGAGACAAGCTAACTAAATGGTTGAGAAGATTCAAGACCTAGGGGCAGAATGTGAGTACTGTTGTTATATGTTTCGAATACTGCTTGCTTAACAGGGTTTGAACATGCTACTTTTGTATGGGTTTGTATAGGTTTCAGTCTGATAAAGTTCTGTGTCTGCATAGCTCTCAACAGTAGGGCTATCCACATAATGGCAAGAGGTTTGCCTGTTGTGTTTGGTCTGTTCCCCAGACAGGTGTTGTCCTTGGCAAATCAGTAGCATACTCTGGTGATTGCAATCAGTACATGCCAACATCCATTTGTGTTTCAGACTTTATATCCCTCAGAAAAGTTATGTTACAATAAACCTTGTAACACCAGCAATTTTCTCAGTGTATAACAGCAATAGTTCAAGTATGGCCATGTTTTTGGGCCTCAGTCCCACATTATGTCAGGCTTGGTACAGATGCCATACAGTAGGAGATTGATAGGTAGGGTCTACCATTATTATGTTCTTTCACTCCTGCTGAGGGGAAAGGATGGACAACACGTGGGACCCTGTACATTCAAGAAGTTGGTGTATGAAGAATGCTCTTAGATGCCCTTGTAACACATTTTATGTGGGGGAGAGTAAAAAGTGTTTTAAAAATAGTCTGTTAGAACATTTGATAGATATTACTGATGAGGAAGAAGACAGTTCTATAGCTGTACATTTCAATAATTCCCACCATGAGGGTAGTAGTCCTGAAAGAAGAATTGATATGTACAGAATCTGTTTAAATTCTTAAATGTGATACTTTATCCCCTAGGGGGTTGAATGTGTACTGTAATTGGAGGCTGTGTATATACATGTAATTAAGTGTAGTGGGTTACAAGGTACTGCTTTGGAAAAAGGTTGTTTCTCAGTTTGATGAAACAGTCATAAAAGAACAATTGTTATGTACAGAATCAATATTTGTTTTTAAATGTGATACTTTATCCCCTAGGAGGTTGACTGAGGAGTGTAATTGGAGGCTGTGTATTTAAATGTACATATGTGTTAACTGCTTCTTCTAATTTAGGCAAGTATTTCTTGTAATTTGTTACTCCTTGAAGGCTTTGTCAAAGACATCAGAGTAAAATGAATTTGTGTGAATTACTGACTTTTTGTCTTTTTCTTTACAATCTTCACTCAATGTAGTTGTGTTGCTAAGAAGTCACTGTATATGTCTGGCCAATGTGTATGGCCTATCATGGTTTTGTAGCAGCATAATGTTCACTTGTTATTTGGACTGGGGGGGGGGGGGCAGGTGTGAGTGTCATGAATCCTTTTGTATCCAACTGTGCATGCTGCCCCAGTTATGGGTGGACTATCAGCAGCATATGTTTGTATGGGCATTTAGAGACATGTATATATATATATATATATATATATATATATATATATACATACATACACACACACACACACACACACACACACACACACACACACACACACACACACACACACACACACACACATACATGTCAATTATCTATCTCTCTATATATGTAAATTTTTTTTCATGTATATATTTGTAGATAACAATCATTCCTGATTGCACAGTGTGTCTTTCCAGTTGTAAACTGACTGTACTGCAAGATATGCTGTAAGAAACATCCTAAGTGGTACATTTTTGTGAATATGGTGTATAGCATCCTGGGTTCAAGATAGAGCATGACTGATTATTTTGTTGCTAGCTAGAAGAAGGGTTGCTGAATACAGAGTGATTAAGGCACTTTTAAGCAGTTGTAAGTGGGTTTGCGTGGTGCTAAGTGCTGCTAAAATATGGTTAAACCAATAGGCGCTTAAACTGTGTAGGCTTCACTAACTGATGCTTACCAGTGCACAAATATGTTTAGCAGTGCTAACTACTGGTTATCATTCACATGTAAGCAATGTGTACACCTGTTAAGCATAGCTCAGCCCTGATGTTAAATGTTAGATGTGTTATGGCTCCTTTTTGATCTGACTGTGATTGCTGCTCCAGTGTCTGCTGGTCTGTTGGCTGTATGCCTTTGTAGCGGCAGACTGAGACATGTCCTGTACCACAGTCAGGATTCAGACTACACTGAGAATTGGACCACTGTATGTAGGGGTAGTGTGTGACTGGTAAACTATTATGCATTTCTTCACAAAGTTCTTATACTTTACTGTTCACCTGACCTACCAATATGTGACTATGACTGTGGTGGAATTGGTTGTGGGTAAGAACTTTCACACTAGTGTCTGATTTTTGGTGCTGTAACATCCCTGTAGTGCCTGACATCCCAAAGGGGAATGACACCACATTCATTGACATTGATCTTCAGGCCATGGCTCTGACACAGGTCATTGGACTCAGTGAGGTCTTTCTGTAGGATGTCAACATCACTTGGGTAGTTAATAGCTCCCAACTTGCAATCATCTGCAAACATTGTCAGCCAGAGTCCCTTCATGTTGGCATAGACTTCAGAGACGTAGATACCAAACAGGAGAAGACCCAGGATCGAACCCTGTGGAACTCCACATGTGACAAGTCGGCATTCTGACTTGGGCTCAGCTACTTTCACACTGTGGTTCTATCTGTGAGACAGTTTGCAACCCACCTACTGTTATAGGGGTTGATGTGTAGCTTAGTGAGTTTATCCATGACCCCTGAGTGGGGAAAATTATCAAAGGGCTTGGCCAGATTGGCATAGGCTGTATGAACTACCTTGCCTTCATCCACAGCTCTGGTGACTGGCTCAAAGAACTCAACGAGTTTGATTGAACAGGCATGATCTCCCCTACACAAAAGCAAACAGTGTGGGATCCTGAGTCTGGAGATTCCCATACCCCTGTTTCTTAGGTCCATGATGATGTGTTCCATAGCTTTGCATGACAGCCTTCTCTGGCTAATGGTGCAATACTTCCCAGGGTCTGCAGCCACTCCTCCTGCATGGAAAGGGATAAGTGTAGCAGTGCAACAGTCAATAGGTACAAAGCCTGAGGTGAGGCTATGATTGAACAGGGCATACAAGTGAGGTGACAGTTCACTCTGTAGTTCATGCAGAAGACAGCCAGGGATATTGCCATGTCCAATAAAAGTTGTATTCTTAGCCTTGGACAGTGGTGTGTTAACCAAAGCAGCAGTACTACTGGATGCCTGGCAGTGTACTGGTATTGTGACTGATCCTTTGGAGGGTGAGGAGAGGGGTAAAATTGCCACTGAATCTGTGTGCCAGTATACTGGCAATATCTGTTGCCTCAGTATAGCAGTTAACATTGTGCAGTAGCTCCGAGTATATGTTGGCATTACCGTGGAGATTCTTTATATAACTATAGGAGGCCTTGTGGATGTCTTTAATGTGTGCTACAATTCTGTTTTCACTGCCACCTTTAGAGTATTTTATGAGGAATCTCATCTTTTTGTCGAAGCTGATAAAGGAGTTTTTCCAGTCTTGGGACTTCACCTTATTCCATATCAGTTTCCTCCTTCTGTTGTAGAGTATTTTGGGCAGGGAACCACCAGATTGGCTTCCCTTTACTGGAAGGGAGCATCTTGTTTCTATTGTGTATGGTGGAATCCATGCATTTGTGTATGTGTTTGTATTGCATTGGTGTGAGTTTGGAGGTCATGCATGTAGTATTCATTTGTGTGGGTGCCGTGAAGTTAGCCACCTCTGATCTTTGGACGCCAAAGTTAGCTTTGGAAATGTTTTTTACAGTGGTTACCTTTGCAGGGGGGTGGGAGGGAGGTTGATTTCTAAGGTGATGATATTGTGATCAGATCTAATCATGGAAGAGTTAACTATTGGTGTACAGCAACAGTCACCCATGTTAGTACTGACTAGGTCAATGATGTTGCCACCTGTAGTTGGTGTTGAAAAGAGCTTGTCCAGGCCATTGGAATGGATGCATTCCAGACAACATTGGGCATGTGCATTGGTACATGGGTAGCTTTCACAGTTAATGGAGGGGTAGTAGAGGTCAACCAGTGTGATAGTTTTAGGTTGGACAGTAATATTCTCCAGAGTCATGGGGTTTGACTCTTGGGACACGGTTGGGACCTATAGCAGGCTACAATTTGAATTGTTGTCTTACCCTATGTTAGCTACATCTGCATTATCTATAATGCATTATGCTGGGCTACCAGTGTGGATGTGTGCACATCCTTTGTGAATAAGGAGTGCTTCAAGTGATGGCTTTTTGAGATTTGAACTTCTAGTGTGGAGCAGCATTACCCTCAGATTGCATTTGTTTGTAGCTGTTATATATTTACGTATATTTATGTATGTATGTGTATATATATATATCTATATATATATATATATATATATATATATATATATATATATATATATATATATATATATATATATATATATATATATATATATATATATATTTGTGTGTGTCTGTGTGTGTGTGTGCATGTATTTATATACTTTCATATATATATATATATATATATATATATATATATATATATATATATATATGGGTCTACTTTAAAAGACCGAACCGACGATTCCCCGACATGCGGAAAACGAAGACCAAACGACCGACAGGTAAGTTTACCGACAGGGTGATTTGCCGACAGCGGAAAGACCGACAAGGGTAATGTGTGATCGCGACCCGGTAAGTGTGCGACAGTGACGGAGTTAGGAGCGGTGAGGTAAGTGTGCGATATTGTGGGATTTCGGGTTAGGCTGTGGGAAAGGTGAGTGTGTGTTAGTGTTAGAGTTAGGGTTCGGGTAAGGTAAGTGTGTGATAGTGAGGGACTGTAGTTTAGGGACGGGTTAAGTGAGTTAGGTTTAGGGTGCAGGTAGGTGAAGTGTGCGATAGTGTCGGACCTTGGGCTAGGGGTGGGTTAGGTGAGTTAGGGTTAGGGTGCAGGTAGGTGAAGTGTGCGATAGTGTCGGACCTTGGGCTAGGGGTGGGTTAAGTGAGTTAGGGTTAGGGTGCAGGTAGGTGAAGTGTGCGATAGTGTCTGACCTTGGGGTTAGGGGTGGGTTAAGTGAGTTAGGGTTGGGGTGCAGGTAGGGTGAGTGTGCGATAGTGTCGGACCTTAGGGTTAGGGTTTGGGTTAGGGCTAGTGGCTATGCTATGTAGTGTAATGTGTTGTTTACGTTCGGTGTGTCGGTGTTATGGTGTTCGGTGTTTTGCGTTGTCGGTTTGGTGTGTTGTCGGTTATCTGGCATCGGTGATTTTCGTGTCGGCGAAGTAGCGTGTCGGTCTTTCAAAGTAGACCCATATATATATATATATATATATATATATATATATATATATATATATATATATATGTATATATGTAGATATTGTGCAATTGTGCATGTATATCTCTATAGATATCAGAACCAAACAGCGTAGTGTACTTAAGACGTAAATGTTGGCGTGGAACACACTGAACGCCAATGAATCCAGGAAACTGACTGCGAAAACCAAACTATATAATAATTCGCCCACGAACTTCAGAGCCAGTAAAAACAAAATATTTATTCCACTAACGTAACAAGGTTAAGCGCTTTCACACACAAAACGTGTGCTTCATCAGAACAAGACATACTAATCTCAACATAGTTTAAATACAAAATTTGGCGCCAACTTCTGATAATGCATTTAAAGCTGCAGCGCTTATTTATACATATTAACTCAAAGATGTACAAAAACTAAACCTACAGCTTCTAACTTAGTTCAAAACATATTATCTCAATTCTAAACTATCAATTCTAAATTATTCTTATAAACACAATAAAAAATAATAAATAATAATAATAAATGTAGCTGTAGTAAATTGTTAAACTACATTCCTAACCACATTATTACTTAAACTAATACATCTAAAAATGTCAAATACATATTGTTAAATCAATGTAATAAGTAAAATATATGGAAAGTTTCAATACTAAATTGATAAATATTCAGTTGATAAATAGATGAAAATATATGTATATATATATATACTAAGTTGATAAGTAATAAATATTGAGCAATAACATAACATACTAACTTAGGCATGAATACATTCAAAAACACTTGAGTGCATAATAACATAGTGAATTCTAGTATATCAAATTACTAAAATAACTCTTGTGTATCATATTACTAAAATGATACTTGTGTATCAAATTACTAAAAAATGCTAAAAAATGCTGGAAAAATACAAAGAAATATGCTAAAAAATGCTAAAAAATATGCTAAAATATACTAAAAAATATGAAAAAATATGAACAAAGGGTGTGTTCAAGCTTCAAGTATGGGTTTAACTGAAATAAATTCATTTATTCCCGGGGGTGTAGTTGCATCAGTCAGTATTTGCCAATAGCACTCCCTGAATGCAAGATGCCCCTTCATATTACCCCCCTTGGGATTTGGCTTGACTATTTCTAAAATACAAAATCTAAACTCATGCTCCTCACCCTTGTTCATTATGTGTTTGGCTAGGGCGTTTTTTTCATCAATGTGTTTTTTTTTTATTATTAACACGCTTTAACGAAAGCACTTTTTCGATGAAAGCACTTTTGTTAAAGTGTGTTTGGTGGTTATGGATTCGTACGTTTGATCTTTCAATCAAACATCCTAGATCTATATGTACACACACACACACACACACATATATATATATATATATATATATATATATATATATATACAAAACATGACTAATTCTACAGAATCATTTCCTTACTGTTGAGTGGCTCTACTGAATGATATGTTTGAAAAACATCACACATGTCTACAGCTCAGCTGGCTTAGTGGTCAATTGCTGTGGCTATGGTGTGAGCGGTCCTGGGTTCAAGTCATGTAAGGGCTGATTATTTTGTTGCTGGGCAGAAAAAGGGCTGTTGGATACAGAGTAATTAAGGCACTTTTAAGCAGTTGTAAGTGAGTTTGCGTGGGTAGGTTGTTGCGGATCTAAGCAAAGTTAAGCGACTGCTTGGCTTCACTTAGGCTTGCTTACATCCGCTTAAACCCGAGCTTATTTTAAATAAAGAAATGGAAAAAAGGGAGACAGGAAAGTGGTGAAATGGGGGCAAGAAGGGGGTAAAACAAGATGAGAGGCAGCTAGGGATGTGCAGGACAGATGTACAAAAGAATCATAGCTCTTCATTTCTTCAACAGCAACAGCTGATATGACTATGGGAAATTTGGAATTTAGAGCTCACACCCCACAGGGAGGGGTGTGGGCAACATAAAATGATGATAATTAGTGGGGTAGCTTGATTAAGGGGATCGTGTCTCTTGGTGAAATGCAGAGCTATGTATGGGACATAATTTTGTTTTGGGGACAGATGCCCTTTTTTTAAGGTGAGAGGGGGATTTTGGAGAGTGTAGGTAAGTGTGAGTAGGAACGTTTGGTGGGAAAGGTTGCATTTGCAGACAGACAAGACAAACAAGACAGCAGACAGGGGCAGTGTGTGACACATGGGGGGAGACACCTTGGATGGGGAGGGTGGTTGGGATTTGGATGCCCATGAGCCCCGTAAATGGTAGTAGTGAGACTGATATCTCCACCTGATGGCAGTCACCACTACTCTTTCATGGCCCAAATGTGGCTGTGCTGGGGGCTGAGCTGGAGGGGCCGGCTGCCCCTCAAGCTGCATCAGACTGCCCTCCATCTGGCACAATCATTCAACCAGCTATGACTGAAGGACACTGTGCACCATGCCATGGACCTCTTGCCGGCTGACAAGATCATCATCATGCCTGTGTGCAGAGGGAAGATGGGCCCCATGCCCTGCAGCAGTTCCACCCAAGGGTGGTGCAGGACCAGCAGAGGAGGGAGGTCCAGTTTGGGACCCAGATGTGCTGGGACCCGGTGCCTTGGCCAGGTGGGGTGGGAGAGGCAGATCCTCTGGGATCGGCCTTCCCAAATGTGCTATGGAGTGACTATTAACAAGTTGTATTGGTTAGTCATGAACAAAACATTTAAACATTAGTCAACGCAGCATGCATGGGTGTTCCAATTGACCCAGAACAATGGAATTGTAACAGATGCATATCAAACAGAACACATGCAGAAATGGAATGGCAGTCAGGATTGCAACGGCATGCCAGGTATATTTATGGCCACAGGCCAACAACAATTGTTATTCAACAAGGTATGTTATTATGCACAATGTTTCAAATATAATAACTAAAATGGAACAAAGGTACCAACAGTAAGTTTTGGTAACAACATACCCATATTACATTTTGTGCAATTATTGGAGCAGATGAGTGGTGGGGTAAGAGAAAATAATTCCATTAACAACTGCATTCAAGTGATACTTCTCAATACACTACTTTTCAATACTCTACAGTTCTGCCCTCCTTTAACCTCTTCCTGGGCCATGGAGCTACTACAGCACATACACACCTGTACATATGTGCACCTGGAGTACTATGAAGCAAGGCATGACAACTCTCCGTACTTAAGTATAGGGGACTCATACCTGTCATACTTACTGGTACAAGTAACAATGTGTTCCCTGTCCTGCTGTTCTGTAAGTGTACTTTTGGCATACTTGTACTGTGATGTTATCTGGGTGCAGCTTTCTTGGCAACAGGGGAAACTATCCATGACAGCGTGACACTTGAGAGGCTTGTATTGGCCAGACTGCATAGTGTACATAGCTAGCCTGCTTCTGTCTGTAGGACTGGGGCTGCCCAACAGAACATTTGTACACATTTCATACATATGTCCATCATACTGCTTCTGCAAATATTTTTTTACCTGTGGGGAAAATATCTGCTTGCAGTAGATTAGTGTTTCTAGCAATATTCAAGTTTACAGCTGTAGAACTAGAAAGACATGTTAGTAGCAGTCCCTGGATTCAAACTGTGTGTGTGTATATGTGCAAAAGGGAACTTCAGACCTAGTACTTATCAGACTGAGCTACTGCAGAAGTGGTGTCTGCTACTTGAGTTATTTCTGTCTAGTACATACTTTTCTACACACTACTTTTTTATCAAATGTCTATTTATTTGTTTTCCATAATAACTACAATAAAAATCAGAACAAGAAACTGTTGATGTTACTGTTTACACAATATGAGCAGATTATTAAAACTAGACATTTGGACATTTTAATAAAACATATTTCAATTTAGAATCAAGTCAACACACTCTACTTTTGCAGTCTGCACCTGTTAGTGTCTCACACTTTCCTGTACATTCAGGACTACAAGCTGAAATGCAAAGGTTAACACAAGGCAATGCTGGCAGGAACAAAGTACAACACATTACTGAATAAAATATTTACTTTTGCATTTTTTCAGTCATTTCAGAGCCACATTCTGAACTATGCAGACAGACAGTGCTACATCAGTTCACCTCAGTTACTGCATGCTGCAGCAGCTGCACAATTGTACTTTTCAGATACAAGACAAATGAAAGACAACAGTTTGTGGTAGTCAGCTTTATTATTTTTGACATAACAACACTTTCTATAACTCAGAAATCCACAGTTAGAATTATTGCATGATCTGCACAGGAGGGCTGTTTCTCATTTGTAACTGTTACAGTAGCCCTGACACAGCAGTTTCCTAGCAGGTTATTTCAGACAGTCTAATACATATCCCACTTTTCATCTCCTCAATTCTACCTCTGTATTACACAGCAGCTGGCACTACTGAGTTCTAACACTGTCAGCCTGACACATGCATTTATTCAGTACAGTTAGAGCACAATTATATATACAGACGGTACAACCTTTACTATTTCTGATTACAGCAGATATTACAAATATTTCTGTACTCAGCAAAATCTCGGTGCAGTCGGACCAGGCACTGTGCATGGGCATCAATGTTCGCAGCCCTCTCATCGGCAGCTGTATGGGGAAAGAACACACATTAAGCACACCTGTACAGTAACATATACAATTTTTAAATAATTATTTACAAATACACAGACTGGATACTTACAAACTGCTGGGACATCCCTCGCTCATGCCTCTTGGATCCACTGGGCCAAGAGCTCACCCCTCCTATGCTTTAGGTTGTCATAGTGACTGACTCACTAGTCGGGGTTCGGGGAATGCCAGTGGCACTTTTGAGGTCTCATGCCAAATGGTCCCAGGCCTCTACTTTGTGCTGGGAGCCCTGGTACTGGCCCTGCAGCAGTCTAGCTTCATGGTCTTTGATAAGGAGTCCAACCATGACCCTGGACTTTTGTATGCCCCAGTATTGCACCTGAAAGTGAACACATTTTCCTACACCTGACATTGTTGCTGCCCTGATCAAACTGGAAGAGATACGGCCATATTCCCATCTGTGTGGTTTAAATAAGGCCATTTACCCGCACTTTTCTGTGATTGGCCGATTTTCAAATATGCTAAGTTATGCTTACCTCCGCACAAATATGCTTAGCAAGGTTTAAACCAGCTAAACAAAGCTTACAGTTGCTAAGGATTTCTTATATTTTCATGCTTAAGCAATCCTTAGCTTCTATCAGCAGAGCTGTGGCAGGCTTAACTGGCCACAAACAATTATTTAAAAAAAATAGAAAAAGATTTTACATTTCCCTATGGCATTTTCCCAGCCCTACACTACCATACGTGAGGTGTATGACTTACAAATATCATTACAATTTATAAAAATTAATTTACAACTGCTTCCACACATAAAATGTATTAGCCAGAGCTGGGATTTAAACCATGCATGGCTTGCATACTAAACCACTGCTCTAACCCCTATACTGCCTCAGCAACAAGGATTGCTCCTTGAGAATTCTATTTGACTCACAAACAGCATTTAAGCTGTGCTGACCAAAGAGTTGCGGCATGCAAACCCGCTGTGTTGTGCTTAAACTTTCTTTTTTATTCTAAAAAAAGAAAAAGAAATATTAAATTATTACATATATTTATCAGCAGGTTGCAGGCATGTGGGGCAGGGATCTGGCCATTCCGGGGATAGTCATGTACTGAGTGGGCTTTTTTTTCTTATTTCAGTGTCCATGGACACTGACATGCTATTTTTACATTTCAGTGTCCATGGACACTGAAATAACGCATAATATTAGAGCTAGGCTCTAACATTATGCTATTTTCTTGTTTGAAAGTGCTGTACAGCACTTTCAGAGTGCAGTGGGCATGCTTAAGTGTCTGTGCAGGACTTATACATGCCCCCTGCACTTGTACACGGAACTTGTAGATGTAGGAATACAGCAGCGTGCTCTCATTAATTTGTAGGCCATGCTGTTGCTGTATTCCTACAAGGAACAATCCGTGCAAGATTAGATTATTCTTGCACGGACTTTTCATGAATCCCAGGGATTATGTTTTCAATTTAATGACCATTTTCTAGCATGTTGTTTCAACATACATCTCATACATATTGTAATTATTTTAATTTTAGTTATAACTCTGTCATGTAATTACTTTTGTTACTTGTATTTGCTGGAGCTTTTCTCCTCTGCCCTCCGCTGAAAAAGGGCCGCTGTCCAGTCAGACTAACACAGGCAATAAACCTCAAATAAAACAAATAAAATAAAATAAAATTTGGTTATTAAAATCTTGTGGTTTTAGCTTTTCCTTGGCTCCATATGTGTTTTTGCTCATTGTCTGTTGGTTTTTAGATATAGTATGTCCTGTTTTGTCAGATAAACATATTGGAAACAAGTTCTTTTAATGTGAATAATTCATCTATTAATTTTCCAAGAAACTAATTTAATAGACCTTTAGAACAACAGACAGACAGACAGCCTCTTCTGAGTGGCCTTAGATAAACCAGTTGTGGCTATTTTTGTCACTTTTGTAGAGTGGACACCTATTAAGTTGAACACTGTTGCAATGCATTCTAAGAAATAGGACAAACGAAAAAAATGAAGTGTCAGTATAAAGTAATGCATAATAAATCATTTGTTTCCTACAGCTTACTGTGTATAATTTTGTTTATTTTACAGTCTGTTTGGTTTCTTAAAATACTTCAGAAATCAAAGCTACATCTGGGAAGATTATTCCCTAAGAACATTTGCTATTCTGTATAAGTTCCACTTGTGATTTGCAGATTATTCCCACTTCCCTTACATAACCAAATGAATTCCTCCATAAAAATATTGTGTAGATATGAAATAAAAATTACCAGTCAGCACTTCTTTATACATTCAGTTGTTGCTGCTCATGAAAGGATGGTTGGTAAATCTGCTTGTTTTCAACAATGGGCAATGTATGCACACTCGTGTGTGTGTGTGTGTGTGTGTGTGTGTGTGTGTGTGTGTGTGTGTGTGTGTGTGTGTGTGTGTGTGTGTGTGTGTGTGTGTGTATGTGTGTGTGTGTGTGTGTGTGTGTGTGTGTGTGTGTGTGTGTGCAGGTTAACTATAATGTACGCAAACACATCCATATTGTGTCATTTCTTTCTATACTACCAAAACTGATGACAAGCCATGACACAAATCTATAAAAAAAAAAAAAAAAAACAAATCTTAAAAACTAAAACTAGGTTTAGTGTACATTTTTGTCTTTCATATTTTCATTTAACTGCAGGTTGTTTCTAGAAGCAGACAGATTTTTCCAAGTATTTTTCACCTGACTACCTAAACAAAAAATGCACCTTCTGCAATTATATATGCAACACATTGGGGAATACAGAGTGACTACTCTACATTCACAAATGCAATACCTTTGATCTGGTATTAATTCCCACTGAAACCCCCTGCAGCTCTTTCATTCCTTGACATTATCCACAGGACAGAAAACAGTGAGTGGGGGCTGGGTTCACAGTATCACACAGTCTTGTAGACTCAATAAAAGATACTATAATAAATTAAAATAGCTTTTACTGAGTGATTTCACACTGTAGGGACAATCCACACAATGTGGATATTCTCTGTCCTTGCTAATCTTGTACATGTATGCACATTTTTTTGTTGAACACACAAAAACCTGCTTTATGGTAGACACATGATAACAGTGATGGTAGATTCCTTTCTTCTAACAGGTACATTATAACTGGTTTATGAATGTGACCCAGTCTAGATTCTTAAAAAGACAGCTCTGTTTTACTTGATACAGTACAAAGTACAAGACACATACCTTTCGTGTGCAGTGTTCAGCTACATCAATCTGACTGACTGTTCTGTTTTTTAACTGTGACACAACAACATGCGTTTTAAAGTAAGAAAGAATATTAAAGTTAATGTATGAACACATTTATTTATACTGTGTTTGTGGTAGCTGGGGACCTACAATGGGAGATATGATCTACAAATGCTATTTTTGCAGCTATACCTCCAGCGCCACAATGGGGGTACAACTTCAAGTATTCCAGCATTCACACTCAGCCATCTTGTATAAAGTCTGCAGCAGCTAATTACAGCCATGTTGGTATTCAGTGTAAACTGTTCCTGCTTTAAGCTGAAAGCAGTGTGGAACATTCAAAGGCTAATTATCTTCCTCAAAGTACAGCCCCCATCTAGTTAATATTCCAACAGCTGCCTTCAGAAGATAAGGCCCACACCAGTCGAAGCAAGGGGATGCAGACATTTTTTTTGCTTTCTTAAATCAATAACTGCTGTTTAACAGGAGGATTTTATTCTTTTACCCATTAAACTAAAGAAGTGGATCAACATGCATAACAGTGTGAAATAAAACAAATACACAGAAGCCTATCAAAAAAAGAAAAAGCCGACTTAAACAAACTTAACCATTACTAAACATTATTTTTAGATTGCTTTCAAGATATTATACTTTCTTACACTGCACATAATGAGTGCTGCTAAAATCAAAATAATAATTTACCTTATTAAACTAAATCATTTCAAAATGTAATTGTAACAATAATTGCATTTATCAGGCTTACCTTCTATTCCAAAACCTAATCTTTGTTGCTGCAATGATTTCACTAAGAAGACTCAAATAGCTTATCTATATTGTACATGAGTTTGTGTTTGTTATGTGTGTATATGGGTTAAGAGTATAGTTAATTCACCAGAATAGTTTGTAAGTTCATCTCCCTAAAACTGATGATATGATCTAATGATGGACTATTGGGTGTTAAGATAATTTAAAATATTTTGTAATGTGATCCAACTAATATGTCATGCTGTCAGTCAAGGCATGAGACACATGGAGAGAAAGACAGAGCTGAGGCAAAAGCAGAAAAAAGAAGGAGGAAAAAAGGCAAATAGATTCATAAAAAAAATGAAGGAGGAAAAAAGGCAAATAAATTCATAAAAAAACAAGAAAGTAATCAGAACAGGAGCAAACACTAAGATAAATAGATGATGGAATTGTTTGTTGTCAGTCTGCAGGTGCTCAGAGTGCCAGATAAAAATTGATAAAGCTATAGCAGTGACATATTTTTCTTTATAAAATGTTAACACAAATGTCAACCTATTACAAATTCAAACCTGTCTATTGAATCAGCAACCGATATCCCAAGGCTGTTTCGATCTCTGACAAGATCGAATTTCTGCCATTCTACTCCAATCTCAACAGACATCAAGAATGTGTCCTAAACTGGCCAAGTGTGACAGCCAACATCACATGCTGACATATGGAAGCCCTAGAAAGAGGTCTACACCAAAAACTGACAGGTTGAATGCACAGAGCTCCTCAGACTGGCACAGTGCATAATGTAGCGTTTGGATAAGCACATTGATGATGCACAAACCTGTGTTGCAGTACTTTGGTATGGTATGCAAACTCAGCAGGCTGTTTTTTCAAAAGACTCCTTCAAACAAAAGAATTAACTGTAGATTACAAATTTGTAAAGTTATGCGTACTTATGAAATATCTTGCTGTACCAGGAATTCAAAGAGTTTTTAAAAAAGTAGAGTTTTAATTAATCTGAAATCAGAATTTCTATGCAGCCCAATCTGCTAATTGCACTGACTGACTGATTGTTTGATTGATTGTCTATTTGAATTTTCTTGATGAGGTACATTCAAATGAACCTAAAAACCTCTTTCAGTAATGGTCCAGGGACCAAACAATAAAAATAATACAACAGCAACAACTGCAGTAAGATAATACCATACATGTGTAGGGCATGCATTACTAAAAATATATGTTAATAGGCAACAGAAGTCAAGATGTTTAATAATTAAATGTTATGCAGAACCTAGTGGCATGGTGGTTTAGGGTTTAAGGATTCTTCCTCAACCACCAGGTTCAGTCACAACTGCCACTGAAGTTCATTGAGGGCTTTGCATGATCTCTCTGTGCTTACATGGGTGCTCTTCACTTGTTTTCTTTCCTAAGATGGATAAAAAATATAGATATATGTATACATTTATATAAACGCACACAAACATATATATATAGATTACATATATATGTATATATATATATATATATATACATATATATATATATATATACGTTTATATTTATATAGATATATATATATATATATATATATATATATATATATATATATAAATATATAATGTAGATATATATAGATATATAGATATGTTTATACACATGCACAGACACACACACACACGCGCGTGTGTGTGTGTGTGTGTGTGTGTGTGTGTGTAGATAAATATATATAGATATAGATATATAGATATGTTTATATATATATATATATATATATATATATATATATGTGTGTGTGTGTGTGTGTGTGTGTATCATACATTTAACTGGGTAAGTATGTATCTGGCTTTCAGGCATGGCCTTGCCGAGTAGGCATATGTGCATATATGTCACATATATTATATACTGTATATACATCTATCTATCTAGAGATATATATGACTCCTTGTTGGAGGTAAAGATTGATCCTGTAAGTACTGACACAACAAAATAAAGCCATTCAAATTTAAAGTTAATATTTTCCAAAACTTGCTGTTTTGCATTTTAATTTTTTTTTCTTGTTTAGGTGCTATGCCCCCTCTGTACTTCCTGATATGGAAACTGTTCTCTCATATCGCTATTACTTATATTGCTACTAAATCTCCCAGATCACTCTATCTAAGATTAGGTAGAATACTTCCATGAACCTCATTTATTTTTTATGCTTTTTTTTTTCCATTCTGTCTGTCCACTATCCATCTTACCCCTAATACCCAAACCCTTTCCTTCTCTGCCCTTGGTATTCCCCAATTATGGGTTAGCTGTTCACAGGAAGCCTTCATACAGATAGGTGTAGTGGTGGTTTTGTGCCCTTGCATGCATGCTAGTAATGAAAAGGTATCTATATTGGCCCAAATCCCTCCCCTGGATGAGTGATATGTGGCTCATGTTACATCAGGTGCCACTACGCCCTCCTCATTTGAATGTCCACTGTCACGTACCCAAAATGAGGGCTATTATGTTAATAGTTTGATGGCTGAAAATGCACTACTGAGCCATGCTTTGCATTCACACTCCACTTTCAAGACATTTGGTTGCTGGGCAATCCCATTCTGCCACCCTTTCACCCTGAAAATGGGCATGCCCAACTTTAGCATGTCAGATCAGATGGCACCCAGGACACTAATCAAACTCAGATCACCTGGGCTAAAGTCTAGGCAATATCCCCTATGCACACATAGCTGGCACAGTCCTTAGAGTTTCAATGTGCACACACACACACACACACACACACACACACACACACACACACACACACACACACACACACACAAAATGCTCATGGGTGTGTGTGTGTGTGTGTGTGTGTGTGTGTGTGTGTGTGTGTGTGTGTGTGTGTGTGTGTGTGTGTGTGTGTGTGTGTGTGTGTGCGTGTGTGTGAGATAGATAACAGGGTTTATCTAACTACAGGAGCAGAATATGCATCACTACTGTTAATGTGACAGGGGAACAGTCATTTCAGAGCCTTAATCTTCATTACTACTAGCTGAGTTACACTACTGCTTTGTGTTATAGCCTGTACATATCTTACCCAAATTATCTATACACTGTCAGTTCAAGAACGGAGTTATAATCACTGACTCCCTAGGAATTTCACTGACCTCAGACTGTGGTCAGTATGTTCCACTGGTAACTTACCAATAATAGCTTCCACTTAACCAAATGTTCATACATCACTTAACCAAATGTTCATACACTTATGAACTCATATGTTTTATAAGGAGTAGCTACAGATACCTATCCATTAACAGCACACCTTACTTGCTGTTACAGTTCAATGATACAAGACAACTATACAATACCCATACATCAGTTACTAATTAATCTTTTAATGAGTCAGTCAACATTATTTTATAATAACTAATGGCCAAAAAAGTTTCTCTCTTCAAAAGAGCAGATAACGACAGTCACATCAATGCTTTGAGGATGCCCCCCACTAGAAAAATAAGACACCAGCCACATTCTTTGTCAAATGATCAAATGAAAACACTTCACTTTTAAGAATTCTGATTTCACATATGAAATTAATACTGTAGCTGCACAGAAGGAAAATAAATTCTTCATATGGGACAGTCCAATGACAGTAAAACTCTTCTTGTATAAGTAGTTGCCATTTCCATGTACTTATGGCTGCAGACTGAAACCTCAGAATATGAATAAAGTTCAATAAGTCTATCATTCAAGCACATTGAAGTAGCTTCCTATGCTTCTCTGCCAGTTAGAATTTCCAAAGTTCAAATAATCTGCAAATAAGCAAAAAGAGAAGGACAGATGCTATAACCAAAATATCACTTCCAGATAACAAGAAGGAAAAGGGACAGCAGTGTATGTAATGCAGTACACTCCAGAGAAGTTAAAATATTTCAAGGAAATGTATGTCTGTCATTCTCTCCTTCTGGAACAAGCTGCAGAATGCTCAAAAAAGAAGTTATGTCTTACTATAACGTTCCATCTGAGTTGCCCATCTTCATCTGTCGTCACCTGTGGGTTCGGTACTGATCCTTTGGAACTGACTAGGCCATTACTACAGCTTGTGGACTCCTCTGAGCACATCCCTTACTCATAATGCTGTGGGTAGATTACCTCAGATTGAGCATGCTTATAATAGAAGAAGAAGACATAGAGGCAAAGAAGGAGACCATATCTGGATTGAAGGAATGCTCCAAAAGGAAACTTTCAGGTGAGCGCCCATTCTTCCAGGAAATCTGCCCGGGTGAAGGAGGGAGGGAAGATGATGACAGATGAAGATGGACAACATAGATGGAACATTATGGTAAGACATAACTTCTTTATCTGAAGTTGTCAGTCTTCATCCTGTCATCATCTGTGGGACAGAGTCCCCAGGTGGAGTCAAGGAAGGGTATTCCTTAGCACCATTGAGCCAAATGATGCTCTACTCCTAGAGACCAGATATAATTTGTAATAAGTAGTAAAGGTATGGGAATACACCCAAGTTGCAGATGCATAAATGTCATTCATACAAGTTCTTGACTGTAAGACAGCTGAAGTACCTATTTCTATAGCTGAATGTGCTTTTTTGGTACAGGTAAGGAAATACTTCTCTTCTTATATACAAAGGAAATACAGTCTGAAATCCACTTAGCTAGGGTTAGTTTGTTAACAGGTTGACCCAACTTCATATGTGAAAAAGGAAACAAATAGTTGGTCCGATTTCCTAATGTCTGTCAAGGTAGAAGCTTAGTTGTCTGTGAACATCTAACAAATGTAATGTGCACTTCCATCTGTCAGAAAATGTTGGGAAAAATACTGGAAAATTAATGCTCTGATTAAGGTTGGTTTCTGACATGACCTTAGGCAGGAAAGATGGATTGGTCCTGCGAGAAACTCTATATTTGTGAAAGATCAAATATGACAGCTTGGATGAGAGTGCCTGAATTTCTGAAATTCTTCTATTGAGGTAATGGCCACTAAGAAGATAGCTTTCCAAGAAAGGAATTTCATGTTGAACATAGAAGCTGGCTTGAAAGGAGATTGCGTCAAAGCCTGTAGCAGTAAATTGAGCTCCCAAGGAGGAGTAGGGTCCTTGTAAGGAGGATTTAAGAGAAGTGCACCCTTTAAAAAGGCTTTACAAAATCTATGCAAAGCAACAGATGATCCCTGGAATCCACTGGGAAAATTAGAAATGGCTGCCAGCTGAACTTTAGTTGTAGAAGTGAAAGTGCCATAATTGAAAATAGAGGCTAAGAAGTGAAGAAATTCATAGACTGGAGCTGAAAAGGGGTCAATGCGATGTAGGGAGGCCCAATGAATAAACCTGTTCCATTTACTAGTATAAAGTTTGTGAGTAGAAGGTTTATAAGATGCTAAAAGTATGTGTTTGACTGGGAAGAAAGCATATCATGCATGGCCACTAATGGAATGGAAGATACCAAGCTGTCAGCTTGGGAGTTGTAATGTCTGGGTAACTGATACCCATCAGATGTGACAGGAGGTTCAGAGATGGATCCAGAATCCATGGCCTTTGAACTAGGTGAGGCCATAGTAAGGGGAACCATATCTGCCGAGGCCAAAGGGGGGCAATGAGGATGACTTTGCTCTCCAACTTGGCTGCCTTCTGCAGAAATTTGGGAATTAAAGGGCCAGAGGAAAGGCATAAAGGAGACCAGGCAGCCAATGGTTGAGAAGAGTGTCCCTCAGTAATCCCCCCTGTGGGGGAATGAGGACAATGTAGCTGCTGCATTTGTTGTTTAGAGGAGAGGCAAAAAGGTTGCAGCAAGGCTGGCCCTATACTCAGAAAATCCTTTCTGATTCTTTTGAATTGAGGGACCACTCATGAGGTACAAGGATGCATCTGCTTAATTTGTCTGCTATCACACTGGACTTTCCCTGAATATGTGCTGCACTCAGAAAATAGTTGGATGAGATCCCCCACTCCCATACCCTGAGGGCTTCTCGGCATAAGGGGTAAGATCTGGTTCCCCCTTGTTTGTTGATGTACCAGACCACTGACATGTTGTCGGTCTGAATTGCAATGTGGAATCCTGAACTCATCTCTAAAATAGTAATGTACAGATTTGCCTCTGTTGAGGACCAAGTGCCTTGGAATTTCTTTCCCTGGCAACCCCCCCCCCCCCACACACTCAAACTGTGAAGTGTCTGTGGTCACTGTGGCCTTGGGCTGAGGGGGAAATAAATGAGTGTTCTTGTTGGACTTGGTTTGAATGAATCCACAATTGAAGTTCTCTTTTGCATATTTTGATAATTAATACTGGCATTGATAAGGGATGCTGGAAAATTGACCATTGAACCACAAGTAACCATTGTAATATTCTCATGTGAAACCTGGTTAGGGGAACAAGGATTATGGCAGCTGCCATTGATCCCAATGCTTGAAGCACCAGTCATGTAGGAACTCTCCTTCTTTGTAATAGAGTATGGACTTGAGTCTGGATAGTTTCCAATCAAGAAGGAGGAAGTGAGGCTGTGGAGGTTCTTGTGTCCAACAAAGATCCTATAAAGGTTAAATTTTCTTTGGGTTCCAGTGAGGATTTGTCAAAATCAATTGTGATACCAAGGTGGTCAGATAACTGTAAACCCTTTTGTTTTGCTATTAGTAGATTTTGCCTGGTGGTAATGGTGGTGCTGCGGTAGCATTGTCGCCTCACAGTAAGACGTTGTCCTGTTCGATTCTCAGCTAGAGCGTCTTCTGTTTGGAGCCATGTGTGAATGGGGGTACCTTCGTTAAAGGTTGTGCACCAGGGCTGGCAACTCAGCACGTAAAAATCTACTGCTAATCATTAGCAGACCGGAGTTCTGCTGTGGCGACCCCTTACCGGGAAAAGTCAAAAGACACAGCAGGTAGCAGAAATGAGCCAGTCAGCTAAGTACGGAAGCACCCATAATCCTTGCAGTCTTAAGTAAGCTGCTGCTACTGCCATGCATTTGGTGAACACCCTGGGGGGCTGAAGTGAGACCAAAGGGCAGCACACTGAATTGGTAATGACTGGCTCCCAGCCGGAAGTGAAGGAATCGTCTGGAATATCTGTCCATTTTTATATGGTAGTACGTATACTGAAGATCTATTGAGTACATCCAGTCATCCTTTCTTAACAATGGAAAAATGGAATGAACCGTGACCATCCAGAATTTGGTTTCTTGAACAGATTTGTTCAGTACACTGAGATCCAAAATTAGTCTGCCATCCAGTCATTTTTTTGGCACTAAAAAGAATCTTGAGTAAAATTCAGATCCTCTTCTGTCTGCTGGGACTTCTTGGATGACTCTTTTCTCTAGTAGCTTTTGAATTTGAATGGCTGCCTGTTCCCTCTGACTGGTTGGAACATCAGTGAATATTTTTGAACTGGGAGAAGAAATGGAAAAGGGAATTGTATAGCCTCTGGAAATAATCCTTTGCACCCAAGTATCGGAAGTGATTTCTTGTCAGCTTTTAAGTACAGGGATAAACGTCCCCCATTTGCCTCTAGAGGTGGGCAATCAGACCTCCACTCAGAATCATTGAAAGGGTCTCCCAAAGAAGGAGTCTCAGGAACCCTGATGCTGCGGGCCACCTCTGCATGAGAGAGGCATCTTCCATTACTGTTCCGCCCTCTGCATCTGGGGGAACTTTCAACAGGCATAGTCTGAAAAGACCCTTGAGATTTCCTGAATCACCTTTTCCCAGTTTCTCATTGGTTCCTAGAAAAAGGTCTCTGAGGAGCGGAAAATGTACTCCCATGGCAGAAAGGGTTTTTCCATCCTTCTCACACCTAGTTAAAGTGTCTCTAACAGTGGGGCTAAAAAGGGAAGAGCCATCAAAAGGTGCATGGACAAATGAAGACTTGAAGGGCTCCACAAAATTGCACAAGCAGATCCAGTAATGTGTCTTTATGGAAATGCCCGAACCCACTGCTATTGTCGTCCCTTCAGCAACATGAGCAATGAGCCTCATAGATGAATTTGAAATCGATGTCAGGGTAGCTAACTGAGAGGTGATCAAATCCCATACCTCTTCAGAAACAGCTCCTGAGAGACTATCTAAGAGCTCCTTGATCAGATCTCTCTGCAGCTTTGTAAAATGTGCTAGGTAGTTCAAAGACTATAAGGCAAAGCTCGATGAAGCATAAACTCACTTCCTGAATCTATCCATTGCTCTCGACTCCTTGTTGGGAGGATGGATAGAGGGATCTTCCTTCACTAGTTACTTTTTGGTGGCCACTGCTACCACCATGGCATCTACAGGAACTCCCTTAGTTCAAAAAGGCTTGTCTTCTGGAGCTATTATAATTTTATCTAGTCTCATAGAAATTGGCTCAGTAGCATCAAGAAACTTTCAAACCAACTGAGAGATCAATTCAATGTGCCTGTCCATGGGTGGAGATACCCAGGAAGTAGACGAGTGGGTACCGAAAGTCTACAGGTGCACATATTCCTCACTGGAAGAGTTGAGGGACTTCCAACCATCTCTCTGTTTAAGTATTTCCAAGATGCCTCCAAATGAGACATCATCAGGAGGTGATCTGGGGGACCTTTCATCTTCATTGAAATCCATATCTTCTGTGATGGACTCTTCTGGAGAGTCCAGGTGCTTCCACTTGCACAATGTCTTTTGATGGACCTTCTCAGCAGGAACATCAGGGGAGGTTTCAGAAGAAGAAGAAGGGGTACCCTGCTGGGTAGCCTGAAGTTGCAGTACCCACTGTACCTATGAAGGAGTTGGTTGATGATCCAGACCTGAGGCAGCCAGAGACAGAAGTTCCAAGGAGGAAGGAACTGACCTGGTACTGAAAGCTTCATGGCTTCAAAGGCCCTCCCACCAGACAATAAAGGGTGCTCGGGGGTTGAAAAGGAAGGCCTCAGCTCTGAATCCACCCCACTCCATTGAAGTGCCCATTGAGACTGAAGTTAGACCTGAGCATGTCCATACTGGCCCACCAAGGTGCTGAGACTGCTCTGAAAACCCAGGAGCAGACCCAAATGACTTGGGAATGACCACTAGACTGCAGCCATGAGAGGACTCCAGTTCTGATACAACCAGAGTGCTCAGAGCAATTGTCTGTTCTGACAAGAAAGAAAGGTTCAGAACCAACATGGTCGGTTCTGGGAAGCTTGAAACCGAAGACTCTAAGGTACATGTGAAGGTTAGAGAAGGAGGGTTAGCAGGGGAAGTGGAAGGTGTCAGTGCCTGACACAAAGGGTTAGGAGCCAATGGAGTGCCTGAGATGCCTTTGTCCCAAAGAGTCTTCATCACCAATCTCTCCACATCAACTTCAGTGAGACTCCAGGAAGAATGAACGAAGACCACCAGGGGGACTTTGGTATATCTAAAAAGGGGAATGGTGGTCTATCTACAAAAGGATCCAGTAAAGGGGAATATTGTGTCCTTGGCAAGGAACTGATTGGTATAGAAGATATTTTTCTGAACCAACGAAAGAGTTGCAACTGAGGGAGTAACAGATGGCACTGAAGAATCCTTCAGGGTCGATGATTCAAATGTCAGCTCTGATGTCCTTTTCTTTTTAGGGCTCAGTACAGGGGAAGAACTTGGAACCAAGGAAGATTGCTTCTTCACCTCCAATGATCTAGAACAGGAAGAAGAAGAAGACATCTGTTCAGATTTCTGTTTTGGCTTGTCCAGAGAACTAGATAAAGGAGAAAGGACGGAGACTTTTCAGTATAAGCTTATTCTATCTATCAACGCTCAGTAACTAAGCTTATTCTGTCTATCTGTCAATGCTCAGTGACTGAAAGCATGGCAGATGCAGCAGTCCTCTTGCAAATGAAGAGGACAGAGACAATAGACACAGAAAGAATGTTGGTCAGAAAATGGAATTTTATGACTGCATTTAGTGCATTTCTTAAATCTAGTCTGACTTTTCTCTTTATCAGCCATCCTTGGGAAACTGTGATGGCACACACACACACAGACACACACACACACACACACACACACACACACACACACACACACACACACACACACACACACACACGCAGGAAACACTCCACGAAGGAAAAAACAAGGGTAAGAAAGTATTTAAAACAAGCAAATAAAAAAAGCCTCATTGTACTTAATGTGTTGATAGTTTCCCACTGCTAGCTGGTTTCTATGCATTAGCCCTGCTACACTCGCCCTCATTCTGCTTGGGCTCACTCCGTGCCCCACCCTGCCCCTAAATTCCTCCCACCCCCTAGATGCGCTAAATTTATAACCACAACTGCTACTCCCTTAATTATAGAACCAGTCAGCAATTGTTAGACCCACCCTAACCATGATGCCCTCCCTATTTCTCATGCTACCCTCCCACCCCCATTCTTAAACAATTATAAGTTGCAAAACCTCTTCAATGCCTCTACAAGCCTCAACCCCACCTTTCAATTCAAAGTCCTCCTGCTACCTTTTACCCATGTTGATAATTACGTATTTTTATCACAGCTTATCACAGCTTGTGAACATCTCTCCATTCCAGGTTCCCACTACCCCAGATCACAGACCAATACTCATGCTCTTTCACATAACTTTAATCAGCCACTACTCCCCCTCCCTTCCAACTCCCATATTACAATAACTCAACAGCTCATTCAAGTCAATTATGTTAAACCTAGAACTAAACACTACTACAAACTATTATTCAAAACTTCAAAAACTAATAATCTGTTCTCAAATTAACCTCACAATGGATGGGGACATCCACCCCAACCCAGGACCAACCCCATCAGAAGCATCAAACCCAATATATAATATCCTCTCTAGCCTGCAAAACTTAAACATCTCATCTACCTCTCTCCTCATCTGCCACCTAAACATCAGAAGCCTAAATAATAAAATCCATTACCTGCACGCCCTCTTAGCAGTACACTCCCCAGATATACTATATCTTACAGAAACCTGGCTTAAGCCATCCATCACTGACAATGAAGTTACTTCTCCAGGTTACAATATAATATGACTGGACTGCAACTCAAAGAAGGGAGGTGGGGTAGCTGCCTTATATAAATCTTCAATTAATGTAACTATTTCCAACTCTCCACAAGTTCCTCAAGCTGATAAAGCTGACATACACTTTACAAAACTACAAATTAACCTGTATAAATCTATAAACATCAGCTGCATTTATATCCCAGCTGGCAACAACACCAATATCCTTGAAGACATTCTACAGTGGCTGTCCATAAACTCCCGACACAAAACTATTGTTTTAGGTGATTTTAATATAGACTGGAACACCTGCTCCTCAGACTTCCCTACTACCCACATAACTCTATATGGTTTCTCCCAAGTCATAACCACCACCACCAGAACTAGTAAGCCCAATACCAAAGAAAGCATACTAGATTGGATTCTCATTAATAACCCTCCCCAAATGTATAAGGCAGGCACCCAACCTGAGGAAATAAGTGATCACCTCCTAACATATATACTCAGATAAAAAATGATATCCCTCAAATACCTAGCTTCAGCACTATCAGGAACAATAAAAGCTTCAATCAAACCAAATTCCAATTAGAACTTCAAACATGTAACTGGAATAGACTAAAACTACACACAGTAGATGGGGCAGTATCACACTTTAACTCCACATTTCTTACAATCCTTAACAATCATGCACCCACCCGGACCATCAGAACAAAGAAAAAAGTAGCACCGTGGCTAGAAACTAGACAAAAAATCATGAATAGAAATAAAGCCTGGTCTTCTTGGAAAAACAATAAAAACCCTAAGGATCAACTAGTATATAAACAACTAAGAAATTATACTAAGAAGTCTAAAATGTTAGACAAAAAAGACTATTACTGTAACCTGCAACATAAACATCAAAATCGACCACAAAAATTTTGGTCCAGCTTAAACAACCTTCTCCATCCAGGTAATACTACTATCCTACCCCTGCATCTATCCTCCAGAAACCTCCAGAAAATATCACCAACACCTTCAACACCTTCTTTACAGAAACTATATAATCCCTTGCCAACCAACTAGGCCCCAACAACCTAGACCCTATTAACCCCATATCCAATACCCACCCATCCTTTAACTTTCAACCTGTACCAACAGCGTTTATCTGATCCTAAATCAAGAAACTGAAACCCACCACCCTTTTAGCAGACCTAGTCCTGGCTGAATATCTTCAAAAGGCTGCAAATGCAATAGTGTATCCCATCTCAATATTAATTAACAGAACCATCTCTGAAGCATATATCGCCTCCATCTGGAAAATTTCTGGTGTAATTCTTCTCCATAAAGGGGGTTAACTCCACTGATCTATCAAATTACCAGCCCATCGCCATTCTGTCCCCTCTGGCTAAAATTATGGAAAAATGTATCCACAAGCAACTCCTTCATTACCTCAATATCCTAGCTCCCTCCCAACATGGATTTAGACCCCACCATAGTACCACCACAGCCCATCTATCCTTCTCTCAGACAATAAATCAAATCCGTAATAATAATATGCCCTTCTCTGCTGTCTTTCTTGACCTATCTAAGGCATTTGATATGGTAAACCACCAGCTGCTCATTCAAACACTAAAACCTCTTGCCATAGACAGCCTAGCAGTATGCTGGTTTAATTCCTACCTAAGTGGCAGTCAACAAGCTGTGCTATGGAAGGATAGCCTTTCTTCCCTACTGCCAGTCACCCTTGGAGTTCCTCAAGGGTCTATACTAGGACCTCTCCTATTTTCCATCTTCATAAATGATCTTCATACAGTCATCCCCAAAGTAACCTGCATTCAATATGCAGATGACTCTACTCTAATCTGTTCTGCCACTTCTCCATTAGATCTGCAGACCTTAACCCAAAATACTTTCAATGTAGTAGAAAACTGGCTCACTGACAGGCACCTTCTATTGAATCCAAATAAAACAAAACTGCTACTCTTCACCCCACCCAGAAAGCTACACTCCCATCATTTACCATAGCATCTAATAATGGCACAATAATTTCCCCAGAAAGTAATACAAAACTATTAGGTGTAATTGTTGACAATAACCTTAGGTTTGATGCTCACATCGACAAAACCATTAAAACAGTCAATAAAAAGCTAGGATCTCTATATAGAATTAAGGCATTTCTAACCCCAACTGCTAGGACAGCTATTGCCCGAACACATTTACTTTCAACCCTTCTTTATGCCTCCCCAATCTATACAAACTTGAGTAAATATGGCCTCAATAAACTCAATAGCTGCTACAACACCATAGCCAGATTTGCCACAGGCTCAGCATATAGAACCCACCACTGTATTAACCTATGATCTCTAGGCTGGCTAGAGTTTCCCTCTCAAATCCAATATAATCAATTAATAATAGCCCACAAAGTCCTCCATCAGCCTGAAAGCACTCCCATAATCAAAAATATTACTCCTTACAGTAACCTAAAAACTCTCCGGTCTTCTGACAAAATACAGGCACAAACTGTTAAATCTAAAAACTCAGCAGGTGACTCATTGTTTTGCAACTCTGTTGAAACAATCTGGAATTGACTCCCTGCCGAACTTACAGCAAACCAGGCTATTAACCAATTTAAAACATCTCTCAAAAATTCCTGAAAAGTCACTGGCTGTGCCCTTGTACCAACCCTGACTAACCAGCTTACCACTCTCTTCACTATCTGGCTATCTGTAAAATAGTCAATGTTTCAGACTTAGTCTCATTCTCATATGTATTATTCTACTGAATGACATGCTACCTTTTTCAGCCTCGTACCACTAAAAATGTCTAAGTTCAAACAAGAAAATACAATGTTAAGTTTAAGTATGTATGTATTCCAAGTATGTATATAATCCTATAATTCTCTTCTGGTATCTATATGTGACTGTATAAAACTATCACTGTTTAACTCTTATGTAACTATCCATATGTGGAGCTTTTCTACCCGAGCCTCGCTGAAAATGGACCTGTGTCCATTCGGACTACCCCGGTTAACAAATTTAAAATACATAAAATAAAAATAAAATAAAAATTTAGAAAAGGAACAGAAAGTTTTAGACATTTTTTGCTTGTTTTTTATGAAATTACCAACAATGGCAACTGAAGACTTACCAAAGAGGTAAGAGGGAAGAGTAAGAGATAGCAACAATGGAATTAGAGAGCTAACTCATGGTAGTCATGGAACAGGAAGAGAGAGAGAGAGAAAATATATCAAGTGAAAACTGCCTAAAAACAATGGCTGTAATTGTAGAAGATGCAAGAAAGGTAGTTAAAGGTTCTGAAAGGTTTTTGAAAATGATAGAAAGAAATTTAAAGGAAATTCTTAGACTTAACTTGTAAGTTAGAGAGCAATAAGGAAAAACCATGTCATTGAAAGCAGCAGACAAGATCTGAGGTAATCTACCAGCAGCACTATGGGTAAGGGATGTGCTTGAGAGTTTTTGGAGTCCACAAGCTGTAGAAATGGCTGAGTCAGCTCCTGAGGATCAGAACTGAACCCACAGGTGATGACAGGATGAAGACTGACAACTTCAGATCTTCTGTTTCATGATGATGCAGTACAGCTTCTAAGGGGCAGAGTAAATGAAACCATGTTATATTATTAAAAGAAAACAGATCTAAAGTCTACACAACAGCTTGTAAGAAGTAGAGTGAATGAAACCATGTCATATTTTTAAAATAAAACAGTTCTAAATACTACACAGCAGTTTGTAAGGGGCAGAGTGAATGAAATCATGTCATATTATTAAAAGAAAACAGTTCTAAATTCTATACATCTAATGAAATACACAACTATTCAGAAGTTTATTTTAATAACTTTACTGAATTATCACTTAAGACATAGTCAAACATATATTTATATAAAATAAACCATATTAACATATCACCAGTTGCAAACATTATACATCAGATATATTATTTTTTATATTTATCATCAATATAACATTACTTAGAGAATGGGCAAACTGTACATCAGCACCCTAATTGGAGAATTAACATTTTTCAGCAGGGTATTTATGTACAAGTAATGCCCACTGAAAAATGAGTCTGCCACTTCACAGCAGCATATCAGGGTGCCGGGTGCTAGGACTGCTAAAAAAACTAATGACTGCTATTACTTTACTCTCACTAAGCAGTGCTTTTGCTGTTTAGTCTTCTTCTTCTTCTTTCGGCTGCTCCCATTAGGGGTCGCCACAGTGGATCAACTGTTTCCATTTCTTCCTGTCCTCTTGCATCTTGCTCTGTCACACCAACCACCTGCATGTCCTCTCTCACTACATCCATAAACCTTATCTTTGGCCTTCCTCTTTTCCTGTTACCTGTCAGCTTCATCCTTAGCATCTTTTTTTCCAATATACTCTGCATCCTTCTTCAGCACATGTCCAAACCAACTTAATCTTGCCTCTCTGATTTTGTCTCTAAACCTTCCAACCTGGGCTGACCCTTTAATATACTTATTCCTAATCCTGACTGTCCTCGTCACACCCAGTGCAAATCTTAACATCTTTAACTCTGCCACGTCCAGCGCTGACTCCTGCCTTTTTGTCAATGTCACTGTCTCCAACCCATATAACATAGCTGGTCTCACTACCCACTTGTAGACCTTCTCTTTCACTCTTACTGGTACTCGTCTCTCACAAATCACTCCTGACACTCTTCTCCACCCACTCCATTAGTGAGTGTAACAAAAAAAAATAAACAGAAAGAAGTGCATGTGTGCGTATGTATGTGTATGTGTTTATGTTTCTGTCTGCATGTGTGAGTGAATGTGTGTATGAAAGCAGAGGAGACTGTGTGTGTGAGAGAGAGATCGAGAAAGCGAGAAAGAGAGATTGATCTTGTGTGAATGAATGCATGTATGAAAGCAGAGGAGACTGTGTGTGTGCGTGTGTGTGTGTGTGTGTGTGTGTATGTATGTGTGTGTGTGTGTGTGTGTGTGTGTGTGTGTGTGTGTGTGTGTGTGTGTGTGTGTGTGTGTGTGTGTGTGTGTATGTGTGTGTGTGTGAGTGAGAGAGGCAATCTTGTGTGAGTGAATGCATGTATGAAAGCAGAAGTGACTGTGTATGAGAGAGAGAGATAGAATGGGCTATCTGTAAATTTGTAGTGCTTTACTTATTTATTTTTTAAGTACTATATTATATTTTTATCTATTTTTAATGTAAAATGCTTCCTCCAACACCATTAACATACACTACAGAAAGTTTGAAACATTAGGTGGAGGACATATTTTATATGAAAAATGGATGAAAAAAATAATATAGTACTTAAAAAAATAAGTAAAACACAACAATTTTACTGAGAACCCATTCTCTAAGCACAATAATGCCCTCCAGGATGTGTGTTAACTTGTAATTAATGCCCTTTCCAAAATATTATTCTGCATGCTTTATTTCAGCAGTTTCCATTTTTTCTATGTAATTTGTTCCTACCCTTTTCTGAAGATCCCACTTTTTCTTTTATCTCTGTTACAATATTAATTACTTCAAATATAGCTGGTTTCGACTTTGATGTCCATTTCCTGATAACTGCTTTTTTGGCAGCCATCAGAATTAAACTTAACAAGACCTTCCTAAGTGTAGGCAATGCAGATCCTGTATCCCTGATCAAATACATCATTTCCTTAGTTACACTCATTTGCTCAAGCAATATTTTTAACAGAGTACTCTGCAGGGAATTTGTAAAGTCTTCCAATTCATTACACTCCCAAGGCATGCATCCCCAATTATCTCTTTCTTACCCAATTAGATGAGAAACCAGAAATTCATCCCTGGTTTGGCACCCATGTCTCTGATGCAAACAAGTAGCCTGTAAATAGTTCATATCCCAGGCCCATGCTTACACTTACCAAGGGTATCAGAACTCATCAGAGATTTGGGATGCATGGCTAGGCTTAAAAACAGCCCTTGGGGTCATTAGCCTAGTATACACCTATGGACATATGAATATATGAACAATTTCCCTTAAGAGGATACAGGGAACACACTCCTGTATTTGTGCTGAGTTTCCCTCTTTCTCACCAGGCCCCAAATATGACCCCACACTGATCACAGCTGTAGAGTTGAATTCTCAGCCAAATGTTCCAAGCAAAGTCCTCCACCACCCTCTCTGTGAAACCAGTGATCTGTGTTCCTGCTCCAAACAGCTGACACACACAATCTGTGAGATTTGATTTTCACACACACACACACACACACACACACACACACACACACACACACACACACACACACACCAACCTGGGAAAGGCTGGCACAGATTTACCAGCTATGCCCCCTCTGCCCAGACTATACCAGAACAGTGTCACCAGAACACTTCAAAGCCAGCTACTCTAAAACTCTTACAAGGGTACCCAATTATACTGAATAAAATTAATACTAATACAAATAGTAGTGTTTGACCAATGCAGCAAGACTTTCATGAGAAGCCACAGTATCATCATATAAATGTAAGTACACTCAAAGGTTAAAATATTCTCTAAAAGACCAGCCACAATGAAAAGTTTAAGTATGTTTATTAATAAATAAATAAAAGAACATGAAAATACTAAATATCTATTTAAATAAATACCAGAGTTTCAATCACAGGAAATATTAACCAAAGAATGATATATTATATATAAAGAGTTCCAACTGCAGGTTCCTATCCACGCAAAGAAATATATAAAATGAAATCACGGCATAGTTGTCAACCTTCTATCATCTAAATGAGAAAAGTCACCTCTCATAATGTGGAACAAATGGGTAAAATGCTGAACACTTACTAAGCATTACGTCAACTTCATCTCAGAAGCTCATAGACTGGACCGTCTTTTGAAGATGTGCCAAGGGAGAACATTTTTGAGTCAGTGGAATTATGTTTGAGTCCCCCCTTTAGACTTCTTCAGTGATGAACATTACATAAGGATCAAGTTGTCTGTGTTTGTCTAAACCATGTCCACTTTATATGCACATCTGTTACTGATTTCATGACCATCTGCAGATGGATGGATCACAGACACATGAAAAAAATGACTTCAACCAGTTAATCATGTGACTAATATTATTCTACATGAAACACTGCCGGTCAGAAGAAGAAAGGTATCCCACGCACATAATATTGGAAGTTGTAGCTTTATGATCTTTCTCGGAACTAGAAACTACACTGATGACTGGAAATTATCGAAAAACAGCCGAGTTGGTTCCGAGGCTCAGAACCGAGCCCCGTGTCAAGGATTGAGGGAAGACTGATGACTGTATGGGCCAACAAATCTACTAAAGGATGTTGAAGAGGTTTAACCAGCCTGGAAACCTACGGTTATTGAAGTAGGCAGTGTTTTACAGCAGCTCTTATCCATTAGGAGTTTTTTTTACTTCTTCTGTGGCTCGTATTACATAAATGAGGATGTTTTCAGCATAATCAGCCTGGAAACATGTCTACTGAACCAGGTAGCTTTGCTGCATTTTCTGGATATGACTCATCTTTTATATTTCCTCTGAGGCTCGATCAACGTATATCAGGTGTTTTTTGTGTTTCCCTTGAGGGTCTAATGATGCTATTTTTCAAGATTTTGGCTTTGTAGGTTAGCGACTACATTCTGGCTAACCTTACTGTCATTTTTCTGCTGCTCTTGAGTGGAGGTCAGTTGAGGACTATATTTGGCAGTGAATTACAGCATCTTGGACTACTCAAGTCAATGTCTGTGTTAATCTTATTGTCGTTTCTTTGCTGCTTTTGAGTGGAGGTTAGTTGCGGACATTATTTGGAAGTGAATTACAATGTTTTGGACTACTCAATTTAATGGCTGTGCTTACTGGAACTTTTTCATGTTATATTGAGTGATTACTTATAAGGGTGAATTTAGTTCCGTTTTGTGTCCATTTATTGTGGAGATGATTTGGTAACAGTTTCTTGTAACTTGGATTACCTCAGCTGATGGTGCCGTTCTATTTTGTTTGGGATTCTCTAATGTTGTATTAAGGGATCATTTAGTTAGGTAAATCTAGTCCCTTCTCTTCATTATTATCCCTACCGCAATTGTGATTACTTCAAGCGACAACATTGTCCAAACTTTGAGATACTTTACTGCTGCGTCAAGGTACTGTTTGACAGGACATATCCTGGATTTTGTTTCCCTTTTGGGACTTTATGCTTGGACTTAGATTTTTTTCTTTCTGTTAATTCAATGTACAGTCTTGTGATGACATCTTAGACATAAGGGTATTTTTATATATATCCTTTTTTTACATTTGTTAGTTATAATTGACATGTTGTGGATGATTTATTGATATTATAATCTTGTATATGTAGGAGTACTTATTTGTTAAAAGTGCTTCATTTTGTAGTGTAATTTTTTCAACTTTGCATATTATATATCTACATACCACCTTACTAATTCTTTGCCTATCTTTACCTCCTTGCAAAACCTCTAACTAATCCCTACATCTACTTTCCTTCAATTATATACATCATAAACAGCTATACATCTCCTACTAAAGTTTCACACCACCTCTTTATCTCTACTCCTCTTTCTTTGCTACAATTTTTCTCCCTATCTCTTTTATTTTTTCCCACTCTACCACTATGCCTCTCCACACTATTACAATAATTCTAAGTATATCCTTTCATCTCTATCTACTCTTCCATCTAACATCACATGACACAAATCACATACCTCTTAAACTTGCACACTCTACTTCTACCTACACACAAACTCTTCCTAGTTATTCCTCAATAGGCTCATCCATTTTTCTACAGACACATTTCTACTAGCCAAAGTAAAAATCTTCCAACAACACAAAGTCTACCATAACTATCCCAAACATTATTACTGCCAGAAAACCAAAAGACAGCCACACCACTCCACTCAAAACACCCTTTCTAACTCAATAAAATGTGGGGATTTACACCCAAACCCTGGGCATCTTTCCAAAATGCAAAACCAACCAAATCCCACCATATCTCTAAATTTTACTACCATTAATATACAAATCATTAGAAACATAATTCCTCTCTTCCATGCATGGCTACACCTAAACACACCTGATTTCACAGCTATGACAGAGACATGGCTGAAGCCATGCATAAATAATACAGAATTCCTACGCCCTCAACTATTCATGCCTTAGAAATGACAGACCACACAAAAAGGGTGGGGGCATTGCCTTAATATACCCAAGTAGCTATACATATTTCCCTACTCAAAACCCATTCCACATTTCTCCCCTGCTGAACTCTTAGTTACAATACTAAAACTAAATAACCACAAAACCATATGCATCATAGTTTTAAACATTCCCCCAGGTGATAACATTCCCATTCTAGAAGAGATTCTAGCCTGGTCATCCAAACATATTCAAAATGAAACTATCATACTAGGGGATGTAAATATAAATTGGTCAGATATCACCAATCAAAACCTCCAAACAAATATCAACCTATACAACTACACCCAACTAATTTCTGATATAACCAGGCCCAACAATCAAATGAAACAAGGCTCAGCCTTAGATTGGATCCTTGTGTCTGACCCAAATAAAATCTCCACTTTTGGAACTTTACCAAACACTATCAGTGATCACCTACCAGCCTTTGCCATCCGGAAAACTACTACAACAACCAGTAATCATCACTTAAAACTAATAAGAGACCTGTCCAATTTCTCTCCAGAACCTCTAAATGAAATCTTATATCATACTAACCGGATTCCATTACGTAACATTCCCCTACACGAAGCGGTTCAATTATTCAATTCAACATTTCTCAAAATCCTAGATGAGGTAGCACCACCCAGAATAAAGAGAGTCAAGACTAACACACAACTTGGCTCACAAAACCCACAAAGCAAATCATGTCCTCTAGAGATAAAGCTTGGAGAACATGGCAAAAACACAAAAAAAAAAAACAGCTGACCTGGTGCAATACATCTATGTAATCAAGCCAAAAGACAGATTATTAAAGATAAAAAAAGACTATTACCATAAGCTACAAAACCAGCATAGACTAAACCCTTAAAAATTCTGGGGAACAATAAATTCCCTTATTCACCTAGGGTCTAACTCCAATCCCTGCCCATACCCTGATAAACCCCCTCAGATATAGCATCTCACTTCAACACATATTTTATTGACACCATTGTGAAGCTGACCACTACTTTCCTCTCTTCAAACCTAAACTCACCAGACCAATATACTACTTATTCTAAACCATCCCCACTACCATCTTTTTCTTTCAGTCCCATACCCACAAGCACCATAAATAAGCTGCTTCATAAACTCAAACCCTGCTCCTGTGCTCCTGGCAACCTACTTGCTGAATTCCTAAAAATAACTGCTGATTCCAAAGCATACCCCATTAGTATACTAATCAATAGATCAATCCAAAAGTCTTACGTACCCAATATCTGGAAAAAAGCTTACATTCTGCCCCTGCACAAAAGTGGCAAAAATTCCAACATCTCAAACTTCTGGCCAATAGCCATTCTCTCCCCATCTCTAAAATACTTTAAAAATGTGTCCACACCCAACTAATCAACCACTTAATCAACACCCAACTACTCACCCTACCCAACATGGCTTTAGACCCGGCCATAGCACAAATACAGCCCTCATCTCCTTTTTGGATACAGTAAATCGAGCACTCGATTCAGGTCTGATCATCTCTTTACTCTTCCTCCACCTTTCAAAGGCATTTGATACAATTTCTCACCCCATTTTACTCTCTAAACTTAATTACCTAGGTGTATCACCCCCAACCCTAAACTGGTTCTCTAGCTACCTTTCTGACAGATACCAATCAACCAAATGGCAGCAATCCTCTTCCACCTTCTTAAAAATCTCCACAGGTGTCCCCCAAGGCTCAATACTGGGCCCCCTACTATTCAACGTATTCATCAACAATTTCCATGAGTCACTAATACAGGATAACGTAATGCAATATGCAGATGACTCAGCAATTATCTGCACTGCAAAAACCCCTTCTGAGCTTCAATTACTAACCCAAAATGCCTTCACATCCACCAAAAATGGATGTCAAATAATCACCTCGCTCTCAACCCAAACAAGACCAAGCTGATTTTATTCACTCCCAAAAAAACAACATCCCTGAATAGGGCTGAATTCTCTATCCTCTCCCAAAATAATATCTCCATAGAAGTTGTCCCCAGTACTAAACTGTTAGGAGTCACTATCAGTGAAACCCTAACTTTTAAACCCCACATACTCAATAACATCAAAAAGACATACCAGAAACTAGGTACTCTCTACAGACATAGCTATTACCTAAATAACAATGCCAACAGAACACTTGCCTCTGCCTTCCTACATCCATCCCACCTATATGGTGCAGCCATCCTCACTAATATACACTCTTCACTAAAAAAACAAACTTGATATATATGCTACAATAAAATTGCTAGATTTGCAACAAATGCTAGATCCCCATCACATCACTGTTCCTCACTGCAACAACTAAATTGGCTTGAATTTCCACTCTATGTCAACTGCCTCCACTTAATTACTGCACATAAAATAATATATAAACCAACAGCTTTTCCAGCTCTCTCCTCTATATTAACTCTGTACCATTCAAACAGACACCTTAGATCTGAAAACAAAATTCTACTTAGTCAATAAACCTCAACTTCCAACTTTGGAATAACCTCCCAACCTCAATAACCTCCATCTCATACCCTGCTATCTTTAAAAAAATCACTCAAACAACACCTCTCTTCCTGCTGGTTATGCCCATGCCAAAAATAAGTCTTTTTTTCTTCTCACTACTCCCATTCTCTGGGGCTACAGGTATCCACTCTTAGCATGCCTGCAGCCATACCTATGACTGTTACTACACTGCCTACACAGATTTAAATGCATGTAAATAATTGTATACGATGTTAATGTTTTTTCTGCTTCCCAACCAGTAATGTCTATGGCATCTGTATGACCAAAAGTACATGTTAATATCATCGATGGACAACAATAAAACTGCAATAGAATTGCTAAAAAACTATAAACAGTGCTGCATTTTTATTTGTATTTTTTGATATTTGTATTTCTATAATGTTGACTTTTATGTGGAGCTTTTCTCCCCGGGCCTCCACTAAAAATGGGCTCACCTAGACCCAGTGGACTTTCCCGGTAAACAAATGCAATAAATAAATAAATAAATAAATAAATAAATAAATAAATAAATATTCACACAGATACAGAAAAAACAGTGCTTATCTAATCTCACTATATTTTCCTGACTGAGCTAAAGAATTACTATTCCCTGGTTACTTACTAAAGCAAGTCAAGATGAAGTAGGTGAGTGCTCCTTCTTTGTCAGGTTTTATAAACAGACTGATCTGAGACTTCTGTCTCATCTAGTGCTAAAACATCATTTTAGTGCTAGATTACAGAATGACATCACATACATCTGGTCATTTGACATCTGGTTGTCATACTACCCCCTTTAGTAGAAAATGAACCAAAATATAGTACATATGTGTCATACCACACACACATAGAGCTTTCCTAAGATGTGCTATAGCATCTGGAAGCTATAAAATTATTTCAAAAACTTCCACCCTTCCAGGGTAGCAATTAGTTCACCTCTCTGGACAATACAGTAGGATTCCAAGTCCTGGTTTCCACAGACATTTTGTCTCTGGCTACAATCAGAACTGCAAGATACAATCTTTATGGCCTAAATCACGTAATTTAATTTCAGACTATTTTTCAAAGTTAGCTGGACTGAAATTATCCTCTTCTCTTCCAGTATTCTCTGTTACAATATATTCATTTTAACAGTTATACTACAGTCTGACAATTAGGTATATTTCTTTTCTGTCAAGCAGGACCCACTGTTGATACATTTTTAACACAAGCAGCTTTACAAATTCATTTTTCAACACAAGCATCTGTACAAATCAGCTTGAAATAGAAATGACATATAATTATTTACAAACCTCTAGCTAGCTATGCTGGCATATGTTATACATCTACTGCCCTGCTCCTTCTGACATAGCTGGCACTGCCTCACATTGTCACATCATTCTAATGGGGTGTATTATTAGCATGGAAGGAAATGGTCAATAGTCCATTCTGCTTTGCCTTGGGATGGTCTGCACCTCTCCCCTTTAGGCTTTCAAATATTAGCTAAAACATTATTCTCCTCTATAGTACCTTTTTAGGCAATGCCAAACTGAAAGTACGGCAGACATAGCAAATCAAAACCAAGAAAATCTAAAGGTGCTACTGCTCAGTGCTAGGAATCTAAACAAACAACTCCACTTCCTAGAAGCTCTCCTCACCCTACAGAATTCTGACATCTGTGCAGCCACTGAAACATGGTTTAACGTCACAGTGAGTGCACCAGCAGTACAAGGTTATAATGCCTTCCATACACTTAGACCAACTACTGCACAGACAGGGAATTAAGGTAGAGGTGTCTTGATCTAAATAAATAAATAGATATACCTCAAACAGAACAATGCACTTGAGCATCTACAATGTTCACATCACTATAGGCAAAATCTCATACCACTTCCTTGAAAGCTATAGATCCCCATCTATAACCCAGGAAACCCAAAACATGTATTTAAACTTTTGTAAACACTCATCATTTAACTCAATACCATACTAATGGGTGACTTTAATTGCTCAACTATTAACTGGGAATCATATGTGACATCAAACATACATGCACAGGGATTTCCGGAATTTGTAAATGCAAACTCCATCGGCCAGATTGTCAATACATCAACCAAGGGTGTAAATATACTGGATCTGGTCGTCGCTAATATGGGAGTGTACTGCACACCCCTAGTGTAATGTTGTTAAATAAAATTAAGAATTCAATACACAGGAGTTTCAGATTCAAAAGTTTACTAGTGTACACCAGGAGGCAAAAAAAGTACAAGTACAGAATTTTGTCTAACATGAAACAGGAAGCGCACAATTTTACATAGGTTTAACATTCAAGCTGTGCCCACCTTACTGACGTGGTATGTCACAGGGCATCTACATCACTTTAGCTTACAGTCCTCTATTCATAAAAACTGCTGATGCTGTATATTTTAAAAAAGTTTTCCTCTGGTAACAATACGGCCTTGCTATCCACCTGGTCAGACATAATCCCCGGGATTTATGAACCTTGCGCCAGGCGCCAGCATAGCGTCGGCGTTATAACGCCAAATATGGCTGCTGAGCGATTCAGGTATGAATGAATTCCACGTGCACTACCGGCGTGCGCCGGACCGTCTCCGCCCCCGGCGTAGGTATGCAAATCACACTGTGTGCGGTATTGCACCATGCAAATGAGGGCAAATAGCGATCCACGAAGTGGCGCAGGCGTAGCGTAAGGGCACGGCAATGTAAACCAAAAAAACGGTTTACATTTACCCAAACATACCGGAGGAGTAGCGGAAGACTGTCAAAGTCAGGTATCATATAGGTGCAATATGCCAATGTGGAAAGGCACCGAGAATGTTCAAAGAAAATATGCACAAAATGTAAAAATGACATAAATGGCGCGTCGTAGAAAGAACAGCAGACCCCGGGATATGTGCACAGAAGTTGCAAAGCAATGAAATAATATGACAATGTCCTAAAAGAGCAGTATAAGCACATCAGCTGCACAGCCACCACACACCATAGTATGTATGTAAAGCTTCAACCCCAGCGCAATGGTTGTCAAGGAGTGGTGGCGGTGTTCGCCGTACGCATGCATTAGTAGTCAAGTGCATCCAAATGAGGCAGATAATAGTGGATCGCAAAAGCGGCGCGTAAGGATGGAGCAAGCGGCGTGGCGGTACTACACCGAGGAGTGGCCTACACGAGATACATGTCAACCACAGAGGGTGTGCCACTGTAGGAGGAAGGATATTGGAGGTCAGCAAATCTGGGCTGTACAATGCACATCACAGCATCAGGACTGGCGTGTTAGGAAATAGATGCGCTGAGAGTACAGAATGCGCGTACAGATGCATGTGCACGAGGATGACTACGTTCCTAAACCAGTCATGTGACGGCCTCACCGTCAACAACCACGGATATAGGAAGGTAATGCGGAGAATACGAGGAAATGCGGAAGCAGTGTAAATGGAGCCGTAATGAGCAATCAACACCAATCAATGCAGGAAGGGCAAGCGCCGGCAGCTGATAACTCTGCATGCAGACTCCTGCATAACGGGAAAGGGGAGGCATATGAGTGCAAAGATAGTAGGGGATGTAGTAGAAATGCAAAGAGCAAAGAACCGAAATAGCACAGCCAAGTACAGAGGTAGCATAACTGCGGCTGCAGATAAAATGCATCATATGCCATGTGCCTGCAGGATGCAGTAATGTAAGATGCAAGGCGAAGGCAATGCAGGCAACTGTAATGTAACACTACAGGCAGTACCGTTGCAGTTGCAACCGTAAAACCACGGAAATAATCCATGGATACGGCTGCACAGACACACCCAATGACATCACCGGGTATACAGCACAACAGTATTAAATGTGAATGCACACAACACACAGCGCGATTTCCCAAACGCCGCACCGTAGGGTGTAAACAGATGGGGAACTTTTAATATGTATATGCTGGGTGCTGCCGTGGCCATGATGCATAGGTATGTGGCAGAGACAGACGGAGTTGTGGAGGGTGGTGCCGACAACTACCGTAGGCCTCACAGGAGAAGGAGAGTGTTCAGACCAAGGGTGACCTACCAGGGGCTGCGAGACCTGGAGATAGTAGAGCGCTACAGGGTGGACAGGGACACGTTACAGCAAATAGTGGAGCTGTGCCGGCCGCGCCTGAGAACAAGAGACAACAGAGGGGAGCCCATCCCAGTGGACACAAAGGTATGTGTGAGCTTGCGAATACTGGCTACAGGTACCTTTCAAAGGCCCACCGGGGACATAATGGGCATCTCACAGGCATCAGCATCCAGGGTACTACACCAGTTCCTGGATGCCATGTTACCACATGCCCATGAGCACATAAATTTCCCCACATCTCAGGAGGAGTTGGCTAGCAATATCGCCGCTTCCACCGTGTGGCACAATACCGGAGGTCCTGGGTGCGATAGACTGTGCGCACATAGAAATTAAGTCACCACCGGGAGCAGGGTAGGCGCTACATAAACCGCAAGGGATACCCCTCCATCAATTGCCAGGTCGTGTGCAATGCATAGGGAATTATTATGGATGTGTGTGCTGGCAGCCCTGGAAGCTACCACGACTCCCATATCTGGCATGCCTCACAGCTGTATCAGGTATTAGCCAGGGGACATCACACAAGGTCACCTTGTGGGGGATGCTGGCTACGCACTGGAGCCGTGGTTGATGACACCCATCAGAAATGCACACACACACATGCAAGAACGCCATAATGAGGCACACGCACAAACGAGAATAATCATAGAGCGTGTGTTCGGGATGTTGAAATCACGGTTCCGGTGCTTGGATACATCCGGTGGAGCCTTGCAGTACTCTCCAGGCACAAGTGCCCACATATTCATAGTATGTTGTATGCTACACAATATGATTCTGCGGAAACAGCTGCTGCAGGGACATAATGCCGGAGGGCCACCAAGCCTGCCACAACTGCCAGGGCAAGCACAGGCACAGGGTTCAGCCATGGACACACTGAGCCAGCCCCAGTAGGTAGACAGAGGCGTACCCAATATGCCTCGCCCTGGCAAAGAGGGAGCATAGCACATACTTTGACAGTGTAGGCCCCATGGACTGACACCTCCTGACCTGCACACACAGTAAAATGGACGCCACACAAACATGTCCGCCCGTAATGTGTACCGTATGTGCGGACGTATGTGTGACTCAACAAAGGGACCGCCCAAACAGCGCACAGCGAATAGCCAGCAGAGCATGGAGCGCCAACACCTCAACGCGCGCCGGTTCTACAGCACACGGCGTATGCTGGCACTATCGGCGCAAGTCGACCACATATGTACTCATGTGCATACACAGATACGGAAATACATATCAGTACACATGTAGAAATATATCTACGCATACACAGATATAAAGTACAACAGGGTAATATGGAACCCAGGGATGCAAGTTCACAAATAAGTAAGGCGAAATCACCACATAGTAAACATAGTGACCGACAACCCGATCATCCTGGAGGGTGGGCAGAGCAGGTAACGCTAGCCATGGAAATGTTAACCTGCATCAATACATATCCGCGTGTCGGGATGGTCACCAGTCCACGGTACAGTAACGGGATATGTGTAGGGTTACCACCTGTCCCACGTTGTGAGGACAGTCCCCCTTTGTGCAGTTGTGTCCTGCAAAACATTGACAAAATGGCAAATCTCTTGAGATTGTAGGACAAAACTATTTCCTATATTTTCTTTATTAGTTGCATAAAACAGTTATTTTGTAGAAGAAACATCTAAATATCATAATAAACAGAATAAGCAACTGTAATGCTACAAGTTTGTATTCTGGCAAAAAAGTGAATTGCTGTCCTTTGTACTGGCCGTGGGTATGTGTTGGCATGCAAAATCTGGCGTTTCTACAAAAATGTCCCACTTTGGGCATTTGAAAGGTGGCAACCCTATATATGTGCGTGTCATATCCATAGGATATGAGTCTTGAGATACGCGCCGCCACCGGCGATAGCGTAGGTATTGTGTTCAACCGTCGGTGCGGCGGAAAGCATACCAGTGAAGTGTACGACATTATGAGGCGTACCTCATTTGGGGTGTAAAAGAGTTCATGTTCCTCGCAGTTCCTCCAAGTTCCACATTGAAAATGTCTGTCAAACATCCATTGTTAGGAATGTATATAAATGACATCCTGGTAAATATAATGTACTCATAGTAATTCATTAAAGGTTCTTCACTGTAAGTAAATCAGCATATTATAATCAACCTATGACCTACTTAGCTGAAGTTGTCACTATGCCATTACTATGTGTTCCACATTATGCCCATTTGTTTCACATTACTACTGTGTGTGTTCCTCACTCTGGAAATAGAAGGTTGACAGCCATGGCGGCAATATGTGTATGTGTGAGGTGAGGTTGTCGTGTGTTCCGCTGTGTGTGTGTAATGTGTGTGCCAGTGTAAAATGTGTATGTAGATGACATGTCACAGGCGGAGTGTAATAACAGGCGTAGGCATACAGTACAGGAACCATAGGCGTATGTACAGCAGTACCCACAAAGTAGTACTGACATCTCCTCAGTGGCCATGCGTGGCGGCGTAAATGATGCAAAGCGGAAATGTCCCAAAGTGTACCACAGGGCCATAGCCAACAGGAGATGCAAAGGCCGCATGTACAAACCATGACCGTATGTATGGCGGCCATAAGGTAGACTCCACACGGTCCGTCGGCAGCGTTACACAGCATCAGGCATGTGCGGCGAAAATACGAATGTGCTATCCGGCACGATCGTGAACACTTACGGTCCGTAAATACCGCGGTGTGTTCCACGACCGTGAAGTAAGCAAGCGGCACACGAATAGGAGGCTACGGTAGCATACAGGCCGCCCAAGTATAGCACCACATTCACCGTAACTATCAGCGACAAAATGCCAATGGATAGTAGGCGCGGACGAACATCCGCAGATATATAACCGATGTGAAGGAGGAATCGTGCAGGAAGCACACATGCAGGCGATACCGACAGCACCACGACATCAACAAAACAAACATTCCCGGAACAACAGACAGGTAACCTGCAGCTCCCCAAGCAGGGATGGAGCACACACACAAGCATATCTGGTATGTATAAATGCAAGACTCACACCCGTACCCGTCACCCACATCCGCAGATATACCCCATTGCACATATCAAAGGGATAACAGCTAAAACCGTAGCAAACACATACAGGCAGTCAATGACAGCGGCATACCCACAACAAGCTCGTGGGAAACACTAGCAGCGGCTGATGCATCCTTGCATCCGCTGTGTACAGGAAAATAACAGCCATGTTACACATCTGAATGCACAACGCCATCGACAGACGCCGCCAGGACACGGAGACCCACATGTCGAACACAATACCATACCCAACACACACAATCCACGGCTAACACCACAGCGAAATGTACCCGACACCACACATAGCGGATGCAGTCACACAAACATGATACAATACATACCACCCTCACGAAGGTATTGCAAATAACCAACGGCCACACGAGGAAAGAACCATGGCCTAGTGCCAGCGTGTAACGAACGAAAGGAGGGATCACGGTGATATGCGCATAAGTACACCGAGGAACAGCTATTGGCCTGATTAACCCACATGCCTCAGGTGACGACGAATATAAGGAAGACTCCCTGGATATTCAAACCGTATGTTCATAGCGAACAAACAGGAATACAGAAGGAGAAACAAGGAAATAGAGGCGAGCATAGAACCAAAGGCGGAAAGGTATGTCGAACCCACGACATGTACTGGTGTGTAACGCATACGATACGTATGTGAATCTGTACAGTATGTGAGCGGTGTGGGTAGATAAAGATACCTGTCCATCAGGCAGAGGGAGGCGAAGGTTGGAGATGTAATGCTAAAGCGCGCAGCATACCAGCGACTGTGGACAGCGTGTGCACAGCAGTGGGACAACATGTACACACCGGGATAACCCCAGGTTGGCTTGCCATCTTTTCAAATGGCCAAAGTGGGAAATCTTCGGGACACACATCAGATGTTACAGGTGGACACATACCCATGGTCAGTACAAAGGTTAGAACTGTACTCTTTTGCATAAAGAAAAGTGTAGTCTTGTAGCAGTTAAGTTGCTTATTGTGTGTCTTGTAACATTTAGGAATGTACACACATAAATAACTATGTTATGCAACTCTTACATAAAAATGGGATATAGTGATGTCCTACAATCTCAGGACATTTGCCATTTGTAATATATTTTGTCAGGACACAACTGCCCAAGAGGGACTGTCCCTTGCAAAGTGGCACAGGTGGTAACCCTACCCCAGGTCTGCCATAGGGGTTGCAAACACAGAACAATGCCACCACCCACGCTGATGCTGGCAGTGGATATCCAACAATGAAGTGCCACAGCAGGGGATAGGACATGTATGTATAGTGTCACAGCACACATGTGCATGGGCATATACCGTCGATGTCATACGGAATGTGCGCGACGTGCACGTATCCCACGCAGTAGGCGACTATGTCAATTATGTGTAATGCAAAGCTGTCATGATGGATATGTTCACAAATCATAGACAGTATCACAGGCATAGCATGCATGATGGAGGGATGGCCTAATGTTATGTACATACACAAGATATGTATGGCCTGCACATATGGGACAATGTAGTAGCAGAATAGGTACCGAAATGGAGGAACAGCAAGTAACCATGTCCAAACATTCCATAGCAGGTGCAATGTGTGCCACAATGATGTCCAGCAGGGCCGTGTGTAAACACATGTGCAATGTACACAGTACTGACACCCACCCCCCATGGTAGTGTCCACTGAACGGCAGAAGTGGATGTCAACTGTCATGTCTATACAATCGTCCGCTGTGTTGGTACCATGGGTCTGTGTCACCCTACCAGCAAGGGAGCTATCACATGACTAGTGACACAGTGTGCCCCTGTGGGATGTGCACAGGACCTATGTCCCACAGCACGGTGTGTGTCCAGTCTGTGGATGTCACACAGACGCCGGGATCGAGCAATGTGGCATGTGTGCACACATGCAGGACTGCTCCTCCCACCCTGCCCACTGCAAACGCCATGTAGGAGTACTACATGCATCATTACTGCGGAGAACATGGCCCATGGCAGAGTAGATTACACCCCTGTGTTAGTGGCATGCAGGTGAGTACAGATGTGTTACATGACTGTCATTTGCATATGTAAACTGTCTGAGCCGGGTAGAGAGCACCGCATGACTATACTGAGACATGTAACGTTGTATCCATTGTGTAAGGTACACCACACATGTGTTATTGTAACACGGCCTGCGTGTACATGTGTGTATGGCACTGGTACAAGGGCACCCAAGGTATCAGCTAGACATACGGTCCAGAAATGCGTGGTCCTGCACATGTGTAACCACGCCATGGTGTAATATGGCAACCACAGCACCATGTGGGCCATGTGTGTGTACATCAACCATGTACAACGTGATATGCCTGTATAGGGACAGTATCCATGTGATACACACCGCATGACTGTCAGTATGCAAAGGTGATGTGTATGCACTATGTGTGATGTAACTGATGCAATGATATCTACATGATATATCTGCCACACTGACACCTGTATGGGTGTCAGCAACATATGTAGGATGAGCTAGAATGCTGCCAGGTATGTAGAAGTGGTATATGTAGGCATGTACAGTACTGTGTGACAGCAGGTAGTGTACGTATGCAAATACTGAGCATGAGGGGCCACATGTCTGAGGACCGTGCAATGTCACACGTCCCTGACTTGTTGTAGTTAGCATGATATGCCTGCACCACTGTGTGAACTGTACAGAAGGCACATGGCGTAACATCCCGATACATAGGGTATGATGTGATGCTGGATGTGTACACTGGCAATAGCATAAAGTGGAATGGTGCTGAAGGGCAAAGAGCGGATCATGTCTGATGTGATACCCTCTGTACCACCCCAACCACCCATGCAATAATATGACAGGTGGCCAGCATGGGATGTGGTGTGCTGTGGCGCACAGAAGCCCAACAAGGGTGCCAGGAAAGGCATGCAGGTAGTCAATGAGTGTGTGAAGCATGTATGTCAAGATGTGGCCCAGTGCCATACTGAATGGCCCAGTCATGGGTGTAGAGATGCAGCCCCATACGTGCAATGCAGTACCATCCATGTGTAGTGTGATAGATGTGGTAGTGTGGTGGTCAGGGTGCACAGCGTACATGAATGGGCTAGCAGTCACTGACGTGTGCTGCTGCAGAGACATGTAACAGCCAGGTTGGCGGGATACAACAACTATGGCGGTTTGAGGTGACATTGGGACTGTGTTCCCGGACATAACATGTGCATGGCAGTACTATGTATGTGTCCACAGGGTTAATACAATGTCCAGCCAAGGATTGGAACCCTGTAGTGAGTGAGAGTGTGTATTGTTGGTAGGTACCCCATTGGCAGGCACGATGACAGCAACATCTGTGTCGTCAATGCCTGCATGACCGTGGTATGCTGCATTGAATGTGGATGTAGTCAAACAGCAGAGACATACCACCACACTGCGTGAGGGCCCACACTGCAATGTCTGGCAGTCATGTGTAGGTAGCTAGCTGTGGAGTATGTCATGCACCATCAGGACACACCATGACTGTCAAGTGACACACAACACACAGGTGAACATAACTACCGTGCAACAGCCTGCACATGTGCCCATACAGCGTGTGCATGGGACAGGAATACCACTGTGGCGTCTGTGAAAAGGCCAGTACCACCATGTCTCAGTGTGGAATAGCATGGTCCCTACCAGTGTGTAAATGTAGCAGAAGTGCACTGTGATCAGTGTTGGCATAGGCACGTAGACTGTCCATCGTACGGGGTGCCATGCCATCAACTACCACTGTCAGTGGATGTCAGTAATACCGGCTGTAGTGTGTATGTACCATGCATGCTGCTATGGTTGTGTGTTTAGGGTGTGGCTAGCAGGGATGGTAAGCATGGATGTTCAGCAAACAGAGGGGAGGTGTGTAGGCCTAGCACACAGACACATGGAGGTTTGGTGCATGCTGAGGGTAGTGTAGGTATGGTATGTGTCGTGTAATGTGTCACCCAGCTATGCGTACTGCATGGCCAAGCATGTGTGGGTACATGGGAGTCCATACTAGGGAAGGGCGTGTTGCTGGCAATACATAGCAGTAGCAACTGTCCTAGGTGCAATGTACAGTATGCCAACCCGACCGGCATGTAACCTGTGGTGTACAGTGTATTCACTGTCGCATGTCACAATGTGCGTAGCGTCCACGAACATGGGTATCTGAACATGGACTACCTATGATGCAATGTGTCATGGGAATATACAGTATGTGTGTAAATCACGGTGTGGTGTGGGAACCACCCACCCGTGTGTGTTGCAGTCCAGGTATGTGCCTGGGAGGTATGATCTGTGTACAATCTGGACCGGCAGGTGTGCCGTGTAGGGCATGGAGGCAGGTCCCAGGCACTGCAGATAAATGACATGTGTGCTGTACTGTGTGTGCAGTGCTAGTGTACAGCACAGTGGAGGGTGTAAGCATTGTCACACATCACTGCATGCTGTGCCTACCTGTGACAGCCCTGCTGGAGACAGACATGTGACATCGCTGCACAGGCAGCATAGCATGTGAAGATGTACATGTGGGCTGCACACCTTAGGCAGATGTCCACACGTCATGTGTGCCACGGTAGTGTGGTTGAACACGACTATCAGACTGGACAAACAGCACATGCCTGCATAACAACAGTATGACCATAGTCAACAGTCCCAGTGACAGAGTAGGCCAATGTAGACTATCCCTGCATGCAGACCACTGGCTACTGGACACCTGGCTAGACACACACCTGGAGGGTTAATTCACCATTGAGCCATCACATGTCCAAGTCCATGTGGGTCGTACAATGTCATCACAGGGTGGTCACAATAGCAGGTGGCAAGGCAGACACGGTGTACCAGGTGATGTGTCATGTGTGCATATGTCGACTAGCACAGCCGTTCACATGTCTGCAACATACTGGTGCACGATGTATACTGTTACATGATGAATGGAACTGCACTGTCACCCACTACAGGGCCATCTGACACAGGTGTGTTGTGACTGGTGTAACCCATGTTTGCACAGGATACACACTGCTGTTGTAGGCAGCCATGCTGGTGGCCACCAGTGATATATGCAGTGGTCATACAGACATACCGTACACAGTGTTCATGCAGGAATGTCCATTGTCGTGGACGATGCGCTGCTATGTGAATGTAGGTGTTTGTTGTGAATGTCACACATCCAGAAGACACCATCTGGTGCAGTCATGGTTGTCAACACCGGTACACACAGCCACAGCAGTCAGAACCCAGTCCTGACAATGTGTGTCAGTCACCCTCGTACTGTGTGACATATGTGCACATGGCGGAACACCTCCCACTGTCATCTAAGCTGGCTACATGATGGCTGGAATGTGCTGTAGAAATGTACAATGCTGGTAGCGAATGAAGTACCTGGAATCAGACACAGTGCGCTATGTCAGCCATGTAAACCATGCACAACAATGACCGCCCAACAGACACAAACAATGCATTGACACATGGAACATGTGCACATGACAACCCCAATGAGGTATGTTGCACATATTGATGTACAATTGTCATCTATGGCCATAGCATGGATGCAGACACACATACTCCACAGGTAGTACCATGTGATGTAGGTAGGGGGCATTGCTCGTGTACATGTCACAGTAGATGTCCACACACATGTCCTGCATAGCCGTCATGTAGGGGTAGCTGTGGTATGTGACAACTGGACATGCCCATACAAATTACCATGTCCCACAGGAGATGTGTTAGGTGTGTACCACATGTGGCGTGCTGACAACAAGCTGCGATGTGTATGGCTGCGGTGTACCTGTGTGACATTGTCTGTGATGGGTGCAAAGGCACATAGTATCGTATTGCATGCACACAAGCCCCACATAGGTGCATAGCCTGAACATACAGTACAAGGAGTGTGTGGGATGATAGCAACCCACAGGTGGAGATGGAGTGCGGACGGCAGCCCACAACCACATGTGTGTGTATGCGGTGTTCACGTCCACGACACATGAGCATCTGAGAGGCTAGCGTCACAGCTGTACAGGGTCGCATGCATATATGTTCAGCAACATCCCTGTATGTCCCACCACTGGCCCGTGGAGCGATGGACACCAACCAAATGTGCAGATATGAGATGTGCACAGCACATCACAGATGCCTACCGTAGAACAGGCCTACCATGTACACATGTGCACAGTAGGTCTGCGCCACCTGCAGTCAAACACGTTAGGTGCCAAACCACACCAATAGTCCAGGCAATGACACAGATGGGCGTGCATGCCTGTGTGTATGTATGTCTGTGAATGCCTCCGGCATAGCAATATAGCTGTGTCACCGTTGTGAACAACAATATGAATGGGTTGTATGTGTGAGGGTGCATCATATGTGTATGGTCAGATCGTCGATACCATCAGTGGGCCTGCTATGTGAACATCCCTGTCCCCATACATGGATACCTCTGCTGAGCCCAACACCACATTCACAGAGGGAGGGATGGCGGTGTGTAGTGCAGCAGCAGACATGTGGGTGGCAGCGGGCACTGGATGTACACATATGTGTTACCCACATCAGTTCAGGCAGCCATCCATGTGCATGGGATAGTGGTGTGTGTCCACATACAGCACTGTGTCGATCAATATCCCAGCACATAGCACCTGCCAGGGCTACAGTGTATGCATGGATGTGTGATACCTGCATGCACCAGACACACCCTCAACAAGCAGTGTACAGCATACCTCACTCGAGGACAGTGTCCACACCATGGTGATAAACATGTTGAATGTCCATATTCACACAGCTATGACATATGCAATGGACAGCCACCCTGCCAATACCGTCAACCCCCAGGTGGATCACACCCAGTGCCATGTATGTGGCATACCCTGCCATATCATGCAGAGCTGACCAGCAAGGCTGCATGAGCTATCACAGTCCCACATGGTGCAATGGGCAAAAGGCACTCTCACTATCAACCATACACAGCAGTAATGTGGCGGTGATGCACCCTGTCATGTTACAGGTGCTGTGTGATGCTCTGCACAATGTGTGTGTGTACATGCTATGCATGGCCTTTCCTGCTAATGTGTCATGGTTACACATTGCTCCATGTCTATCACATATGCAACACAGGTGAGCTGTGGCAAGTTGTCCAGCACCCGTACAGTGCTGTGTGGAAGTACATGGCACAACACATGCATGTGCAGGTGTCCATGTGTATGTGTACAGTGCCGCTGCTGCCGTTCACAATGGACACAGGCGTGATGTGTACTGACATATACACAGCGTCCAGGTGAACAGTACCACAGCCGTCACATGGGGACCTATGCCAACTGATATGGACATAGGTGCAGCCAGGTACACATGTCCATGGCAGGCTAACATCTACATGGTGCGTGTACAGTGTGATGGGGTGGCACACAGATATGATGTGACACCCAGTGCTCAATGGTGTGAAGCCAGAACATCGGCTGTGTCACTGCCACGATGCCCTTCACAGATCACTGTGCAGATGTCGTACATGTCATAGCAATGTATTTCCAACAGTATGCCAGCACAGCAGTGTGAATGTGACCTGCCACCATCATTATGTCTTCCAGATAATGCCACGTTTCCGTCTTCCACCATTCAGCCGACAGGAGGAGGAGGTGATCATTCCATACCTCCATGGCAACCACGCCGCCCTATTTAGCCATGTGCCACAGCAGGCACAGGAGCGGCAGGAGATGTGGGAGGAGATGTGCAGGAGGGTGAACAGCGTGGGCGTAAACAACCGCAGCTATCAACAAATCCGCAGGCACTGCACAGACCTGATCCGGCATGCAAGACAGCGTGCGCTGCAATCGCCAGGCAACAGCGTGGGACAGGTGGTGGGCCACCAACCCAGCCCCACTCACAGCCACGGAGGAGCTCCTGGCCAGTCTGGGGACACCCACGGAAGAACACGCAGAAACACTTGCGTCCATCGTGGAGGTGGGTGTCTCGAGGTATGAGCCTGGGGGCGCATGCTAAGTCAGTGTTGCATGGTTGTATGATAGGCGGCGTGGGTGTGGGTGTCATAGTACAACACATGATATAGCAATACATGCCAGGTATATGGCCACACAAGATGCAAACCATAGTATGCTATGTTGTGTTAGCAGACATGTGCATAGCACATGCTACCACACACATGCATGATGTGAGATGCACAGTGCTGACTGTGGAGATAGTAATGGCTAATGTGTATACCTTTGTGCAATGCCTTTACAGGTACGTCTGGCGTGTCGCAAGGACAAGGGTCTGTTGCAGGTAAGTCTGTTGCTAGTCAAAGGCATGTTCTGCTGTATTGATATTCCCCATGTGTCTAGGCATGACATGCTCACCTGTGTGTGCCCCAGTCACGGTATACAGCTCGCACCACCCGACACACACAACACCCATGTACAGTAGATACACCCGTTAGCGTAGAGTGCTATGACACCACACAACCTATTGGTGTGTTACGTGCAGTCAGCTATGCATACAATGGTGTAGGTGTTACACAATGGCTGCATGTGTAGTATGCATTGGTATGCCAGTGCAGTATGCACACAGTACCACATAGTGAGCTGTGATCTGGCCAGAGCACAGGTGTTACCAATGTGACCCATGCCCTGCATCGGGTGCACCGCGTTGTGACATGGCACATGCCATGTCCCATGCACATGGATGTCTGGCTGCAGCATTGTCACACCATGACATGACCTATGCACAACATAGCAGACATCCACACTGTCAGCATATCCGTACAGAATGTGACACCTCACACTACTATGGTTGTATGTCACATGGGCCACCACAGGGCCGTGTGCACGATGTCTACCACACACAATAGTCAATGACTCAGACAGACAAGGCCATGGTTGATACCTACAGGCATGTTGCCACACAGCACATCCACAGTGGGTACTCACCGTTGCACCCTGTACACACATAGTGGGTTCATCACTGTAGTGGACCCCCTGGACATCAATGTAGTACACCAGTGACATGGGCGCCTCTCCACAGCTACTACAGGTGCCTCCAATGTCCACCATATCGTGCTGCTGAGCATCTGAACTGACTTACAGACATGGCAATGTAATGCGTCCAGGTCACGCATCGCACAGACACATAGCTGTGTCCTGCTACTGTGCAGTGGCACAGAGCCCGCACTACACTGTACAGCTATGCACACAGCTCACAGCAAACATACCTGCACAGACATCACTGTTACCCATACATTGTATCTGTAGACTGTACACATAACACTGCACCGTGACAGCCATTGTGATGTGGTGCATGCGGTGGGTCACCATCGTCACATGTCCACATGATACCGCACATGTTTGCGGTGTACATTACATACTGTCGGCAGCCATGTGTACTCTCAACTCGCAGCCACACGGTGTATCACGCTGATGCATGCAAACTACCATGAATGTGTGTACTGCATGCCTACTAAATGACACCTGCCTGTTGTACTGTCCCCACCAGGGCAGTGTACATACTGCCACTATGAATGTCTGGTCTGCATTCACTGGTCTGTGTTGTGTGAATGCTGCATGCCACCTGCATTATCACATGCATGCTGTCTGTGTGTGTGTGTGTGTGTGTGTGTGTGTGTGTGTGTGTGTGTGTGTGTGTGTGTGTGTGTGTGTGTGTGTGTGTATTGTAACCGATGGTATGTCTTTGTATTGACAGGTGCTGTAGGTGAGTTCCCCTCCTGCGGTCAATCTGATGCTAGTGTCCCCACAGATACTAGTGGTGATGACCATGTGCATGAGGCACAGGCAGGGTCGTCACAGGCAGACTCTGTGCCACTGGAGAACATCACACATCGTCCCTTTCATCCCGCTACGGTTCAGATGCCGACACATACCCCAAGACCGTTGACCATAGATGACGGTCAGTCAGCGTCTGTTGTCCCGAGCAGGAATGTGTGGTGGCTGCAGAAGGTGTGGGTACACACGATGTTGCCAGTGTAAGGACTGGTGCAGTGCCACGCAGGCATGTGGCAGGTGCTGCTCGTGGGGAGCACCGCTAGGCATACACGTGCCGTACAGGGTGCAGCAGCTGCTATAACCAGCCGCATGTTCCAGACTGTAATGGCGGCGCAGGCACGTGCCGAATGGCAGAACCAGGAAGGGCAGAGGCTGCAGAGGTCCGCAATCCGTACCCTGAATGACAACATCCAGGCATTGGCGAATGCACAACAGCATCTTGCCGATGTTCTGGATAGGAGATTGGGTGACATGGCTGGTATCCTCGACCGAGGCATGGCCATCCTTGGGTCGCGCAGTCCGTGCAGGAACACCAGGTAGGGGTGAGGCATAGGGCGCGTGGGCGTGCCAGCAACACCACCTGCTGCAGGTCAGCGTGTGCGTGCCACCTCCCATGCCCACCCAGACAGTGCTGGTAGCAGCAGCAGTGCAGCTGCTACTACACCATCCACACCAGGACAGAGCAGGCCACGTGGACGTGCCCCCGGGCGGCGCCCTCGTGGGCGCGTTTCCAGCGGACATGTGACATCGGAGAGTGGACAGCGTGTACCTCCACCCGGTCGTGCCCGTGCGACCCCAGGCAGGCGCGGGTCAGGTGCGCCGGCAGACACAGTGAGCCGTAACACCTGCACTGTACAGTCAGGGGCTGCCAAGCATACCCGTGTAGGCATCACAGATGACTGAACTGTGTACACACACACCACACACAGCAGACACAACTGTAGGGCTCCACCACACCCACATGCAATCTACATAGTCATGCCCACTCAATGCACTGGCCCTTACACACACACATGATGTCATCCATTGGTACAGCCCATGCCTGTGGCACATATCACCCTGTGCATATGATGAAGTCTCTGCCGCATAACTGTGAGCTACACCATCACTGCGGTTAAGCTAACATATTCTGATGCACAGGGTGGACACGATAGTGAGAGGTGTATGTGATACCTGTGTCCGCATACTACGTGATGTGTATGTTGTGGTGTGTGTGTATGGCTGGTGACAGGTATGTATGTGATGTGGGTTGTGCACGGACATCATGCAGCAGACATACCATGCAGGACAGGTGCAGCATTCATTGATATGTGTACACAGTATGTGTGGTGGTTACATGTGTAGCACCATGTCGGTGCAGTTAACCCGTATGATACTGATGGTGTACTTGCGCGTGCCTACTGGGAGCACTGTAATTAGTTCCCCACGTGTAGTCGTGGGGTACCCACAGGCATGTCTGGCAACATCAGCATAGCACAGTTACCGCATCCGGCATGGACCCTACATAGGTACATAGGCGCACATGAACGTAACAGGATATGTGCCCTACGACATGTGTGGACCTAGCATGACTGTGTGTGGCGTCTAACACCCCTCAGGATGGGGATGCCATATCCATCAGTCCCCAGTCCCTGGTCTAGCAGTGACACACAGATGTTGCCTGGCGCATAACTATCGTCACACATCCACCCGTCATTAGCAGTCCTGGGCGAGCGCAGTCAGGGCCTTTCCTTCACATGGCCTGGCACTCCTCCCTGTGTTGTAGGGGGTGTCTGGCCGTTAACCCTGTTCCCCCAGCACGTCCCACTCATCTTTGTGTTGAGGTGTTTGACAGTCGCTTCTGTGCCCGTGTTTGCATGGAGCCTGGGAGGTGGAATGTGCCCATGTCACCCAGGTCAGACATGGCCGTGTATGTCAGGCACAGATCACCACGGAGCAGCTGTGCTGTGAAGATCCACAGCTGGTGTCTCCTTGGCTGTGTAGCTTGTGACACATGTCCTAGCACCGTCATACCCGTCTTGTGGAACGTTTGCGGTCCTTCCGAGTGCTGCAGGCGTCAGGTTAGCTACAGGCCACATGTGGTGCTCTGGTGTGTGATGTGTACAGGGGTACAATGAACACCCCTGATGTGGTTGCCATTCCATCCAGACCAGGAGGCCACAATGGAATGTCTTCACACCCACATTGCCATTGTGTGTGTTGACAGAGGTTGCCGACAGGTGTGGTAGCCATTTCCCTGAACACGTCCACCATCTTTAATGGCGTACCACCTACATGTGACATTGGGACGAACCTGTCCTTCACACTGGGTAGGGCTGCACCTTCTCTGGCATTTAGTAGCAGGCCATGGCTCTGGCACCAGTCATCCATGTCTATGACGCCCTAGGTGGATGTCCGTGTAACATGGGGTGTTGGGTATGTTGGCCGGTGTGTAGTCATCTGCATACCTTGTCTGCTACAATCCCCTATGATTGCATGCACATTAGAAGGTCGGATGCCATATGGCAGGGGGCCCAGGAGTGAGCCCTGTGGGCCTCCACTGGGTCCAGATATGACTGTGACAAGGCACCTTGAGCACCAACCCTGTGTGGTGTGACCTCCAACCTGTCTGAGAAGCATCGGGTGACATATGTCCCCACATGTATGCTGGCGAGCCTTTCCATGGGTCCCATGTGTAGTGTGCTCTGAACGCTCCCACCAGGTCATGGTACTGTGTGCAAACCCACGTATCCCCATCAATGGCCTTGGTGACCACTCCAGACTGGGCGAGCAGGTTCGGGAGGCAGGATCCGCCCTTGACTATGTAGTTGTGGGTATGTTCTGGTATTGGCTGTACACTGCTATCTGTAACCATGGCCACCTGTATGGACCTCCACACAGCTTTGCAGACAACACTTGTCAAGCGTATAGGGTGTGGCTGTTGACAGTCCATAGGAGCACTACCCTGGCATAGTGGGACCACAGATGCCATATGGCATCCATTGGGGACATAGCCCATAGTAAGGCTAACATGACACAGTGGCGCATGTGTGGGCCGAGGGCCTCAATGAGGATGGGTAGCACACAGCCAGGGACACCATCGGTGCCCATTGCTGCCGTGTCAACCGCCATAGAGATATGGGATCACTCCAGGCCATATGAGATGTTTGGGAGGAAACACTCTGGTGGGATGGATATGTTCCCTGTTGGGGGATGTATGCATGGAACATGTCCTGTGGTTTGCAGACAATGTCTGTGGGTGCAGTGACTGTTGTACCATTCTGGACCATTTCCAGGCAAGTCTGTGTGCCCCAACCATGTCCTTACCACAGTTAGGGAAGGCCCTGTGGTTGTCTCATGTGCCCTCTGCAGTACCACTCCCTGGCGGCCGTGGATGATGGTATGTGGGGCCGTATGGTGGCGCCGGTATGAATGGGTGATGGTTTCCCTGGTACTGTCATTGCTCTGCCATGTATTAGCTCCAACTGTTGATGTACAGGTAGTCAGTGGCTGCGGTCCACCACACCATGTGCCTACCTGTGGTGGACAAGGTCCTGATGTCATCATGTTTGCCTGTTGCAGACATGCATGTGGGTGGTCGGGGAAGGCATTCGTTAGGCGTTTGCCGGTCTGGCCTGTGTTCAACACTGGCATGGAGGACTTGTAGGGTACCACACCGGTCGTATGATGTGTGTGGTTTTCTGTGGAGAGGTCATCACTGAGGTCCCCCATGCTGGTGTTGGTTACAGGGAGTGGATGACCAGTGTATCCACTATACGGTCTTGGATGACCATTGTGGGCTGTACATCCTGTGTGGGGCATATCCTCTCCATGTGTGATGGGCAGAACTGTCAGACATCCCCCCCTAGTATGTATGGTGCATGGCTGTTTAACAGTGGCCAGGTGTGTGAACACCTGGGACTGCTGGCGTACTGTGTTGTGCTATGGGTAATGTTCCCAGGCTATGTATGGGTGGTTCATGTCACCCAATACGGTGCTGTTGTGAGAGCATGCCCACTCACCAGTGTCCTCAGGACATCTGTGAAGGTATCCTGTGTTTGTGAGGGTTGTCTGTAGCATGCAACAAACTGTAGGCCAGTCCTACACATGGTTAATTGCACCTAGATATTCCCGCAGCAACGGCCACGTCTGTGGCATGGCCGGGTTGCTGTTGTGTGGCTGGACACACAGGACGGTCCGCATCCCGCCACCCATGCCGTCGCACCATGTGTATGCATGTCTGCTCTGTGCCGACTCTAAGTGTCTGAGCATGCCCAGTAGGCAGCTGTGTAGATAGACACACAGCACAGTGCACACCGCGCCCGTCTGCAGTTATACCCCGGGTGCATGCCTGTATCCCCTACACAATGGCCAAGTCTGTGTCATGGCCAGGTTTCTGTTGTGTGGCTGGACACACATGACGGTCCACATTCCGCCACCCATGCCGTCGCACCATGTGTATGCATGTCTGCCCTGTGCCGAGTCTAAGTGTCTGAGCATGCCCAGTATGCAGTGATGTACTGATCAGTAGTTACTTGTTATTCCCGACTGTAGCACTAGCGTGTTGGTGTGCGGCGAGCTTGGGATGGTACCAGACTGCGTGACTGCGCACTCTGTCGAACTCGATCGGGCGCATTGCCTCTGCAAATGATACCACTCACGTAGGGGTATGCCTCCTGACAGCGCTCTGCTCAGTAAACTCGGTAGCGCGTTCTGTAAATGCTTCATACTGTAGTGTGTTCATGTAGATAGGCGTAGGTTCGTCCCCGTCCCTTCCGTGTGTGTGTGTGTGTGTGTGTGTGTGTGTGTGTGTGTGTGTGTGTGTGTTTCCAGCTGCCTCTGCGACTGATTATGCTTTTAGGCGCTCCGCAACACATGCCTTGGCTGTTGCCAACTATTGTCTTGCGGGTGGCGTCAGTAGCCTACAAGTATCGTGTGACAGCGCTCTGTTCAGTAAAGTCGGTAGCGCGTTCTGTAAATGCTTCATACTGTAGTGTGTTCATGTAGATAGGTGTAGGTTCGTGCCCCGTCCCTTCCGTGTGTGTGTGTGTGTGTGTGTGTGTGTGTGTGTCTGTGTGTTTCCAGCTGCCTCTGCGACTGATTATGCTTTTAGACGCTCCGCAACACATGCCTTGGCTATTGCCAACTATTGTCTTCTGGGTGGCGTCAGTAGCCTACAAGTATCGTGTGACAGCGCTCTGTTCAGTAAAGTCGGTAGCGTTCTGTAAATGCTTCATACTGTAGTGTGTTCATGTAGATAGGCGTAGGTTCGTCCCTTGTCCCTTCCGTGTGTGTGTGTGTCTCTGTGTGTGTGTGTGTGTTTCCAGCTGCCTCTGCGACTGATTATGCTTTTAGACGCTCCGCAACACATGCCTTGGCTATTGCCAACTATTGTCTTGCGGGTGACGTCAGTAGCCTACAAGTATGCGTGTGACAGCGCTCTGTTCAGTAATGTCGGTAGCGCGTTCTGTAAATGCTTCATACTGTAGTGTGTTCATGTAGATAGGCGTAGGTTCGTGCCCCGTCCCTTCCGTGTGTGTGTGTGTGTGTGTGTGTGTGTGTGTGTCTCTGTGTGTTTCCAGCTGCCTCTGCGACTGATTATGCTTTTAGACGCTCCGCAACACATGCCTTGGCTATTGCCAACTATTGTCTTGCGGGTGACGTCAGTAGCCTACAAGTATGCGTGTGACAGCGCTCTGTTCAGTAAAGTCGGTAGCGCGTTCTGTAAATGCTTCATACTGTAGTGTGTTCATGTAGATAGGCGTAGGTTCGTGCCCCGTCCCTTCCGTGTGTGTGTGTCTCTGTGTGTGTGTGTTTCCAGCTGCCTCTGCGACTGATTATGCTTTTAGACGCTCCGCAACACATGCCTTGGCTATTGCCAACTATTGTCTTGCGGGTGACGTCAGTAGCCTACAAGTATACGTGTGACAGCGCTCTGTTCAGTAAAGTCGGTGGCGGCGTTCTGTAAATGCTTCATACTGTAGTGTGTTCATGTAGATAGGCGTAGGTTCGTGCCCGTCCCTTCCGTGTGTGTGTGTCTCTGTGTGTGTGTGTTTCCAGCTGCCTCTGCGACTGATTATGCTTTTAGGCGCTCCGCAACACATGCCTTGGCTATTGCCAACTATTGTCTTGCGGGTGGCGTCAGTAGCCTACAAGTATGCGTGTGACAGCGCTCTGTTCAGTAAAGTCGGTAGCGCGTTCTGTAAATGCTTCATACTGTAGTGTGTTCATGTAGATAGGCGTAGGTTCGTGCCCCGTCCCTTCCGTGTGTGTGTGTCTCTGTGTGTGTGTGTTTCCAGCTGCCTCTGCGACTGATTATGCTTTTAGACGCTCCGCAACACATGCCTTGGCTATTGCCAACTATTGTCTTGTGGGTGACGTCAGTAGCCTACAAGTATGCGTGTGACAGCGCTCTGTTCAGTAAAGTCGGTAGCGCGTGCTGTAAATGCTTCATACTGTAGTGTGTTCATGTAGATAGGCGTAGGTTCGTGCCCCGTCCCTTCCGTGTGTGTGTGTCTCTGTGTGTGTGTGTTTCCAGCTGCCTCTGCGAATGAACATGCTTTTAGACGCTCCGCAACACATACCTTGGCTATTGCCAACTATTGTTATCGCGGGTGGCGTCACCAGCCTACAAGTATGCCTCTGACAGCGCTCACGTCAGTTAACTTCGGTAGCGTTCTGTAAATGCTTCATACTGTACTGAGTTCATGTAAATAGGCGTAGGTTCATCTCCTGTCCCTTCCGTGTGTGTGTGTGTTTCCGTTGCTTTCGCAAATACAACTGAATAAGCAAATTCTTAAAGTGTTCACAATCAACAGTGTGATATTTAAAATCATGTTAAGACTCACATTGTTGATTGTGAACATTCTTAAACATAGCATTTTTCCTGCACCGTTGTTGTGGAAACAACGAAACCGTTGCATGTTTTAATGAACTGTTTAAATGTTACGAAGACTTGTGTTGTGTCGAACTACGGGACTATTCTTGCTGCAGGTTGCTGGTTTGTTTGTGTTTCATAGTACAATATCATGTAATAAGTGTGTTCATAGTATGCTTTCTGTGATGTTGACATGTGTGTGTTTCGTTAGCAATGCGTCTCTGCTTTCTATGCTGTGGCTACATCTCCATTGCTCGCATAGAAAGTGACAAATGGAAGTGTAAGGGTGGACATTTAAAGCCTGGAAACTTCCATGTTATGTGTAAGTCTCCACGGGCCAGCGGGTGATAAGCGCATACATGTCTATGAAGTACCTTTGGATACCATATGCGACCTGTCGTGGACGAAATGTTTCGTTGACTGTTCCATCTACCTATGTGTGACATGGTTTGTGGCCATAGGGTGCCAGCAAGTCTTCCCTGTTCATTGGGTGTTTGCCATGGTGTATTGACATCAATCCTATTAATTCACGAAGGATGTCTTTCATTGGTGTAGCGCCATAGTTTGACCATCGTATGTCATTCCCAGCAGGCGTGGAGATTGTGCCATTGGTATCTTTACACAGGTGACCCATCTGTTCCACTGTATGGGCGTGTGATCCCCATACATGTGCTGGCACATTGAGTGTTGTGTGCGCGGTATCTGCCCAGCGGTCTTGCTTTGAATGGGAGTGTGTACTGTAGACCGTATCTGTATTCCCTGGGTTATGCCTTGCAACAGCTGTGGGATTCCCCAGGTTTGCAGCTATGGGTGCCATCTTGGCGTCGTTTGTCCATCCATGGGAACTGCCTACTGGACACTAGTATCGGGCTGTCAACATTTCACAGCTGCATTCTCCATTTCCGGTGGATGATCGGTATTAGTATTGCGAGTAACGCATATGCCATGGCCACGTCCGCTGGGGCGGGACAACGCGAATCATCTGCCAATCCACACCGACACCCATATTTGCATACCCACGATCCCATGTCTGCAACCCTCGACAGTACCCCTTGCACACCCTTCATGTGTGCGTAAATGGGATGTGAACGTACGTGTATGGGCGCAGCAGCCTGGGGAGGCCTATTCATATGTCCTGCATTTCATGGGCGGCTGTCATCACCCTTGAAGGCGCTTGTGGTGCATATATCTACCTGTGCCGTAGTCACGGCTGTCACCTCTTCGGTTCACACTATGTTGCCCACACTTACTTAAGGAGTAATTTTTGGGTCCTGCAATGGACACCGATGTGCATATGTAAAGTTTAGATCATGTTGGACTGTGTCCATTCGGCCAGTGGGTTTGACTGCCGCCGTATGTTCCCCATTCCCGGATGTCTGTCCGCCTACCCATATTATGTAGTGCTTTCGTAACCCGTGTCCTTCCACAATTTACCCATATGGTGTTACTGTAGTCCTGCAGGTTGGCAACTGCTTTAGATAATCCTCAGAGGTACCATTGTGAACTATCCGCCACTGTATTGTCAGTATAACACAGCGGTACATGTAGAACCTATTTATTCATGACAGTATGTTGTTTATGTGTGGGAGCGCCATATTTTAGCGATAGTATGACCTTCCTAGTTGACGTTGTTGGTGTGCCATTAATATGTGTTCCACAGGTCGCACGTATGTTCCGCAGAGTGATGTCGGGTGATCCGCACATACTTGATAGCACCTTGGCTGCTGTATGCGCTGGGATTATGCGGCAGGATGGATGTCTACGGGGTGTATCTACTGTTGTTTCCATCTGTATGTCCTGTGTCATGCCCTACTACGGCTGTGTGATTCCACCAGGTTTGCTATTATGGGTGCCATCTTGTCCGTACGTTTGTCCATCCTTGGGAAATGCCTACTGGACACTGATGTAGGGCTGAACACATTTCACACCTGCCTTTAGCATTACCCTATGGATGCTTTGCATCCTTACTGGGGACTAAGGCACGTCCTGTACCCGCAGCCCTCCCACGGGGCGGGACAGCGGATTATCTGCCAAACAACACGGAGCCCCATTTTGCATACCCAGGATACCATGGCTGCAACCCCCCATGCGCATGACACATCCTTCATGTGTGCGGAACTGGGATATGGACGCACATGTATGGACACGGCAGTCTGGGGACCTCTGTTCATATGTCCTGCATGTCATGGGCAGGTATCATCAACCTTAAACACGCTGGTGGTGCATATGTCTAGCTGTGCCGTAGTCACGGTTAGTACTCTGATTGGCTGATCCCGGTGTATAAAGGAGCAAACGCCGTAATTTTTGGAGTCCTACAATGGACACCGATGTGCAGAAGTGTAGAACGTGTTTGACCGTCACCATCTGGCCAGTGGTATTGACTGCCGCTGTATGTTCCCCAATCGTGGATGTCTGCTTGACTACCCATCGTTTGTATGACATGGCCTATCTATATCCACGTGCCAGTATGCGGAAATACAGCAAACCTTGCGTCCTGCCCATCTTCATAAACGACATTATGGAACATATATCGGCAAAAACAGACACTGTCAAATACGATAGACTCCACAGGGGAAGGATACTGAGCTCTCTCACCTACTAACATGGGGCATCGTCGAGATGCGGAATGCATGACATAGCCGTCCCTTATACACTTCCTTCAGAGTCGGTTTAAAGCGAAATAATCAATAAGCCTGCTCATAGTTAGGTGGACAGTGCCCCAAGTCTTGATTATAGCGTCACATATACATATCAGTGTTGCATGCCTTACTTCATGGAAACAATAATACGGCAACAATGTGTTAATATATATACAATATTGGTAAATACAATCAGTATCCGGACACATAGTTGATAATTGTTGTGAGTGCACCTTAGAATGTAGTGTGTTGATCAGGATATTGTATATCAATGTGTATAATAGTAGCATTACGATAACAAAGCATGGAATCAATAAGTACTATTTAAGCATATATTTTACAATTATGAATGTAAATGTGTGGAGGAGACATCCGTAACCTTCCCTGGTTCCACTGGATCACACACGCACACTTTCGCATGTCGGATTGTGGGTTCTGCGCGCAGCGCACATGCATATCCGTAGTCCGTTTATATATGTTTACAGTGTCTGTGTGGTTACGTGTTTTGCGTTACTTGTGAGTATTTTGGTAACATATGTCTGATCCGGTTGACGGACGTGTACAGAAAGCACTTACAGCTTTATATATGTAACAGTCTTTGCAGCATGGACGCTTCGTACCGTGCACATCTATATGTTCTATAGTCGTATTTCAAGCGTGACTGCATTCACGTTTGCGGGTCACTGTGACCAGTACAGCTTCGCTGTAGGTTGTCATTAATATGGATACCCATGGTACCAATGTACATTTACATATCCCCCGCACACACGCGTCACAGGCATCCATTCTCCTGCTGGGAAAGGTGCGGTACTGCATGTTGAACATTCCTAATTCCCCGTCGCTCATGGCCCAGGATGCATATGTCGTGACCGCAGGGCTGTTCAGATGACAGCTGCTTATATCCCATACGCATACAGGCCTTCGATTGACTGGGTGTTGCTCTGGTGCTTTCGGTTTGGTCTTGTCCGCCCACTGTGCGGGACTGCCCTGACCCTGTCTGAATGTTAGATGAGTCACATGGGCACGTTTTGTCCGTGTCCATGGTACCATGTCACGCCCCCGCCCCAATTATTCGTAACCGTGTGATCGATTGGCCGGTGTACCCGTTGTAGATCTCGTTATACTAATTGCACACGGTCTGGTCGAACTGACCAATTTCCATTACTAACCCTCCGTATGTATGGCCTGTGTCGCAATATTACAAGGGTTTAACATTGCGTGGCGACTTTCACTGAGCCACAGACATGTCCGTTGCTGTGTTTGGGCCGGTTGGGCTGGGATACACACATTTAACATGGCGGAACAGGTTGAACAGCTCAGCCACGAGGACATCGGGTTATCCGTCGCTGTCTATTATTGAATTAGGGTTACCACATTTTCAAATGCACAAAGTGGGACATTTTTTGAAGAAACATCAGATTTTGCGGGGCAGAATGCATCCACAGCCAGTATAAAGGACATAACTTCACTTTTTTGCCATAATACAAGGTTATTCTTGTAGGATTTGAGTTGCTTATTCTGTTTCTTTTAACATTTAGGTGTTTCAAATACAAAATAACTGTTTTATGCAACTATTAAAGAAAATAAAGGAAATAATTTTGTCCTAAAATCTCAGGACATTTGCTATTTTTCAATTTTTTGCAGGACACAACTGCCCAAAGAGGACTGTCCCTCATAAAGTGGGACAGGTGGTAACCCTATTATTGAATGTCTATGTGGAGTTAGTTTCACAAAGCGAGACAATGTCGACATTGTTAACGGGCATCTCGCGCGAATGCGTCCGCACGCGCCGCGGGTGGCGATATGTCTGCCTTTGGCCGGCGAACAGGCATTATGCTGTGCCATTATGTCTGGGGATATATGGTTTTCTGACATAGATGATATGCCATACTAGCAATGACCCTAGCAATGACCTGCGTCTGGGTGTGGGTACTGCTGTATTACCCACGGGAAGAGTGGCCTTAGGTTAAGTGGTGACCTAGGCAGAAGTTGCCACCGATACCTCACCCGCTACCCCCCTCCTGGTCTACCTACACCAAATACAGTCTGGAAAGGTGGCCCGAGTAGAGCAACACCCTAGACGGCTACCTACTTGGCCTATGCCTAAGGCCGGCTATGTGTGTGGTCCCTCGGGCATCGGACTCGGGAACGTGCCACGTCTGCCGTGGGTATGTCCATCATTACCCACATCCAGCCCTGAGGCAGTCAACACAGCATCCATGGGTCCACATGGTGTCCCAGCTGTGTACTCCAGGAACTCTATGGGGAATTTAACCCACACTTAGGACAGCTGTTTAATCTTAGCCTCACCTCAGGATCGTGCCTGAGTAGTAGCACAGGGCGACTGTAGTCACACTCCACATAGATGGTGCCTCCACTGACCCTGGTTATTACCATACCATTAGTTTGACAAGCCTTATCTGCAAAGCCATGGAGATGGATCATAATGGGACACATAGATAAAGACATAGGGGACCCGCATACTTTGGATACAACCCAGTTTAGCTTGGTCAGAGTCAGATCATGCCCTTTACACGTGTTTCACTTTGTAGAATCAGTCACCAAGGCCATTGCTGAGGGTAAAGCAGTCCATACAGCCTACCTCAACCCGGCAGAGGCCTTGACACGACACAATACCCCCCTCGGGTATAATTGATAAACCCGTCATCTTGAATGTAAATCCATACATCGCCATATGGGTTGCAAACTGGCTAAGTCACAGAACACACATGGCCATAGTTGCTGGCGCCATGTCATACTCACAGCCAGTCACAGGTGGTGTCCCATGGGGCTCAGTCCTGGGTCCACTATTTCCAGCATCTACGTTTCCAATGTACACGCATACACAGGGGGGTTATGGGTGACAATGTTTGCAGATGACTGCAAACCGGGTGCCAAAGTCAGACACACATCTGACACAGATATCCTTCAGGAGTGCCTCACAGATGTGGATAAGTGGTACCAGAGACATGTCCTACAGCTAAATGCCAGGAAATGCATAGGCATACCCTTCGGGAAGAACAAGGTTACCCTGAGCTACCATATAGGTGGAAATCCACTGAGCACAGAGGGGGTTACCAGTGATCTGGGGACACGTGTTGTTGTTAACCGTTAGACACACATGTTGCTAACATAGTTAGGTAGACCTTCCACATTGCCCACATCATCATGAAGGGATTCACATCTAGATCAGGGGAGGTCATTGTCCCCTTGTACTCATCACTCAATAGACCTATGATTGGGTACAATGCCCCGTTCAGAATGTATCTGACCCAACACCTGCAGCAGCTGGAAAGGCACCAACAGTTCCTCGACAAACAGATGCAGGGTCTCAGGTATATGTGTTATACTGACCGACTGAAAGAATTCCAGCTGTATACAGTTGCATACCACTTGCCCAGAGGTGACCCGTGCCTGGCATACAAGGCTATGTCGAACCCAGATCTGATGACTATGCTTCACGTAAATAAGTTAGATCCCTCAGAACCACAAGGGCAGCTGTCGTACACCTTGACACTGTCATTAATCGAACGTGTTGTTGGGACGGATTCATCACCCAGACACTCACTATGCTGTGGAACAACATCCCAGTACATGTGAGGGCAAGCACCTCGCTGGCCTTGTGTTAGTGTTTAGACATGGATGTCTGAATTGATTTATTTAAGTAACCTTCTATATGAATATTTACATTAGCACATTGTGAATCTTTACATTTCGTTGGTCTATTTTACAGTAGTCATAATCATACGGTTTATGTGTATATATTATGGTTCATTTATATTACTAGGTGTCTGCAGTTCTGTTAATATATTGGCACAATCCGTAGGACATATATATGTATCTTACACAGTCAGACATTTGGAAAACATTTTATGTTGGTTCATCTTTCATATATGTACACATATTTCTATTTTCCGATGAAGACTGTACCTTACGAAGCAATGTCTGATGTCCTCACTGTGTGGGATCTGTAACCCAAGTAAGGTTTGTTCGCTTGTCTGCCTTTAAGGCATGTAATTAGTACCTAGCACATCTAATGTACTGACCAATTAATGCTTTTAAATGTAGTAGGTTGGACTGCATTGTATGTATTCTGAATAGGTCTGCTTATGAAGCAGACGAAGTGAGCTCAATAGAATATGGTGACTTCCTTTAATTGTTGGTGTGCTCTGAGTGGTCACTGGCGGTCCCTACAGTACCTCGTCTTTGCTTTGGACTTCATCGGCTGGTTGTCTGTGTTTGTTGTATGGGGAATGTCAACTGTAGTCCCTATGTGTATTACTTGTGTAATGCCTTACTACGGCGGTGTAATTCCACCGGGTTTGCAGTTATGGGTGCCATCTTAGTCATACGCTTGTCCATCCATGTGAATTGCCTACTGTACACTGGTATAGGGCTGTACACATTTCACACCTGCATTTTGCATTCTCCGGAGTATGGTTTGCATTATTAGCGGAGAGTGGCGCGTGCTACGCACACGTCCCTCCCGAGGCGGGACAAAGGATTGCCTGCGAAACAACACTGAGGCCAGATTCTACATACCCAGACTCCCTTGACTGCAACAGTGGACAGTACCCATTACACATCCTTCATGTGTGCGGGACTGTGATGTGGACGCAGCTGAATGGACCCGATACCCTGGGTATTTCTGTGCATGTGTGCTGCATTTCATGGACAGCTATCATCAACATTGAACACGCTTGCGTGCATATGTGTACATGTGACGTGGTGACGACAATGAGATCACGTGAGTAATGCAGGAAGCTAGCAGGCATTCTCTGAACAGAATTTTTGGGTCCTACAATGGACAACGATGTGCATATGTCAAGTTAGATGTTGCTGGACTGTGTCCACCTGCCCAGTGCTTTTCACTGCTGGTGTATGTTCCCCAATCGCGGATGTCTGTTTGACTACCCATTCCACATGGTGCTACATAACCAGGTGATTTAGTACTGTGAACAAATGACATACATCCAAAGATGCTGGTTAGCAACTGCTTCATATAAACCTCAGACATCCCAATGGGACATATCCGTCACTGTATTTCCAATATACCACCGGAACATGTTGATTACCTATGTATTCATTTAACCATGTTGTCTTCGTAGGTGGGAATGCCATAGTTTACATATCCTACATGACGTTGTGTGTGTGCCATTAGTATGTGTTCCACAGGTCGCACATCTGTTCCGTTGTACGGTGGCGGGTGCTCCTCAGTCTGTTGCTGGCAGATTGAGTGCTGTGTATGCCGGTGTTGGCACAACGGTCCGGCTTTGTATGTGGAATGTCAACTGTAGTCCCTATGTGTATTTCCTGTGTTATGCCTTACAGCGGCTATGTCATTTACCCGGGTTTGCAGTTGTGGGTGCCATCCTGGCCATACGGGTGTCCATCCATGACAATTGCCTACTGGACACTAGTATAGGGCTGTACACATTCCACACCTACATTTAGCATTCTCCGGAGTATGGTTTGCATTATTAGCGGAGAGTAAGGCAGGTGCTACGCACACATCCCTCCACGGGGCGGGAGAAAGGATTGCCTGCGAAACAACACCGAGCACAGAGTCTACATACCCAGAATCCCTTGACTGCAACAATTGACAGTACCCATTACACATCCGTCATGTGTGCGGAACTGTGATGTGGACGCAGTTCTATGGACCCGGTACCCTGGGTATTTCTGTGCATCTGTGCTGCATTACATGGACAGCTATCAGCAACATTAAACACGCTTGCGGTGCATATGTGTACCTGTGACGACAATGAGTTCAGGTGCGCATTGAAATAAGAAATTATTCGATTCTTTCCACAATGTTTGGGTCCTACAATGGACACCACTGTGCATATGTAAAGTGTAGAGCTTGTCGGACTGTGTCCTTGTGAGCAGTGGGTTTCACTGATACTGTGTGTTCAGGAATCGCGGATGTCTGTTTGACCACCCATTCCACATGGTGCTACATAACCAGGTGATCTAGTACTGTGGACAAATGACATACATCCAAAGATGCTGGTTAGCAACTGCTCCATATAAACCGCAGGCGTCCCAATGGGACATATCCGTCACTGTATTTCCAATATAACACCACCGGAACATGTTGATTACCTATGTATTCATTTAACCATGTTGTCTTCATAGGTGGGAATGCCATAGTTTACATATCCTACGTGACGTTGTGTGTGTGCCATTAGTATGTGTTCCACAGGTCGCACATCTGTTCCGCTGTATGGTAGCGGGTGCTCCTCAGTCTGTTGCTGGCAGATTGAGTGCTGTGTACGCCGGTGTTGGCACAGCGGTCCAACTTTGTATGTGGAATGTCAACTGCAGTCCCTATGTGTATTTCCTGTGTTATGCCTTACCACGGCTGTGTAATTTACCTGGGTTTGCAGTTGTGGGTGGCATCTTGGGCATACGGTTGTCCATCCATGACAATTGCCTACTGGACACTAGTATAGGGCTGTACACATTTCACACCTGCATTTAGCATTCTCCAGTGGATGGTTTGCATCATTAGCGGATAGTATGGCAGGTGCTACACACATCCCTCCCACAGGGAGGGACAAAGGATTGGCTGCGAAGCAACACTGGGCCCAGAGTCTACATACCCAGAATCCCTTGACTGCAACAATCGACAGTACCCATTACACATCCTTCATGTGTGCAGGACTGTGATGTGTACGCAGTTCTATGGACCAGGTACCCTGGGTATTTCTGTGCATCTGTGCTGCATTACATGGACAGCTATCATCAACATTGAACACGCTTGCAGTGCATATGTGTGCGTGTGGCGACAATGGGTTCAGATGCGTATTGAAAGAAGGCGTGAATCTGGTGTGATGTCAATTTTTGGGTCCGACAATGGACACCACTGTGCATATTTAAAGTGTAGAGCTTGTCGGACTGTGTCCTTGTGAGCAGTGGGTTTCACTGATGCTGTGTGTTCAGCAATCGTGGATGTGTGCTTGACTACCCATACTGTGTTGTGCTACAGGAACCATGTCTTCCGACACCAGAAACCAATGCTATACATCCAATGTTGCAGGTTAACAACCACTTTCATACCATACCCAGAGGTCACGATTGGGAGGTATTGCCACTTTATTATCGGAACAACACCCCAGACTGTGTACATCATGGGAACTTTAGGCCAGTCTTACGGCCATTTCCAATTGTAATTAGCAGACACATGTCAATACATGTATGATAACACATATTGTCATGCAGAAGTTGATCTATGTTATTTGGACATTGGCTTCTGCTTTTGGCATCCGTTGCTGTGAGTGTTGCCAGTTACCATACACATTGCTTGCTCAGAGGCAGACTACACAATACTGCGCAGTACTGTGGTCTCCTTTAAGGACCCTGAGCCAGTGGTCGATGGTGCGGCAGCCAGGGCATCAATCACATTGCCATCTACCAGTACCTACAGGACTGCATGAGCCAGTCATTCACTTACCCAACTGTGGTTCACTGTACCAATGCCAAGCATCCAGTGTGGTGTACCCCAGCCATACACAAAATGTACAACACAAGGAGGTGGCTACTACAAGGTGGAGCAGACACCTTGTGAGGTGTGACACCCTTGGTCATCATATGTGTAGACTTACACACTGTCATGAAATAGTCAGGGCACATTCCACAGATATACCTACATGGACCTGGCTAACAATCATACCACCTTCAGTTGCTATGCTGGACACCTGGGAGCTCACTCCCACATATGCTCTGACTGGGTTCACATAGAGGTGGGGTTTACTCAACATACACACATTGCCAACATACAGGCTGACAACTCCAGTGAGGACATCTCCACACCCTCCCTCACACATGAGGAGATGTGTGTACCAGTGGTTTGTGGTCACAAAATGTTCTGTGACACACAGGTGGGACATGCTCTCTCCAGGGTAGTGGACATAGCATCCATGAGACCAGCTGGTGACCCGCTGTGTACTCCACTATCTCGGTTATGAATTGGACCCACAGTTAGGACAGCTATTTCTTTGTAGCCTCACCTCAGGTAGGGTACCCAGGTTGTGTCACATGGCAGCTGTAGTCCCACGTCACAAGGCCAATACCTCCACTGAGGCTGGTTATTACTGTCCCATTACCCTGAGGAGACCTATCTGCAAAGACATGGGGAGGGATCATACTGTGGCTCGTACATGACTGCATAGGGGACATACTTACTTTGCCTCACACACGGTTTGTCTTGTTCAGGGCGGTTCATGCCTTTAAAGCATGGTTGACATTTTGGGACAGTCGCCAAGGCCACTGATGGGGTGTTGCAGTCCATACAGCCTACCTCGACCTGGCAAAGCCCTTCATCACATTACCCCCTCAGGTATCGTTGATAAACCCATTGGCTGGGATGTGAACACGCACATCACAGAATGTGTTGTAAACTGTCTATGTGACACAACCCACACGGTCATACTTGCTGGCAGCATATCAGACCTACTGCCTGTCAGAAGTGGTGTCCCATGGGGCCCTTCCATGTGTGCACTCCTGTCATACACCTACATCTTCACGGTACAGGCACACACAGGGGTGCTATGGGCAACAGTGTTTGTAGATGACTGCAAAACAGGTGCCATAGTGGGACAGACATCTGACACAGATATCCTTGAAGGGCCTCCCAGGTATGCATATCTGCTGTCAGGGACATGTCCCACAGCTAAATGCAACGTCATGCAACATCATACCTGTGGAGAACTACTAGGTCACCCCTGTCCAGCATATAGGTGGCTGTCCACTCAGCACAGGGGTGATTACCAGGAATCAGGGGACAGTGTTGGCTGGTCACCATTCATTCCACACACACGTTGCTATCGTGGTTGTGTGGGTCTTCTACATTGCCCACCTGTTGGTGCAGGGATTCACATCTACATCAGGCTAGGTCATTGTCTCCTTGTACCCATTCGTGTTACACCTATGATCTACTACATTGCCCCATTCAGACTGTATCTGACCATACACCTACAGCAGCTGGGAAGCCCACATAGGTTGATTGTTGTACAGATGCAGGATGACACCATTTTGTGTAATGCTGCCCCATGTAGGACCCCTGCCACATCACGTCACATACCTGCTGTTTGGTGTTGACCTGTGCCTGACATACAAGGCCATGTCAACCCATATGTCATGTGTATGCTTCACCTACTGTATCCGCATCCCTCAGAATCACTAGGGCAGGTGACATTTACCTTGTCACGGTCATTCATGGGATGTGTTTGGGTGACACATATATCACCCAGACAATCATTATGCTGTGGATCTACATCACAGTACATGTGAGACAGACATCCTTCCTAGCCTTGTTCGCAGCTATGTTGTCCATTGGATGGAGAATTGCAGGTATAGGCCAGGGATTACATCATTATCACTGCTTGGCGGAGATACAGCAATATCATGGGTATTTCATCTGAAGCACAGAAGGTTGGCAAAGTCATCCTAACTATGGTGTAGTATTATGGCTGGGCCTGGGACGATGGCCTACCCTGTACCTATGGACGTGTGAACCTATATTCATAGTTTGTCACATGTACAATTGTCTATCCACTATACTCTTTCGCCACTGTATATTTCTGTGGCACATGATTGTCCTCTGTATTACATGCAGGTATGCTGTGTACGTTGCACATACGTCACAGTTGATGACAGTGTATCTGTGTCCCTAACACTGTGATACTGAGGACTACCACACATCCTTCACAGCATTACATGCATATGTCCATTCTATTCTTCTTTGGCCTATGGGGGGGGTGTTAAGGCAAACATTACTCAAGTCCCTGTTTGTGCATGCTTCATGTTGGTGTTTGACCAGGCTCCGTTGCAGTCATGTGTTGGACAGTAGTGTGTCTGTGTGTTTGCCATGTGTTTTTATTGCCAGTACATCTGTGGGAGGTGTAGTTGGCACATGTTCCTCTTTGCAGGGACACCCATCCTGGGGTTTGTGTCATGCATCTGCACTTGGCACGTGCCATATGTCCTGTACTATTCCCACAGTCGTGTATGCCTTCATGCACTACTACTGCGTGTTACTGGCTGTGTGTATGTGGTACACATGGACATTGTGATGTTTGGCTTGACCTATTCCCATGCTAGAACGTAAACATCTGTCAATTAAGTCTTTTAAATCAAACTGTAACACTCATTCGTATTTTCAAAATGACACTCAGTAACACAGGAAGCTGGGATTAATAACATTTTACTACTGTGCAGCAGGAGGCAAAGGAGTATGCAGTAAATGTTTAGACATTTGTTCAACTCTATACATGTTACATCTGTATGAGCATTCTGTATACTATCATCTTTTGCACACATTAATGATGTGGCCAGTCACAAGGCATTTACATTGCTAGAGTACAGTACATTGTATTCCTACAACAGTGCTCAGGTAATGCTTATTACATGTTTTCCCATGAGGATAGCCCAACCTTGCGAGCCACATATTCAGTTAGACTGTACTTTGGTAAATTCCGCTCTGTCACGGTTACAACACTGTTCATATCCAGTCCTCACTCCGTGTCCTACTAGGTTCCTGTGTCTCTCTGCTGAGCAGCTGTACTCTGTGTTACAGCTCACAAGCCTATCCTCCTCAGTGGAAGGATGACAGATATACCTGTACATACATGTATTATTCTGTAACCGAGCAGATGAGTAATGCTGACTGACATACACCTGCTGCACTGGTTACTGCTAGGGTTAGGGTTCAATCACACTGCAGCTACACTACAAGCAATTACATGCATGAGAAGCTGTACTGCTATATTGTCAGGTAGAATAATATGCATTATACACTATTTGCTTCTAAAGTTGCACGTCATATCTATGTTTAAATATGTATTTTGCTAACATTCTCCCTCCTTTGATTGCTTCTACTCTATCCAGAAACATATACAACATTATTTCATTCCCTAGCGTCTTCCTCTGTGGAGCGTTTAACTAGGCAAGTAATTTGATGTACATTGCAAGTAGGATTGCATTTTCTATTGACAAATACCACTACAGGTCTTGATACATAGTCTCGGTACAGGTATGTCGCCAGAGTCCTGACTAATACTTACATGCACAGTATCCGCACTAGACACATGCTCCCAATGTGAGCAGAACAACACAAATGGCAATCATGATATTCAGTATGACTGACCCCATCCACCCAATGGTTTGTGGAAATGGTTCGGCAGTGGGTTTGGGCCTGGTTCCGCCATGGATGACACCTGCCATATTACCTGTAGGTGGGCGTTGCTTTTGGTCTCTTCATGTGGTAGTTGGACACAGCGATCTTCTTCAGTAAGCGCGCGTACCAATTCTCAGCGCCACGGTGCAGTCGTGCACTATTACATTTTGTGACACAACAGTTCTCATTGCATCCAGTTCATCAGTCACATGTTCAGGAGGGGGAAGTCACATTCATCCTTCCTCCCACAGGTTTTGATAACTTCCTCTGTTCCCTGATTGATTTCACTACTCCAGAAGCTGGGGTGTTCCAGCCCAGGTTGTGGCGCTGTCACTGAAGTCCATATGAATCGATATTCCTTTATCTCTTGCAGAAGACTGACATGTCAGAACAGCTTCCATTTCACCCACTGGATTAGTAGGTTTCTCGACTGTGTTCCCAGTTCTTGAGCTATATGTGTTATAGTTCGTTTCGCACCCACAGGCAATTGTCCAGTATGTCATGTGACTGGAGCCAGATAACCCAAATAACAACTGCGGACCAATTCCCAGGTAACCATTGATATGCTTATTTCCCACAAACAACATAACAATATTCTACTTTATTACTGATGCGGGTTACCTCTGCATGTAACAAATTCCTGTCTCTAACAGAGGACTGTTTATACAATTCAGGATGTTTCTGCACATCCTTCAACATTGTTCTCATGATGTTTCAATACAAATTAGGGATGGTGCTACAAGTAGTACTGTGATCTTTGGCTGTTATATGACATTCGTAAGACACAGTTATGTTACAAATACTCCCACCAACTGAAACTGTATCATGTTTATGATAACATACAATTCCTTTTTGTGTAACAGGTAAGTACATTGCCACGTTGTCCTGTGATCTCACAGAACCTGTATCAAAGTGTAGATATTCACAAGTCTCAATCTATCCCCAAGGGGACAACATGCATCGGAAGTCCTCCATATGATGTAGGTATGGCAGTACAAACACAGCAATTTAATGTGTTCCTAGTCTCTATATGCACCGCATCATGCCTAGGTATCTGTTGAAGTGTGGAAGACACTCTGTGGCCAGTTCATCACGTATCAGTATTTGTATCCGTGTAGTTATATGCAGGTAATGTGCCGGAAATTGTAGCGTAAACACAAACATGCTTAATAGGTGTATAATCATTAGGACACCAAACATAAATGTCTTTGGGGTTGCTTTGTATTGTTATACAGTCTTAGCCGGGTGATTCGGGCTCTTTGGTATATCAGCTACAAGATGTCAATCAGACTTGATATCCTTTACCAGTTTGAGAAATGTGAGGTGGACCCAGGGCGACCTCTCTGCAAACTTTACTGCGGTGGCGTTGACAACAGTACCGGTACAGACATTCGCACTGTCCACTTGGCAATAATGTTCTTTGGATAACAGTGACATACACACAGGATACTGGTGTCAGCTATGCTTCCGTCTTCGTTTGCTCTTATCTGTAACAGACTTTAACTGAAGAACAGTGTTACTAGTTAACAATCCTCTCATGTCACCTACTACTGAGTCATCGACCTCCGGCTCTGCAGGCATGACAGCTTTCCACTCTGGCACATGATATGCCATTCCACATACTACTTGAAGTGGGTGCAGCACTTTACATTTGGAACTGTTGTCATGCTCAGCAATGCTAGAGGTAGACAGCTCATGTAACTTCGTCTGGATGTCACCCACCAAACTCCTCTCCTTATTTCTCGGGATCCCATTCTCACGGCCAGCAGTCGTGCTGAGTGTGGGTTGTACATGCAATTGACATTCATGGTAATGAAGTAATCCCCAGGTAGCGTGATTGTCTGGTTAACTACATGTGTTCTATTGTCACTGTAGCTTCTTTACAGCATGCCAGATCTAGGGATACTTAATTTTACTGGCACCTTTGCCACTGCTGCTGCATCGGATTAATGGTTGGGAATGCTTCTACCCATTTTGATTATATATATGTGTAATCGCTAAACAGTATTTGTTCCCTTCACATTTATGCAGATGTATGAACTCCATACAAATAATGCGGAGCGGTTATGGTGGTGTAGGTAAACTCACTCCCTTCGGTTTAAATACTCCTGTGCATGATATCTCGGCAAGCGTGACACGCTGCTCATGAGGTTTGTATGTGGTTCGTAATTCCGTATGTTAGGGGTATTCTGTTAACCAAATGTACCATCCCCTGTTGAGACATGTCTCTACCCATGGCTCCACAAAGCCGCATATCTGAGTATATTAGGCGTTAATATTGGCTTTCTCACTGTGGATATGTGCAGTCCGTGTTCAAGGATTGCTCCTCGTCATAACCACGTCGGCTTTTCTGCTTTCGTAGTTGCTGTTTGCATTGTTTGTACAGTTTCTACATCTAAACTGTCTGAGGTTTGTCATTCCTCATTCACACAGACACTTTCCAACTGTGGCGCTGCTTGTTTTGCAGGTGCATGAGCTCATGCCTCAACTTTCCTACTGTTATCCTGTTGCTTTCTATGCCCTGCACATTTACAATTACCTACTTCAGTGGGTAACTGCATGTAGTCTAATGCATTCAGGTTCGTATCGCATGATTAATCGGTTTACGGTGGATGTTATCATTCCCTATTCTTCCACTGCTGCTCATAAACATGCACTGCACAGACAACAGAATGACTATCGGGACATATGTCCACACATCAGTTTTCCGCTACAGTACAAGCACGTGTTAAAGCTATCTATTCTGCTGCTTGAGCAGACACGTTATGCTGCAGGGTTTGGCCGTCTACAATGTCATTATCAATAACTACTGCATAAACTACTTCATTCGTTCCTGTAGGACTCTGTCTACATGATCCGTACACATTAACTGTCACCTCTGCATCATCTAAGGGTATATCAGTGTTATCATGTCTGTGTGTAGTTATTTAATCCATTTCGTATAGGCGACTGTGTGGTGTGCCATACACAGGTGTCGGACGTGACGTTGATAGGTTTAATGTTGTACAACGTTCAATCACCATGTGAGGTTGACTCAGTGGTATGGTCAAACATGACAAATGTCTAGCACGGGTCAGGAATGCTATCTTCTCTTGCAGCAGATTGATCGCAACTGCATGAGACATTCTCACAGTGAGAGGGTGGTCTAGTAACATTACGGCCGGGGCCTGTACTGCCATGGGTGCTACAACAACTGCCTGTACACAATGTGGCACTGACCATGCCACAGTGTCCAACTGCAATGAGTAGTCAGCTATTTAGCGTTGCTTACTTCCCTGCTGTTGCATCAAGACTGTCGTCACATATCTCCGCTTACAATCTACGGTCTGACAACATGTGTTGTGATTATTCACGAGACCTACTACAGCTGTTGAGGCTATCAATCGTTCTAGTCTGCAGAACGCTGTTTCTGCTACTGTAATCCGGTGTACTATGTGTTGTGCTGCCATAGGTGTATTAAAGGTTAAGGCAAACAATACAGCGGATTCCACAGCATTGTTTGGTATCCAGATTTAACAAGTGTTAGTCGGCCCAGACACGACATCATTCCCTTCTTGTTAGTTGGCTTGGGTGCTTATTATATTGCTACCTTCCTATCGTCATGTGATGTTCTACCCTACTTGGATACCAGATATGCCAGGTAATTGACCTGTATTCTCTGTAGTTGCAATTTATGCTTGCTTACTTTATGTCCCTGTTCTGCTGATTATCTCAATAATGCTATTGTATCTTCCATACATTGCTGCTGGGTAGGGGCCGCAAGCAGAATATCATCAAATAAAGTAGAACTTGACAGGCCCGGTGGAGTTAACACGGAATGTAGCTAGCCATCCTGTGAGAATATCGTTGTACTTTCACAGTAGCCCGCGATAGCGGGTATGGCTGTATCTGTCACCCTGACTGTACATGCAAAGCAATACGGACTATGTGGATGTATAGGTATTGCAAAGTAAGCATAGCTTATATGTACCACGGTAAGATACTTCTGTGGCATGTTCATAGCATTGAATATAGTGTGTGGGTCTGGCACCAACGCTACCCTAAGTATTCTTACATGATTTACAGCTTGTACATACTGTACCATCCGCCATTCCCCTTTTGGTTTCCGATCAGGAGATACAGGGGTATTGCATGGTGAATAGCGATTACTTTGTGGATGGGAATTCCCTCTATGACTTTGCAGATATCTTCTGGTGTCCACGGTCTATCACGCCACGGGGTTGGATCCTGGCCTTCCTGTCCTGCATGAGGGTTCGGTACTTCAATTAATTGACAGATATCCTCACTCTGTTTTAGTACTGTGTTCTTACTCGGGTGTCCCTAGGTATGTTACGTGTTTGGGATGTGGTTTCAATAGCTTCTATTACATTTGTTTGTTGTGCTACCTCTGTTGCCACAGGATAGCGTGTGGGGACTAGCCTGCCCTCCGCTTAATATCCTGCATGTGGTATCGGTGGAGGGAGGGGTTTGTGGGGGGGCCTATCGGTACTACTGTATTATGATCTTCTCTGTGTGCATTATGATGCTTAGCCATTTGTAGTGTTCTATTCCCTTGATTACACTACCTCAGTCCACCGATGTGCATAGCGGATACCCAATTGTCGCTGTTTTGTCGCCTGCACATCTTAGGGCTGCCACCTTTTCAATGCACAATGTGGGACATTAGTGTTGAGCGTGTAATTTGCCTGGAAAATGCATACCCACGGCCAGTACATAGGACAGGAATTCACGTTTTGCCAGGAGAGCAACCAATTGTTGTAGCATTTCAGTTGCTTATTCTGTTTATTATTATATTTTGCTGTTCCACATACAAATTTACTGTTTTATGCTACCATTTTGATATATATCTGGGAAATGTTTGTCCTGAGATATCAGGACATTTGACATTGTTCGGTTTGTTTACAGGACACGGCTGGCCAGAGAGGGACTATCCCTCTCAGGGTGGAACAGGTGTTTACCTTGGAACATATGCATCAAATTTTCAGGGATTACAATGTTTCAGTAACGAAATTTTGCGTAATATACCATCAATGTCATATTTATTACCCCATTTTGCTGCGTAACTCACATTATGTGCTCTCTGCGATTGCATATTCTTCCGTCACCCGTCAAGCGGATCACATGATGTGTTGCTTCAATAATCTCCCATATCCTCTACCACGACTGCTCGTACCCTTCTGTCATACCACGTGTGTCTCCTTCCCTGTATCCACTGTAGTGTCTACAATCACTATTTACTCTGCTGTGTGTTCCCCTGACCTATGTTCAGATTTAACAGTATGTGGGTAGGTCTTGACCCGATATCACTACTGTTAACAGAAACACAATGTAGTCTGGTCCCTGATCTACAATACACACACAAAGGCAGACACTCCTTACCTGGGCCTCCTGTTTTACGGCTGCACGTTTTCTTCTTGGGATCCACTTTCCCGCTTTTCAGCCACAGATCAGACAGTAAACAGCCTCTTTACACACAACAATTCAGTCGGAGGTCTTTTCATTCAAGCAGAACCATTTATGCATATTCTCCAGCGTACATGTCTAACCAGCCATGTGCTCTGACCTGTAACTTACCAAGGGAATTCGGATTACAAGGATCACAATGTGAAATAAGTTGTTACAACCAGACTGTAGTTATCAGTAGGCTTTTCTAAGTGACAGCCGATAACACAGGAGGCTCGGGTTCGAAAGTTTTAGTAGTGTACACAGGCAGGCTAAATAATATACAGTCCAAGTATGAGAGTTTTGTCTGACTCTTTACAGTAAGCAGTTTCTTTATATAGTGTTTACAATCAGCTTTTGCCCACCTTACTGCCGTGTGCGGTCACAGGGCATTTCCATCACTATGGTCCGCAATAGTCTATACATACGTGGGTGCTGGGGTCGTGCTTTTAAAATGTTTTCCCATGGGAATAACACAGCCTTGCAAGGCACCTTGTACATTACAGTATCCTTTTGTGATTGTAGCTGTTTCAAGGACCCTAGACTGTTACGATACAGTGGACAGTTAATTTCTTAATCGTTGCTTTGTCTCTCTGGTAAGGAGTTGTACTGCTATCTTCGATAGAGCTCACAAGGCCATCCTCCTCTGGGGAAGGAGTGCTGTTATGCATGTACATACATTTATTGTTCTGTAACCCAGCAAATTATTAATGATGACAGACATGAGCCTGCTGTACTGCTTACTGCCAGGTTCAGAATTCCATCACAGTACAGCTTAGCTTCACCAATTACATGCAGGCTTAGTTCTACTGCCATATTATGCGGTACAATTCAATGCATTATATAGTATTTGAGTGTAAACTGGAACTTCATATGTGTTTCTATATATTTTACGAACAACATCCATCCGACCATATGCATGTTGTTCCGTCCTTTACCTTGACCGTGTGTATTTGTCCGTCCAGCTCGCTAATCTCCACATGTGATGTCCCAGCTTCCCCTTCTTTGCCTGTAGCACCCTGTTAGGGCGTCCTGTTTGGTAGGCACCTGTTCCGCTATATGTGATCGACTGCACGGCATAGATAATGGTCGATGCGGTGGGCCAACGACCGACTTGTCCACATGTGTACAGTTATGTGCACCGTGTCGTATGCAAACCTAGATGGTTTGAGCGGGTACATACTACATGCGGGATGTACACATTCTGCTGACACATTCACATGCAGCCATTTACATATCTGTACCTGCGGTGGGTTGGTGACATGTGGAGTGCGTATTTGCCAGCGTGGCATTGCCTAACACAAACATCTTACCACAGTTCAGGTATGCACATTGTGTGTGGTTGTATAGCTGCACACGGATGCTAGCAGGTTTGGGTGCAGAGGTATACATGGGTGGGACTGACATGTACAATGAGGCTATTGTGTAGTACATCCGAATGCATGGGTTCTGCTTCTGGATATTACACTTCATCATCGCCATCCAGTGTATGCAACAGAGACGTTGCTGGGTGTGGGATATGTTGCTATGCACATGTTTGCCTGTGTTTGAGGTATCTTGCTTCCTTACTGTTGTTATGTGAACACAGCTACCCGGCTATGTACTCTCACTACTGCTTGTGACCATTATGGTTGGCACCTTTTCCAGTGCCCATAGTGGGGCATGTTATGTGGAAACCTTGGGATTTGCAGGACTACACATACCCACGGCTAGTGCGGTTGACAGATCTTCACTTGTTTGCCATACTATAAGCTTATTCTGTAAGCATTTGGGTTCCTTATTTATTTTCTTATGCCATGTCTGTGTTTCATATCGTAATGTATATGTTTTATGCTACTATTACATGTATATTGCGTGAATTTTCTTGACAGGGGATCGGAGGTCATTTTCCATTTTTACGATTGTTGCAGGGACACAACTGTCCAATCAGGGACTGTCCATGGCACATTCGGACAGCAGGTAACCCTGGTGACCATGGCCATGTCGCTACTGGGGTTTCCACCTTTTACAGTTTCCGATCTGGGATATTTCCGGGACTCACATCTGACTTTACAGGCCGACACATACAACCGGTCACTATATAGCATAGAACTTCACTTGTTTGCCTAAATAATAAGCTTATTGTTGTGGCAATTTGCTTGCTTATTCTGTTTCTTGTGTCATTTAGGTATTTCTGTTACAGAAATAACCAATTCATGCTACCATTACATTAAATACGGGATATCATTGTGTCCTACAATCGTAGCACATCAGCCATTTCTAATCGTTTTTCGGGACACAACTGGCCATGGAGAGACTGCCACAACCAAAGTGGGACAGGTGGTGACCTTAGTCGCTGCTCCTATGTCGGTGCGGCGCGCTGACATGCGGCTGTACACCTTCTCTGAGTGTAAACACTGGCGGTGCATTGCGGGACGAGCAGCGGTCTTATCGTATCCTTTGCTCCTTGGGCGGGTACACTTATGCCTTCGTGGCTTCTATTTGCTTCTCCGTTAATTTGGGATGGGGACTATGTTGCATACTGTACGTGCGTTTCATTCTGCACAGGACCTGGCTGCTGCCATTACTATTGTGGGCGGACCGTGGCTGTCAGCACATTAGGTTGCTCACCTCATGCCGGCTTAGACACGCCTCCAGACGCATCCTACCTGGGCTCGCTCACGTACACTACGCACGTGTCTGTGATTCCGGTGCACTCTCATTAATATGTATATGGCGCTACTGCGCCGGCTATTCCATGCACCGCCGGCGCAGGCCTTACACCGGCCTTGCGCCGAGCTTCATGAATCCTGGGGAATGTCTTTCTGTAAAGTTACTTCTTCAAGGTTTCATATCAGATGGAATACAATAGCAGATTCAGTCTTTTAATACACATCTTTGTTCACTGTTACACTTTCCCACCAGCTGCATGCTATCTCAGTAACACATATACAAGGCCAAATCATCCCAGCAGGAAAGAGCAGATGATTTCATTATTTCACACATTTAATTTCCTGACCCAGCAGATAATCACTTGTGAAAAGCATAAACATTAAAATTTGCTAAGCTAGCATCTGCCAGGGTCGAATGTCAGCTTGCTTCAAGCCACACTGCAGTTTCAAAACTACTTACATTTACACATGAATTAATCATTTCTGTTATATGATTAATAGAATAAAATGCATTATATACTACTTTGCTTTTAAACTAGCATTTCTCATATATTCAAATACACATTTTTCTAACATTTCCCCCCCATTAATACTTTTTATTCTATTTTGAAGTATGCATAGTGTCATTTCATATCCCAACTTCTCCATCTTAGGATTTTCAGCTAGGTGAGTCATTCAATCTATACTTCAGAAAAAAATGTCATCTGAGATCAATTTTTCAATCTCAATATCTTGGTACAAAGTTTCAGTAACAGATACATTAATAAAATCTTTGATTAATCTTTTCATGCAGGGAATTCCACAGCAAACACATGCTCCTATTAGGAGTATACCCACACAAATAGCAATCAAAATATTCATTAGGATGGAACTCCACCCCCCCAAATAGATTCTGGAAAAAGTCCATCAGTGGGTTTGGGCCTGGTTCAGTCATGGCTGATACTTGCTGAATTACCTCTAGGTGATTATTAATTTCATGCCTGTTATCTGGTATGTACGCACAGCATTCTTCTTTGATAAGCGCGCACGTACCACCTCTCACCGCTAGGCTGAAGTCAAGAGCCATTCGATTTTGTAGCACAACAGTTCTCATTGCATTCAGTTCAAAAGTCACCAGTTCTAGGGCAGAAAAAGTTGCATTACTCATTACTTTGAGAAGTTTCGACAACTTCCTCAGCTCCCAGATCGATTTGACTGCTCCATAGGCTGGGAATATTCCTGCCCAAGATATAACACTGTCCCTCAAGTCCATATGAGTCAATTTGCTTTTGTCTTTCATGATATTGTGGTCTTTCCAGCCAGCTTCGATCTTTCCAACTGGATTCACAGGTTTTTCAACTGGACCTTTGGGTTTTCGGGCTGCTTCTCTCACGTTTCGTATCTTACCCAAAGGTAATTCTGCAGTATGTCTTATTGCCGGAACCAAAAAACCCAAAAAACAACTGCTGGACCAATTCTCAGGTAACCATTTATATGCCTTTTTCCCCACAAATAAAATAACAGTTTTCTACTTTAGTACTAATACGCATTAGCCCTGCATGAAACATTTTCTGATCTATAACTGACAATTGTTTAAACAAAATAGATTCTTGCGAATGTCATTCATGGTTGTTTTCAATGAGTTCAAATATGAGTCATAATTAGTATTGCAAAAAGTATTGCCATTGCTATTCTTAATATAACATCGGTAAGATATGGTTATATTACAATTGCTCCAGCCCACCTGGAGAGTATCATTTTTGTAAAAACATACAATTCTTTTTTGTGTGACAGGTAAAAATAAAGCTATTTTGTCCTGTGATCTCATAGTTCCTGTATCGAAGAGTAAATTCTCCCAAGTCTCATTTATCCCCAAAGGGACAGCGGACATTATCAGTCCTCCATATGCTGTTGGTATAGCTGTACAAACCCAGCAATTTGAAATGTTCATAGTCTCTGCATATACACGCTTCATGGCTAGGTATGTGTTAAAATCTGGATGCCAGTCTATAGACGTTTCATCACGCCTTCCTACTTTCACTTGTGTGGTTGTGTGTAGGATAAACCACAACAAGAGGAAAATTGTCACAATTACAGTCAATAAATGTATACTCAACAAAATAATTATGCAACATCTCTGGGGTTGATCTAAATTTCTATTCGCTTTGTTTTTGGCCATCTTGGTCTGGTTGTGTATCACTCACAAAGTTTTTATCAAGTTGAAAGTTCTTTATCGGTTTGCAGTGTGTCAAATGAACCCAGGACGTCCTCTCGGCCACTCTAACTGCAGTAGGCATTGCCAACAGAACCTGGTATGGTCCTTCCCACTTTGGACTCACCCAATTCTTCCTTTTCTTCACTTTCAGCCACACCCACATTCCAGGGGCCAAGGCTGCTTCTACCGGTCTGGTATGTTCCTTATCTGAAAAAGAGTTAAACTGCAAAACAGATTTATTTGTTAATAGTTTCCCCATATAACTAGTTAATGAACTGTCAGCCTCTTGTTCTGCAGGCATGAGAGCTTTCCACTGAGGCACATAATATGCTCTCCCAAAAAACATTTCAAAGGGAGTCAAACCCTTTACATTTGGAATCGTTCTCATACTCAGCAGTGCTAAAGGCAGACAGTGTATCCAATTCTTTTGGGTCTCCTCAACTAACTTCCTAAGTTTATTCTTGAGGGTACCATTGTACCTTTCCACCAGTCCTGCTGACTGTGGGTGGTAGGCACAATGGTTCTTTAAGGAGATACCAAAAAATCTCCCAAGTTGCTGAATTGTCTGGTTCAGGAAATGTGTACCGTTGTCACTATAAATCCTTTCCGGAATGCCAAATCTAAGGATTACTTCTTTTATCAGGGCTTTCACCACTGTTGCTGCATCCGAGTTTTTAGTTGGAAAAGCTTCTACCCATTTGGAAAACATATCTACGATAACTAAAAACTTTTTCCCTTCACACTTATTCAATTCTATGAAATCCATACAAATAGTATGGAACGGATATGGTGGTATAGGAAAACTTCCTTGCTTGGTTTTAAATGCCCCTTGTGCATGGTGCTTGTTACAAGTATGACAAGCTGCACAAAATTTTTTTGTGTAGTTTGTGTATCCATATGTTTGGAATATTCGGTTTACTAACTGTACCATCCCCCCTGTTGAGACATGGCACTGCCCATGGTTCAACAAAGCTGCATATCTAAATAAATTAGACGGCAATATTGGTTTTCTCTCTTTGGAAATGTACAGTCCATTCTCAAGAATTGCACCTCGTTTTACCCATTTTTGTTTTTCTGCTTTTGTAGTAAGCGTCTGCATTGTTTTTAACATGTCTATATCTAAAATCTCAGAGGGTTGTAATTCCTCATTCAAAAGTAAAGTTTCTGAGTCTGAGGCTGCTTGCTTTGCAGCTCCATCAGCTCGTGCATTGCCTTTTGAAATCTTATCCTGTTGTTTTGTATGAGCTATACATTTACAAATAGCTACTTTGGTAGGTAACTGAATAGATTCTAATAACTCCAAAATAAATTGCGCATGATTAATAGGTTTTCCACTAGATGTTATCATTCCTCTATTTTTCCATTGTTGTGCAAATACATGTACTGTAGAAAAAGCATACTGACTATCAGTATATATGTTTACACACTTGTTTTTTGCTAAAGTACATGCCCGCGTAAAAGCTATCAATTCTGCTGCTTGTGCAGATAAGTTATGCGGTAAGGATTGGGCTTCTAAAATTTCAGTGTCTGTAACTACTGCATACCCCACCAGATTCTTTCCTGTAGGACCCCTTCTGCATGAGCCGTCCACGTAATATGTCACCTCGGCATTATCCAAGGGCATATCTGTGAGATCTTATCTAGGCAAAGCTAACTGTTGAATTTCCTGCAGGCAGCTGTGTGGTGTGCCATCCGCAGGAGTTGGAAGTAATGTTGATGGATTTAATGTCGTACATCATTCAATTGTCATATGAGGTTGGCTCAGCAGTATAGTCATACATGAAAGATGTCAAGCAGGAGAAAGGTATGCCACTTTTTCTTGCAGTAAAATTATTGCAACTGCATGAGGCACTCTCAATGTGAGAGGTTGGAATAACACCACTGAGGCTGAAGCCTGTACTGCCATTGCAGCTGCAACTACTGCTTGTACACAGTGAGGCAAAGATCGCGCCACTGGGTCTAACTGCGATGAATAATAGGCTATGGGGCGTTGCTTGTCCCCATGTTGTTGCGTCAATACTGACGTCATATATCCTTGCTTGCAATCTACGGTCTGAAAGAACCATTTGTGATAATTTGGAAGTCCTAAAACTAATGAAGAAGCTATCAACTGCTTCAACCTGCAGAAAGCCGTTTCTGCTTCAGGTGTCCATTGCAAAATATCTCATGCTGCCATTGGTGTCTTATATATCAAGTCAGTCAGTGGAGCAGATTCCAAAGCATAATTTGGTATGCAGCTCCGACAGAAATTAGTTGTACCCAAGAAAGATATCATTTCCTTCTTGGTTGCTGGTTTGGGTGCTTGCAAAATTGCTGTTTTTCTTTCCTCGTCTAGTATTCTACCTTCATTGGATATTACAAATCCCAAGTATCTAACTTGTTTTTTCCAAAGTTGTAACTTACTTTTGTTTACTTTGTGTTCTTGTGTTGCTAAAAATTTCAATAACGCTACAGTATCCTCCCTGCATTGTTGCTGGGTGGGGGCTGCTAGCAAGATGTCATCTACATAAAGTAGAATTTGACTACCTCCCGGTGGGGTAAACCCTGCTAGGTTGCTAGCCATTTCTTGTGCAAATATTGTTGGACTCTCACAATATCCCTGTGGTAGTCGAGTATACGTATACCTTTTACCCTGAAATGTAAATGCAAACCAATATTGACTATCAGGATGTATAGGTATCGACAAGAAAGCATTGCTGATATCTACCACAGAGAAATATTTCTGTTGTGGTTTTAAATCATTTAACAAAGTATGTGGGTCTGGTACCGTAGGTGCTCTAGGTATTACTGCATTATTTACAGCTTGTAAATCATGTACCATCCGCCATTCCCCATTTGCTTTTTTAACAGGAAATAGGGGTGTATTACATGGTGAATCAGGAGATACTACCAGTACTCCTTCTTTGAGTAATGCTGCTATTATAGGCTTAATTCCTATTTCTGCATCCTTTCTCAAAGGGTATTGTCTTTTCTGTGGTCTAAAAGCTGACTTTGGGGTAATCATAACTGGTCCTGCTGTTCGAATAAGTCCTACATCTGACTTGCCTGTTGACCAAAGAGTTGTTGGAATTTCACATAAGGCCTTTTCTTCTTCTTCTAATAAAAATGCTAATCAGCTGTCCTCGCTAGATTGCAAGTGAACATCTGGATGTGTCTGTGTCAACCAATTCAGTTTTTGTTTCTGTATCCCTTGTTCTGACAGTTCTAAATCAGTCTGTTTCTCCCATCTTGTCAGCTTTTCTCCTAAGTCTGCCCATTTTACACTTTTATTCTTTGTCAAGCTGACATGTGGTAATCGATTTGATCTATATAATGCAAGGAATTCTCGAGGTAATGAACAGCTAACTACACTGTTCCCCTCAGTATCCCAGTACAAAGTACGCAATACTAGTATAGTTGCACGATTTCTGAACAATTCTTGCTCATACTCTCTATCAGGTCCTGGTGTAGTACAGTAGTATAGAGTACAGTGTAACAAATACTGTCGATCAGTGTCAAGGAAGGGGGCTTTACTGATGGCTACGTTCATCAGTTCCTCGGTTACTGCCCCTGGACCAGTCGTGACTAGGTTCTGGCTGTACCAGTAAAAAGTTTCACCCTCCGATCACACTACAAAGGTATCCATTTGTCTCTGTGCCTCCATACCTTGTACAGTTGGAACTACTGCTATGCCAAATATCTGCATAAGGTCCCTGCCCAATAGGTTTACTGGACACTTTGCAGAAACAACAATTTTACTTCTCTGGGTCATACCTGAAACAGGGTCAGTTATTGCTATATTATGGGAAAGTGGTTCCCTGTATAGCTGTCCATTTGCGGCTTTTACTAGTATATAATCAGGTGATTCGGAATGTTCTGGTAACTTGGAGGAGTGTATCAAAGTCCGTGACGCTCCTGAGTCACACAGGAATTTGACTTCCCTTCCCTCCACCAGAAGTGTAACTTCCGGTTTCATATCTGCTAAGTAGAGCTCTAAGCTCAATAATGCTAAGTCCAAAATTTCACTTTCTTCATCCTCCATATCTACTTGCACTTCCTCCACTCCTTCTATCACATTTACATTTGTTTTCTGTTTATTAACTTTTCCTGATGATTTCTGACTTTCACATGATGTATCTTCACTATCATATAGTCAGTCCTCATCTCCCTTATCTTATGAAATTACCTTTTTGTTTTGCTTACAATCCCTTGCTAGATGTCCCTTTTTCCCGCACTTGAAGCATTCACCTCTCTTTTTCCTCTCTTCAAAATCTTCTGATCGTTTGTCAGACTGTTTGTTTCCCTGAGCATTCTTCTTGCCCTTTTTACCTGACTGTAACACAAACACTTCAGCTCCGTCTTCAGCAGTGAAGACTTGCGCCTTCTTTTTCTTTTTACTATTAAAATGTCTTTCAGCATGTCTAGCGTATTTAAGTAAGGTTTGTACCCTCCCTGTTCGATGGTCTATCATATGCTTCGTAATGAAGCTACTAATAGGTGCAATGCAACCTTTCAAAAATGCATTTTTCAATTGTTGTTCATACGGGGAATCATTCGTTTGGTTCTCAGGAACCGTCATACCGCTATGATTAATAAAACATTCCAATAATCTAGCATAATACCCGTCTATTGTCTCATTTTCCCATTGTATGCATTGATTAATGCAAGTCCAGTCTGCTCTAGGTTTCCATTTCTCAGAGATTCGGTCTGTTAGACCTTTCACTCTGTTGTCTAACTCTGCATCACTATGTGGGAGTGGTTTAAGCTCTGCATTACGAGGATTCCAGGTGCCACAAATCATGTGCCAATCTGGACCTATAATTTGTCTTACTACTTTTTCTACTTCTTCCCCATTCAAGTGGTAACTCAATCTCAGGCCTTGTAAATCTTCCAAAAATTTCGTAAAATTAACTTTCGGATGGGGGATTCCCTCAGTAGCTTTCCGGATATCCTCCGGTGTCCATGGTCTATATACTAAGAGTGTTGGGTTTTGCCCTTCCTGTCCTGCCTGAGGATTTGGAACTTCTATAAGTGGGCATATTTCTTCTTCACTCTCATCCTGTAGGTTTCTCTCTATTTGATATGATTCTGTGTCCCTATGTGTTTTACGTGTTCGGGACCTAGTTTCAATAGGATCTCTAACAAATGGTTGTGGTCTTGCTGAAACTTCAGGATAACGCGAGGCGGACCAGCCTGTCCACTCGCTTCATATCCTGAAAAGGGTAAGGGAGGGGGCAAGGGAGGAGGAGGAGGAGCTGTTGCTATTACCAAGTTATTATCTTCTTTGTCTAAAAATAATGTTTTTGAATTTTTCAGCTTCTGTTCTCTACGATTTGCTTCCTCAATCCACCTGTGTGCCTGAGGAATGCCTAATTGGCTTTGCTTTTTTGCCTGACCTCCTGCATCAGATTTAAGTTGCTTAAGGAGTTTAACTAGTGAAGTTTTATCTAGTTTACCATCAAATTCATATTTGTTAACCCATTTCGTATAATACCTAACGTTATCAGAACGTTGTAATTGCATGTGTTTTGCGTCTTTGGTTAGGGGCGGATCTCGCGATGTTTTAGTGCACTGATTTCCCATGGCAAAGAAAATGTTACGTAACTCTTTTTATCACGTGATATCAAGTTCTCAGTTCCTTTTCACAGTTTATCTAGAATAACTGCCTACCTTATGCTGTTACCCTGATCTATGACCAAATATACAGTAGTTCCTTTTGTCCCTGATCTGCAAAACAAATCTTGACAACAATATACTGTAACCTAGTCCCTGATCTAAAACAGAAAAAAGGCAAATTCTTCCTACCTGAGCCTCCGGTATTGAATCGTCCAATATCCGCTCTTTGGCCGCAGATCAGAAAGCGGCCAGCCTCTTTAAACGACAATTCAGTCGGCGGTCTTTTCACCCAAGAAGAACTGTTTCAGTAACTTCTCCTGCGCAGTATTCGACCACCGGTAGACTCTGATCTGCAGCTGTCCGAGGGAATTCCGGCTAAGAAGGACCAAACTGCTAAATAAAATTAAGAATTCAATACACAGGCGGTTCAGATTCAAAAGTTTACTAGTGTACACCAGGAGGCAAAAAACGTACAAGTACAGAATTTTGTCTAACATGAAACAGGAAGCACACAATTTTATATAGATTTAACATTCAAGCTGTGCCCACCTTACTGACGTGGTATGTCACAGGGCATCTACATCACTTTAGCTTACAGTCCTCTATTCATAAAAACTGCTGATGCTGTATATTTTAAAAAAGTTTTCCTCTGGTAACAATACGGCCTTGCTATCCACCTGGTCAGACATAATGTCTTTCTGTAAAGTTACTTCTTCAAGGTTTCATATCAGTTCGAATACAATAGCAGATTCAGTCTTTTATTACACATCTTTGTTCACTGTTACACTTTCCCACCAGCTGCATGCTATCTCAGTAACACATATACAAGGCCAAATCATCCCAGCAGGAAAGAGCAGAAGATTTCATTATTTCACTCATTTAATTTCCTGACCCAGCAGATAATCACTTGTGAAAAGCATAAACATTAAAACTTGCTAAGCTAGCATCTGCCAGGGTCGAAGGTCAACTTGCTTCAAGCCACACTGCAGTTTCAAAACTACTTACATTTACACATGAATTAATCCTTTCTGTTATATGATTAATAGAATAAAATGCATTATATAATACTTTGCTTTTAAACTAGCATTTCTCATATATTCAAATACACATTTTTCTAACAAATGTCTTCTCTGGCACAGTAAGACCACAAAATAGTCTCTTTTGAAGTAAAAATAAAACATGTAACACCAGCTAACCCTGGAATATCCAGGAACTAATCTAAGGCTAACTTCCTGCTATTAAGTGATAACCTGGTAAAATTTCAGGCCCCCATAAACCCAGAAAAAGCACTGCTGCCTATGTGGATCTGTTCACAGAAACCCTATACAAGCATATTAATAGCTGCATAGATGCAGCTGTACCCATCAGGAAGAAGTACAGAACTAACTCATAAAAAAAGCCACTTTGGTGGAATCACAACATCAATAAGCTGTGTAACAAAAGGAAGAAAATCATGGCAAAATTTAAGAGATGTAGCAACCAGCAGGATAAAAGCACACTCATCAAACTAAACAAACAACTCAGACAACAAATAAAGTTTAAGAAAGCCAACTGAGGTAAATTTGGCCTTCCAGGCCGAGGACAACCACAAGGCAGTCTTTAGTTATGTCTGCAACCTCAAAGGCATACACAGTTCTGTGAAGAGCTCATTGTTAATGGTGCTACCTGTACTGAGCCAGAAGCAAACTGCTGGCAGACAAATTCATCTCCAACGTTACCCCTCTATTCCCCTCAACCTTCCCTCAGGAAATAAGATCAAATGTAACTCTCCCTGCTATCACTAGGAAACAGATCCTTAATGCTCTCTCTGATGCTGAGAACACTGCATCAATAAATCCAGACAATATCGTAGATGCTTTCTAAACGAAACATTGCCTATTAGGCCCTTTGGAATTGCTATTTAACCGTAACCTCCAAACAGGCTTCATGCCTCATGAACGGAGAACAGCAATAGTCATCCTTCGGCACAAAGGTGTACCATCTGCACACCCTGGAAACTACAGTCCCATAAGTCTCACTAGTCTCATATGCAAAGCCATGGAAAGAATTATCATGGAAATGATCAATAATGACATAGGAAGCTTCCAAACATTGAAACAAACCCAATTTGTTTTTTCTTGAGAGCAAGTCATGCCTACTCAACCTGGTGGACTTCTTTGAGAAGGTCACCAAAGCAATGGATTAGGGAAGAATGGTTTACACTGCCTACCTGACCTGGCCAAGGCATTTGCCCCACTCAGATATTGTTGACCAACTCAGGAGTTTAAGTAGAAATCCTTATGTCACTCAGTGGGTAGCCACTTGGCTCACAGACAGGGCCCAGGAAGTTAGAATTGGAGAATCCACCTCTACAAATAAGCCATTTATAAGTGAAGTTCATCAGGGATCCATCCTTGGACTGATCCTTTTTGACATTTACTTCTCTGAAATCAAAGACAATGTCATTGGCCTCAGGCTGACTAAATTTGCAGATGATTGTAAATTAGGAGCTGTTATTGATTCTCCCACTGATACAAATGCTCTTCAGGAAGGGATGACACAGACAAATAACTGGTGTTAGAGTCATGGACTAAAACTAAATGCCAAGAAATGCATAATAGTATTTTTCAGGAAGTCATCCACCCCTGGTAACTATCATATTTACAAGATACCTCTAAGAGTTGACCCAGTAGTCATGAACTTGGGGATACACATAGACCATAATCTAACTTTTGACCATCACAGGTCTGCAGTAGTGAGAAAATCATTCTATGTTGTGCAACTTTATAAATAAAGGTATGGTATTTAGGTCAAAGAAGTCATTGTTCCACTGTATTCAGCATTCATCAGACCTATCACTAAGTACAATTTCTCCTTTGGTATGTACCTAACCAGGTATATCCAATAATTGGAACATCCACAGAGGTTCCTCACTAAAAAAAATACAGACCATAAGTAAGATGTTCAGTGCAGACTGCCTCAAGACCCTATCCCTGTATTCTGTCTCCTACAGGCTGTTGATAGGAAATCTATGCCTGCCATACAAGATATTGTCAGACCCTACTCTGATGGCTCTTCTGGTTATCTGCAAAACAAACAGCACAAGAACTACCATTCTAAAGACTTAAACCTTGTCTGTGATAAAAATGGGACCTGCTGGAGAGACAGGCATATATCCCAGAGACTACCCCTTCTCTGAAGCAAGTTTTCTATCCATGGGAACCAGAATTCCTCCCTAATCCATTTTATGGGTAACTTGGACAATTGGATGGTGAACAGAAATTTCACCACTGGTTGCCTCTAAAGGATACAGGCAGCCTGTAAATGGTTCATCTCCCAGGCACCTGCCTGTAAATGTTTCATCTCCCAAGCCCCTGCTTACACTTATCAAATGTACCAAACTTGCCAGAGATTTGGGATGCATAGCTAGATAAAAAAGTCCCTTGTGGTCATTAGCCCAGTAAATGCCTATGAGCATGTGAACCTAAAATTACACTGTCTGCAAATAAAGCCAGCTTTTCTTGATTACCATGCCAGTGATATCCTTGAATTTCTGAGTCCCTTATTTTCTTTGCCAATGGCTCTAAATTAAAGCAAATAACAAAGGGAAAGAGGATAAATCTGTTTCCTCTGTTCAGACAAAACTTGTTAGAAAGGAACCCTCCTACTTTAATTTTTGTTCTGATCCCTCATATGTCCTCCTAATTAACCTTATTATTGTATCAGAAAATTCAAATACTTTCTTCACTCTACTCATAAATTCCAATCTTATTCTATTGATTGCTTTCTCTGCGTCAAGACCCAGCACCAGCAGCAGTATTTTCCTATCCTCTACTTCCCTCTGGATCACCATTATTCTATTAATATTGTCAAATGTTTGCCACAGGACCACATTGATCCATATCTGACAATTTTGGCAACAGTTCTATGATTCTTTTAGCTGTTATAGACATACAGATTTTATAATCATGCTTTAAAATTGAAATGGACCTGTATGAAGCTGGGTCTGATGGGTCCTTATTGTCTTTAGGTATTACAGCCACCACAGGTGGTATTACCACTTTCTCCCAGGATGCTTGTGCATCCCCTCCTTTTAAAATACTATTAAAAAAAACCTTCCAGATGTTTATCACTTTCTTTCCTCATAACTTCCAAACTTCCATAGGAACACCATCTATTCCTTGAGACTTTCCTGCAGATTGATTGTATATCACCATTTTTATGTCATTTCTTCCTATCTTAACTAATTGTTGAGCTTCATCTACCACTAACCTTGACACACTTAAAAATATTTTCATAAAAAATTATGAAATATCTTTAAAACCTCTAGAGGATCTCTGGTTATTTTTCTTGTTATAGACTCCCTAAGTTTGGCAACAACCCTTTCCTCCTTGTCTAAGTAATTTTGCTAAAAGTGTTTGCGCTCTGGAGTTATTATCAAAAAACAGTTGCTTAACAGCAATTTTTCTAAACTCATGCATATTGTCCAGGTACTCCCTTTTTTTCTCTGTAGTACTCTGCAATTGCACCTCTTCTTGTCCTGTGAGATCCCACCATTCTGTAATACTTTAAACTTTGTTATCCTCTATAAATAATTCCTGTTACTTTTTAGTCACATCGCTTTTTCATTTATACCTTCTGAAGGAATTTCTGTTTTCCCTAATAACTCTCAAATAAATTCCATTACCTGCTCCTTAAATTCCTTTCTTTTAACAGGTAGGAGGAGATGCACCAGTGTCTCATTTTTACTTCATTACCCCGCATTTTTATCTTAATTGTTTTGGCACATGATCTGAATTAGTTACTGGAAATGTGTTGAAGCTTTCAATTAAATGCACACATTCCTGCAAATTATAATTTCTGTCTAGTCAAACACAGTTGTTGTACCTCGAGGAATAATATGTAAATTTCTCTCCAAGTTCCTACTACTGAATTCATGTCTTACACGCCAAATATTTCATAAATATCTTCAGAAATCCATCCTTTTTCAGTATATGTTCCCTTCTTAGTCACCAAGATACAGCCTCACTGTTGCAAATCAAACTCCAGTCCCCACCTATAAGTAATATTCCCTGCTGAAAGCTGATTATCTGTCCCAAAATTTTCTTAAACTGCATAATAGCAGTTATTCAGATGTTTAAATCCAAGACAGCGTGTATCATTTGATATCCCCACTTTAAGCAGAAGAGAATTTTCCTGAAAGACCTCCAAGAAAGGGAGCCTGAGAGAAAATGTATTGCCATCTTTAAATCATCCAAATCTCTGTACTTGAAAGTCTTTTACATTTTAGTAACAGATTCATCTCTTTTTGCTACAACCAGCATGTATCATTTTACTTTATTAGTTAACTCGCCCTTTTTACTAACTGTAAGATGCTTGCACTTCATGATGTTCCACTAACTTGGTACAACTGAGCTTAGCATTGAATGTGTCTCAAAACTCTTGCAATATTGCTTTGATTTTCTGAAACTGATTAGGAGATAGCTGCAAAGACAGCACTACCTCATTTATTAAAATATCAGACAAAGATTCACTGAGGTCTGCTACAAGATCCTTCTCTAGTTCCTCCTGTAACCCACTGCAAATACGAAGTACTGACACTCTAGCATGATGGGGCTTCATCATGTTGTCATGGTGAAGTTTCTGTTTCTGCCTTCTACAATGCACTTCCAGCACATAATTAAGATGGTCTATCTTCTCCACATCAGTAAAAGTTCCCTCCCATAAGGCTTGAAGTTTATTTTGTTCAGTTGTATATTCTGATGTTCTTGCTACCCAGAAGTACCAAACCTATTGTGCTTGACGTAAGTAACCCTGTGCTGACTTAATGATTTCCCTAAGCTTATTCCTGAAATTTAGTGCATACTTCATAACACAATCTGTGAGTCACCTTCACCCTGTTTTACTCATCACAAAATAAACCTAGAGACCATTATGAGCATAAAGTAGATGAAGTGAAAGAAATGTAATTCTTGAGGCATCTTCCTATATGCAAAGATGAAAGACAGCAGGTATATAAGTGTCCTGACCTAATTCGAATTTTGCTTGAGTTGACCTCAGTATTGTTGGCCCACTCTGGTCGACCTATGCAAATGGTCAACAATTGTATGAAATTGATAGTACCTGGGGTAGGGAAACATGCCATTTCCTGGGGATTTTGCTATCTCAGAGTTAGAATAGCAGGGGTGTGGGGGATTGTCCCCTAAAATGAAGTGTAGAGGGGCATGACCCTAGCAAAAAATAATTTAGTTTTTGTTGCATGTTCCAGTGATTGCCCCCCAAGCATGTAACGTATTTAGGGTTGCCACCTTTCTTTGTGGCTAAAGCCGGAGTAAGGCCACATCCCTTGCATTACCCATAACCCTGCCCATCCCCGCCCCTCTCCCACTCACATTCCATCCATTTTGTGATGTCACTATGACATCAGCAGACAGGAATGCTCTCTTTTCCCATTCCTGATGCCTGCTTTTAGCTGGTTTAATATGCTTTTCTGTAAAAAAACATAGTAAATCAGTGGATTTAACAAACTCCGATAGTCTGTTTCTTTTTTTGAAACAGAATACCAGAGTTTGTACAGTGTTTTTCAGACTGCCGGAGAATCAATTTGATTCCTGGATAGTCCAAAAAAAAACAGATAGGTGGCAACCGTAAACATGCTTTTGTTGACATAAGTAAACATTATACATGTTAACATTTCAGATTCATATGTATGTATATATGTGTGTGTGTGTGTGTGTGTGTGTGTGTTGGTATACATATATATATATATATATATATATATATATATATATATATATATATACATACAGATAGATCCCTTTCAGAAGTTGGAAATTTCAAAACTTTGAACTTCAAAAGGCCAGACCATAAGGTCGAAGTTTAAAAACTTTGAGTGTTTTGAATGAAGATCACCGTACAGTGCAGAACGGGATATGTACCTCTTTCCTCACTGTAGTGTGATCATGGAGTTAGTATATTTAATTAGCAGGGTGAGTGGGGGGTGCAGGGGGGTTTGCCCTCCTGCAAAAACGTAAAAAATTTTTTTTATTAGGTTTGGAAATTTCAAAACTTTGATCTTATGGTCTTGGCTGTTTGAAGTTCGAAGTTTTGAAACTTCAAGCTTCTGAAGCAGATCCATATGTGCTATGTGCATGTGTATATGTGTATATATATACATATATATATATATATATATATATATGTATATATATATATATATATATATATATATATATATATATATATATTTTTTTTTTTTGACAGATAGATATACATGCAAGTTTCATATATACCTACATATATATCTATATATATATATATATATATATATATATATATATATATATATGTATATGGATCTACTTCACAAGTTTGAAGTTTCAAAACTTTGAACTGCAAATGGTCGAGACCATAAGATCAAAGTTTTGCAACAAAAATGGTTATTTACTATATATAGTACTATAAACATATTACTCCAAACCTGACTTGCAATACTTCCATAAAATATATAACCCTTAAACTATACACTAAACTCTCAAATTACCTGTATTTTTATCTTCACCAACTTACCACCACCCTACTTTCTGGTGATATACACCCTAACCCTGGCCCCTCTTCCAGTAGTCCCGCAACATCCCCCTCCCATACACCAACATCCATAAAAGCCATCTCCTTCTCAGCATTAAATGCTCAAAGTATATGTAACAAAATCCCTAACCTCCATGCCTGGCTTCTTCATAACAACCCTGTCATATTGTCAGTCTCTGAAATATGGCTAAAACCCTCCATAAATGATTCAGAAATAACTCCTCCCAACTACAATATCATCAAGAAAGACAGAACCCACAAAAAAGGAGGTGGAGTTGCTCTACTCTACTCCTCTTCCTTTACAGTTACCCCATTTTCTAAATCAGTTCCCCAATTTGCGAAAGCCAAAATACTTCTAGCCCTACTCCACCTAAACAAACATAAAACAATATGCTTAGCCTCCCTCTGTATCCCTCCTGGTGATAACATACCTATTCTTGAGGACATCCTCTTCTGGCTCTCCACCAACATTACTAATGAAACTGTTATCCTAGGTGACGTTAACATCAACTGGTCTTCAATTCAATGCCCTACAAACCCCCTAAATATAAACCTTTACAACTTTCATCAGCTAATCAATACAATAACCAAACCATCTAAGGACCATTCCTCTGGAAGCACCCTAGACTGGATTCTGGTATCACACCCATACCTTATCTCCAGTAGCGGTACACTCCCTGACTCCTTCAGTGACCACTTTCCTACTTTCGCTCACCGTCACTCTCCATCCCTACAACTGCCACATACCACCATCTCTGTACACTCCTTAAAAAACTTTAACCCCAACACCTTCTCAGACTTACTTAAACAATTTCACTGGTGTCTCCTAAATACACTTCCCCTAGATGAAGCTGTCACCTACTTTAATACAGAATTTCTAAACTTTCTAGACACCCTGGCCCCCCCTAAAAATGAAAATAATTAAGAGCAAAACTATCCCTTGGTTAACCAAAAATATCTTAGCTGTCATGCGCCTCCATGATAAAGCCTTGAAAAACCACTATAAACACAAAACTACAGCCACCCTAAATGAATACAAAGTACTCCGCAACAAAGTTAAGAAACTTATCACTTCTGACCGCAAATCCTACTATATCACCCTCCAAAACAATCACAAGACCAACCCAAAAAATTCTGGGACAGTATCTCCTCCCTCTTCAACCCTGGCAAAAAAGAAAACCCACACCCTGATCACAATATTTCTGATACCATCCTAGCCTCCCAATTTAACAGCTTCTTCATTGACTCCATACTAAACTAACATCATCATTCACAAACAACTCCACTCACCCACCAAAAATTCCCACCCCCCCTTCCTCCTCAGATTCTTCCTCCTCCCACATCCCTCTCTTCTCTCTCAAACCCATACCTGTATCTACCATAAAAAAACTCCTTCTCAAATTAAAACCTTGCTCTAATGCCCCTGATAACATCCCTTCCTTCTTCCTAAAGACAGCTGCTGATGCCATCGCCTTCCCTATCTGTATACTTATAAACAGATCAATCCAAGAAGGTTATGTACCCCAAATTTGGAAAAAAGCCTACATTATTCCCCTCCACAAAGAAGGTAACAATAATAACATCTCCAACTTTAGACCTATAACCATCTTATCTCCCATCTCCAAACTACATGAAAAATGCATTCACATACAACTACTACCATACCTCACCAACAGCCACCTACTAACCCCAACACAACATGGTTTCAGACCCGGTCACAGCACCTCTACTGCACTACTCTCCTTCCTCAAAACTGTAAATAAAACCAGAGATTCTAACCACATTGTCTCCACCCTCCTCCTCCTAGGCCTATCTAAGGCATTCAATACCATCTCCCACTCCCTACTCCTGACCAAACTCTCTGACCTACATCTTTCATCCTGCTGTATCAACTGGTTTACCAGTTACCTTGCCAACAGGCAACAATCTGTTAAATGGAAGAAAACTACCTCCTCATTCCTCAACACAGTCACTGGAGTACCCCAAGGTTCCATATTAGGGCCCCTACTGTTCAACATCTTCATTAACGACTTCCACCACAATATCCCAAATGCTAAAATAGTCCAATATGCAGATGATTCTACAATTATCTGTGCTGCAAACTCCATTCCCTCCCTTATAAAACTAACTCAAGATGCCTTCTCAGCAACTGAGAAATGGATGCATGATAACCACCTAGCTCTAAATACATCAAAAACCAAACTCATGATATTCACCCCATCCAAAAGCATAACTATCGACATAAATTCTTTCCTTATAACCAGTCACAACAACACATCCCTAGAAGTCATTTCCAGTGCTAAACTGTTAGGAGCTCTCATTGATAATCAGTTTAATTTTGATTCCCACATACAAACAAACATTAAAAAAACACACCACAAACTTGGTATGTTCTATCGCCATATTCGCTTCCTCTCTCCATCCACTAGATTCCTCCTCTCTACCACATATCTAATCCCTTCTCTCCTTTATGGGGCCCCACTCTTAACCAACCTAAAATCTTCTACCAAAACAAAACTCTCCTCCTGCTACAATAAAATCGCCAAATTCACCACTGGCCATAGATCCTCCTCCCATCACTGCATTGCCCTCCACAAACTAAACTGGCTAGAGCTCCCAAACTACCTTACCTACATTCAACTAACTCATGCTCATAAGGTCATTTTCAAGCCCTCACTCTGTTCCTCACTCACCTCAACCTTCACCATGCACCAACCCAACAGACTCCTAAGAACCAGCACTCAGAACCTAATTGAACTCCACAAACCTGCCCGTCCAGCAGGCAAACTCTTACTCTCTTTTTCCCTTGCCCGTCTCTGGAACTCACTCCCACCTCATATCCACAGCACCAGCAACCTTCCCATCTTCAAAACTCTCCTCCACTCACATTTATCATCTCTCTGGGAATGCTCATGTTCCCATCCTGCATGACATCCCCAGCTACTACCTTACCTTCCCCAGTCAACAATCACATCCCCTGTGGGAACACACACATTATAAATAACCTCTTAAGTTAATATCTTCTGCATATACCTACTAACTATTGTCTTCATTTAACATTCCTTAATAAAAAAAAAAATTGTAAATTGATATGAATTGTCACTATGCTTCACATTCCAGCTGTATTAACATTTTCACATGCTTATATGTACTCTTCTGTTCACTTTTGCAAACTATTACACTATTGTATTGTATTTTTTACTTTATTTTATTTTTACCTGATATTATGCTATCGTATTGCATTTTTTTACTTTTTACTTTATTTTATATTTTTACCTGATATTGTATCTATGGAGCTTTTCTCCCCAGGACTCCATTGAAAATGGGTTCACTCGGCCCAATGGGCCATCCTGGCAATCAAACTTCAAATAAATATTAAATAAATAAATAATATGTTTTTGCAGGAGGGCAAGCACCCCCTGCACCCCCACACCCCTTGCTAAATAAATATACCAGCTCTGAGATTGCACTACAGTGAGGAAAATGGCAAATTTCCTGTTCTGCGCTGTACAGCGATCTCCATTCAAAATGTTCAAAGTTTCAAAATTTTGATCTTATATTCTCAGCCATTTGCAGTTCGAAGCTTTGAGCTTGTGAGGGGAATCCATATAACATATACATGCACACACACACGTGGAAGAAGAAGGAAAGAGAGCGGGAGATACATGCAAATGTTATTGTTTTTCCTGTTAAGGCCCAGTTGACTCATGGTGACCTTAGGGATAGTTGTCTTGAATTGTGTTATGTCTTCATTCAAGCAGTTAATAAAAAAAAATGAGTATCTGTAGATGTACTTCTTATATTAATCCGTCACATAGCTATTCTTCCTAGTTAACATCATAATTTGAAAATTTATTTTATTTTACAATTTGATAGCAGGTAGGTTATCTGACGTGACACTTTTCAATCAAGACTAGTACAAAGATACAGAAAATTGTAAAAGTACATTAGTATACAGGGTATACATTATATATGGAGTACATGCATATGTTGCAAGTTTATTTACTCTGAGGTTGAGAAATGGATGTGAAATAGGTACATTTGTAGCAAATATGCAACTATATATATATATATATATATATATATATATATATATATATATATATATATATATATATATATATATATATATATAGTAATATGTACAAACATGTGGAAAAGGAATGTGCTTGCAAGGTGTTGTGACAATTAACCAGTGTCACAAAAACAGACACATTTAGATTTGTTTAGTAGAAATTGCTTAGGCTGTGTTTTGAATAACTCTAGTATTCCAAAATTGGTTATTTATTTTACTATTATTTATTTATTGACACTTGTTAACCGGGTTGGTCCATCTGGGCCAGGAGCCCATTTTCAGTGGAGAACCGAAGAGAAAAGCTCCAATTACATACAATAAAGTATACATGATAGTTTAACATGCAAAAAGTACAGTGATCAATTTCAAAAACAAGTCATTCAGTTGAGAAAAACATTGCAAGTTCTCATTAAATTCAGGCATTTCAAAAGCAAAATATAAATATATTGTACTGGAGTGTGTACAACAGTGTATAGTGTGGTTAGGTAGGGTCATGGCAAGTACACATTTTGTCCTCATAAAGTGTAGTTTGAGTTCTTTTTTAAATTGTAAAGGGTGTGTTATGGAGCATAATTAGGATGGAAGGTTATTCCATGCCTGGGATAGGGATGATTTATAAAGTAATCTACCAATAGATATTTTTGGTTGGTAGATGTTGTGGAGTTGTTGGTTAGAGGTACGAAGTGTGCAAGTTGGTGTATAGGTGGAAACCAAGGAGGACAGGGCTAGCAGGTTAATGGTTTATACAGTATGGAGTGGATTATTTGAAACTGAGATAGAAGAATTTGTTGTAGGAGTTCTAGCCATTGTAAAGAGTTGAGAGAGAGGCAGTGGTGAGAGTTGTGTGGGGAGTTTGTGATGAACCTTGCTATTTTGTGGTATGTTTGCTGGAGTTTGGCCAGGGTAGTTGTTTCAATAGTTAGAATAGGGGTGGCATAGAGAAGGGAGGGGAGAAGAAGAGCCTGTGATAGGGACAGTCTGGCATCATGGGTCAGAAATCTACGGTGTCGGCAGAGCACACCCAGCTTTTGGTGAGTTTTCTTTATACTTTATATTCTTTTTATCTATGTTATGCCTATGGGTAAACAATTCCATGTAGCAGGTCCACGATTTTCTGCCACTGGTAAGTTTGAAACTAGATCAGTGATTGTGTCTTCTTGGCTGTTTTAACAGAGTAGCTTGTTTCCCTGACTTGGAGTGTTTTTTGTTTATTTGTTTAACATTAGGAATTGTGTACCCTTTAGAATCTGTTAAAGTTAAAGGAGGTAAGAATGTAAGTTTTCTTCCTGTCTTGTTTCATCAGTGTCCAGTTTTATAACCATATGTTATCAAATGTATCATAACCTGAACAAGTCAATTTTATAATTTTTATACTTTTAAAGTTATATTTCTACACTTGAATACCTTATCTAGATGATTAGAGCCTTCAAAGCCATTTTGTCCAGATCAGTCTGACATTATATTTCTTATCTTCCTGTCATTCAGTTACTGACTATTGATCCAAGCAGGATGGATGAAAATGTCTGCAATTTCTGTTTCTTCATCAGACATGGAATCATTGCTTCTTTTCACCATGGTGTCTTCTTCATGTTAAAATGCAAATCTTGATAACCAGATGTTTTCGACTGTCTTAACATTCAGCCAGTAGTATTGTATTGTCAGCACTGGGAAAACTGTTGATAAGTCTTCGGTCAGTTTTCTTACCTCTGTTTTCTTCATGCATTCCTGCCTTTATGATGACATATACATTAATCAGGTGTAGTTTTATTTTATTTATATTTGTTTACTGGGGTAGAGCACTGATCAATATTGACCAATTTCGGGTTCAGCCCAAGTGGAAATATAGTCTTATTGCATACTTGTACCAATTCTAAACCATTCTCTTTAACTTGTTCTGTTTAAACTGTCATTTCTTGGTTAATACAGCAGTTGTGCATAAGAATTACCATGTGTTCTGCTATACCGATGATTCTTAATGTGGCTCAGAGTTTTTCATGATGTATGTAGTCAAAAATAGTAGTAAAATCAATGAAATGCATGTAGGTACCTTTTTCATATTTTTTTCTTTTCAAATATTCATCTGACATCCACACTAATATATCCTAATCATCATTCTTTCATGAATCCTGGTTCCAAGTCTGTCAATTCGTCTTCCAGTTTGGTTATAATCTCCACTGACTATCTCCTTCAGAATATTGTAGAAATGTGGAATCAGAGCAACTGTGTGATAATTTGTACAATCAGACAGATCACCTTTTCAAATTAATTTAATGTAGATCTTTCAAATTAGTAAGCCATAATGCTATCTTCTAACTTTCCTCGCACAGCTTTGTAAATTTTGAAACAGCTACGTCCACGCATTATAATAATTCAGTGTGAATACCTTTAATGTCTGTGCTTTTGATCTTTAGTAAAACTTTCAGTATTGTTTTATTTTCCCTTTCAACACCATTGCTTCCTGATCATAAGGTTCAAGTTGAAAAGACTGCTGATCTCTGTGATCTCTATACTGTAACATCTCAGTATATTCTTTCCACTGTCTCTTAATTTTATTTTATTTTTCATTACCAATCAACATGGATCCTTGAGCAACTATTAACATTGCAATTTGAGGTTGAAACTTTCTTTATAACTCTAGTGACTTTATGAAAGATGATCATGCAATCAATCCTGTGATGTACAGACCTGTCTTGTACATCTGTACATTACATGGTTGATTGCTTTTTAATATTGGCTTCATCCAGTTCTTTTATATCAATCACTTGCTAAAGCACAGGATGTACGAAAGCTTGTATTGTTTAAATAAATAAATATTTCTAACTAACTAACTAAATATTTCATGTTTTCCTTTGAGACAGTGTTTTTGTTGATTTTTGGAACTTACTTATTTTCACTTGGTTTAGGATTTGCCCATTTTACAGGTACCTTATTGCTTTTTGAATAGATATCCTTACCAGTCCAAAACCACTCACAATCACAACCACAACCAGTCTAAAACTTAATTCTTCCCCTTCATATAATATACAGTCTTAAATTGAACTTGAATCAATAACAGACTAGATCAAATAATCCTTTGGATTACACACCAAAACACAGATATGTATGCACTTACTGAAATTTGTAATAATACACTGCTTCCATCCCTACCCAGAAGAACTTCTCCAACAACTTGCTAGTAATCAGTGCTATTAACACATTAATATTAATATCATCTACTGATAATGAAACTGCCAGTTTTCAACCCATCACCCATCACCATAGCTGGTATTCAGAAATACTACCTATACAAACTTCATCTACATAAGACCACCCAGCTCCCATTGATTAACTGTTACTAAGTTCCAACTCCTACTAAAACAAATAGGGACAAAAAGGGACTATACCTAGAAACAGTGGAAACAGACATATGACAATTACATCTACTTTCATAACCAACCCAAAAAACAATTCAGCATACAAAATCCACTTACTTATACAATAAACAGTCCTTAGGATTCATTAACTGCAGACCATTCAAGGAAGCAGTAGACAAACTAAAAGTAAACATAAAACAAATAACCCACAATCTCATTCCAAATGACTTTGCTTCAGAGCTTTCTAACATTAGCCAAATGTACCCACCTACAAACTTCACTCTAATTTGAAGCCTACATACCACCTTTTACCTTAAGAAAATTACTGAAAAACAAATTGAAAGTCTTATTAAACCTCTTCTCAGCCATGGTTCTTTAGGATCTGACAGAATTTACCTCTAGTCCATTAAGTAACTCCATCACCTTTCTGACCACTTATACCATCTAGTCCATATTTCTGTCTGTCAACAAACATTCCTTGAAATTTGTAAGAAAACAAAAGTTATCCCCATTCCTAAATATAGCATACATTGCAATACATCTGATTTAAAACATTTCTCCTTCCTCATCACAGGTTAATTGCTAGAGAACATCATATGCTACCAACTCCCTAACTAGATTTAGCAATATAATATACTCTTACCCCAGCAGCATATTTTTATGACCAAATCCCTATGTGCACCCTAGCTGATACCTCTATGTCTACTACAGGCAATGGTCAAATCACTGGATCCTTCTCTTTGCCATCCTCACCACAGACTCAGTAAGCCACACTAAGTTAAATAACTCCCTCGCACAAGTAGGCCTTGCTTCTTCCATTGCAATGGAGCTCCAGCTATTCAGTAAACAGAACTTTGCAATTAAAACCAATATCTTCACAAACCATCAAAAATAATCACAGGCATTCCACAAGGCTCAATTTCAGCAGCAATACTCTTCAGCATTTTTATGAATATATAGGTAAAAGGGTAACTTGCCTCACACTTTATATCAAAACCTTAGTCTTCTGTAACTCACCCACCAACTATAAAACAATACTAGAGAGTTTGCAAGTCACTCTTCATATGTTAAATCCATAGTTAATGTACAAACAACTAACAATAGATGTCATGAAGAGCAACTTTATTTTCTTTGGAAGTTGTTGAATGATTAATAAACTACCACCACTCTTAATAACCGACCCATAGAGAAGGTACTATCATTCACATACCATGATGTCACTCTTTATCATACCTTAAATATATCCATTCACATCAGCAATCTAATAGTTAAAATGAACTCTATACTGTATAGCTGTTTCTTTAAAACATCCAATTACCTTACTCCTGAAGTTAGGAGGGATATAGACAAAATCATTCTCCAACCACAGTAGGGCATGCACTACCTATATTAGCCTGTGCCTCCAAGAAAAAACTTAAAAATCTGTACAGACTATCCAACGAAATCTGTGGCATCATTCTCCCTTCCACTAAGAATGAACGTCACTCTACCACACTCTAAAGAATGCATAGACTACCTGCAGCTCACTGTAATCCACAAATCCTTATATAATAGTTCCACTTATCATCTTAGTCACAGATTAGCAGTGAAAACAGTGACATATCAAGTATGTTTACAATCCATCAGAATTGTACTGTTGTCCAGACCTACCATCTGTATTCATCATTTGACTATGCCTTGTCAGCCTTAAAACCCAAGCTATGACATTCACCTGCTCACAAAATTCACAACATATCTGATTCAGATAACACTAATTACAATCCCCACTAAATGGGCAACCTGCTTCTGTTTCACTTATCCCATCTGTAATTTAAGTACTCTTATTATCTAACATAGCCAATGCATATTAAAATGTTTAATCTAGTCATACTCCTAACATAACACAGCACCACACAAACACAAAACATTGGTAATGCAATAATGTTGCAAAAATTCAAATATATATCGATGCTATATGAATATCTTAGTGCAAATAAGTCAGACTCTAAAGATATATTTTTTATTTTATTTTTTTTATTTTTATTTGCAAATTAATTACCGGGGAAGTCCACTGGGCTGAATTGACCCATTTTCAGTGGAGGCCCGGGGAGAAAAGCTCCAAGATGCATCATACAATTTAGATACAAATGATAGTTAATATTAAAGATCTTATGTAGAATAGTTGCTCATAAATGCATACAGTATCATGCATAGTTAACAAATTCATTAAGCTTGAGGGTAGGGATCACACAGTTTCATTTCAGGAAAACAGATATGGGTTAGGTGTGGAAACACTTTACATGCAAACCTTTTAAGAAAATGTAAATATGCTTTACATACACACATCAACAGTAGAATGCTATTTACAATATTTACAAGGTTGGGCTGTGTGAGGGTAGCTGTAGGAGGTGATGAGGAGATATATTGTCCTGAGTATTTATTTATTTATTAATTAATTTATTTATTTGTCCTTGTGCCTTTGTTAGTCCCACCAGGGGAGACACAAGTGGTATTTATACCACTCGGGGAGATTTGACGAGGACATTAGGGAACTTCCTCAACTCTTTTTGATAGGTGCTGGGGATCTTTTACATTCACCTGACCTACCACCAACTCAGGTGGATTGGATCTAGGTGTAATGTCTCATCTGATTGATGGCACAATTAGAGGTGAAGCACCCCTCTAATGCTGTACTGCAGTGCCAGAAGTCAAAGTACATGGAGTGGGAATATAGCTCTCGAAACAATGATGCAAGATTGTTTAATATTGATTGGACCAAAATTACAATATGGATTGACAGAGCTTGTACATATGATCATGAGAAGAAATAAAGTTATTGGAAGATAAAGTATCTTGGACTGGATATTAACAACAGATCTCATCAAAATTACTCCTGTAGGAATTATGCCATACACCACTCATGATCATAATATACCTGAACATAATTTATATCCAAACCCCTCCACTGTACCAAATGGAAATTGGATTCCACTAATCGCAATAACCTTCTTCCTTCTTAACTCATTCACCTACAATTTATTACAAGAATCATATCACCTTCCCTTACTAAGTAAATCTCAGCTCTGTTCTGATGACTACTTTCTGAGAAGCTAATATGCTATACAACTAATCAACCGCCTTCTAATTTTTCATTGACAAAAATGTCCTTCTACAAATCTGCCCCACCCTAAGGAAATCCCTCCCTGAAGAACTGCATAATATAAACCATTTCTCAATTTCTCAGAATTCTACAAATAACTCAAACTCCGCATAATTTAAAAAAAATAACTTTTCCTGCTTCACTGAAAAAAGGCGAGTCACTATTTTTGCATTATACATCCTTTAACTAAAATCAAACTTGTCAGTGGTTCTACAAACTAATCCCCAGACTTCCTTGTTTTATCATATTGTATATATTGCATGGTCTTTATTTTCAAAACACTATTCTTTGCTTGAATATATATCCTATATTATGATGATGATAATGATATCCCCCGGTATATCGTCCCAATATATCCTCTAATAAATCAAATGTTTAAAGATGTTTGAACTTATAACAAATGTCCTAAGTTGCAAACAAATGACAAAGGCACTATTAGTATTATTATACAAGATAGTCTCCATAGCGTAAAAGAAATATACTTGCCTTTGTGAGTTGTATTCCTATACCAGGTAGTAGGATTATTTTTTTTCCAGTACTGACAATGCAGTATAGCAAAATGGTATTGCTGCAGTGCTGAATGTACTGTTCTTCAGATGAGATGTTGAACCAAGGCCCCATCTACTTGAGTTGGTGATAGATCAGGTGAATGTATAAGATCCCATGGTACCTCTCAAAAAGAGTAAGGGGAAGTTCCCTGGTGCCCTAGCCAAATTTCCCTAGTCAGTATGAATACCACATTAGGTCTCCGCTAATAATGGGATGAACCTGGTCAAGAAAGTGTAAATAAAATAAATAAATGCTGTTGTTTTTAAATAAATACTTGTGTTTGTACATAATGGTATTGTCTCTCCAAACGTCTTGTTTTGCTTATCTTTTTTTCCACCACCTTTCATGACTAGGGATGGCATAATCATATGCTTGGCAGGCATTGAACATGTACATGCAGACATCTGCTCAGTATACCTGGAAAAAATCAGTTTGTGTCACTTTTTTACCTTACTGGGACTCAGGAATGCACATACACCCCACTGCATGTGTGAGGATATTTGTTGACTCCTGACATCCCAGCAGTGAGTTTTATAACTTTTTTAAACATATTTTACTTATGTTTGCTTTTGTGGAGGGTGCAAGTTTGTTTTCCACCCCTTACGGGTTCATTGGTTCATAGTTGAGTACTAGGCAATCAGTCTGCAGAGCATTTCAAGCCTAGCCAATAACCCATTTTCAAAACTTCTCAACAGACTCAAGGAGGTCAGAACAAGACAGACCATACACACACACACACACACACACACACACACACACACACACACACACACACACACACACACACACACACACACACACACACACACACACACACACACACACACACACACACACACACACACACACACACACACACACACACACACACACATATATATATATATGTGTGTGTATATGTGTGTCTATATCTGTATGTATATTGATATCTATGTATAGGTCACTGGCTTTTGGTCAAAAAGGCAGTTAAGCAAACTAAGTTGGCAGATACATACACATGCTCTGTGACATAACCTCAGAGACCTCAGAGCATGAAACTTAAAAACATTTTTTTTAGCACAGGGGACTCCCCATATGACTTATAAATACCAGGTCTCTGATCACACATACTGGGGAAAAGGAATATTCCTCAACTTTGATATTAGAGATATCTCACCCCACTGTCGCTCAGCTGTTTTATCATCCAAATCTACCACTATTTTCTCAGTAATGCATCTCGTATGTAGACCCACAAACACACACACACACACACACACACACACACACACACACACACACACACACACACACACACACATATATATATATATATATATATATATATATATATATATAATTATAGATATAGTTATATGGGTCTTCTTCATATGACCTAAATTTCATTTGACTGAAATTCATTTGACTGAGACCAAAACACTGAAAGTTCAAAAGACTGAAAACTCATTTGACTGAAACTCATAACACTGACACATTAAAGTAAAAGGTATATGCCCTTTTTCCCACTGCAGTGCGATCCTGGAGAGGGTGAAGCCCTCCACATAATTTATACATTTTAAACCATACACATGGATATATCAAACATAGAACATATAAATATGTCTATATATATATATATATATATATATATATATATATATATATATATATATATGTGTGTGTGTATATATATAAAAATCCCAAGTGGAAGGCGATACTCCAAACAAAACAGCTGTCGTTGAATAAGCGTAAAAATTCTATAAAACTTCTTAAATAGCAGATAATGTTTATTAAAATGTTAGCGCTTTCACGGACCATACATTACACTTCATCAGACGTAACATTTTAAAAATTCAACAGTATTATATAGTCATAAGTCCAACTCTTAATTAATCAATCAAAATCAATTAGTTAGTATTATTAAAGGTATACTGCACTTTTAAAATATATACTACACTTTTTAAAATCACCACATTAACAGAAGTTAATACAAAAAACAGCCGTTAAAAGCACATAACTAACATGCCCCTTCATCGCAAAACTAGAAAATGTAACAAATAATATAGTTGTTGTAAGCTATCTAAGAGTTCTGGCATTTAATATGGGTTTCAGTGTAACTACATGATTCAACCCATGTCCTCTGTGTGCTGCTAACCTAAATATACATTTCACTGCAGCACTCTCAGTATCATTAACAATGTTCCCTACACGAACATTGTCGTACTGTATATGCAGAATCTGAAACAAAAAAAGTGTTCAGTACCCATTGATAGAACATGTTTAGCAATTGCATTGTAGCCTTCTTGTCTACAAATACTGTAAATGTGATCCCTAATACATTCCCTGAGCGATCTATTTGTTTTACCCACATAAAAATGAAAACAGACAGTGCAATGGGCAACATATACAACATTTCGAGTGGCACAGGTTCCGCTGTTCCTCAATTCCCATAAACAACCAGTGTATGGGTGTTTGAAGAATCTAGACTCATCAATATAAGTACACTGAGAATAAGTACCACATTTCTTAGTACCATTACTTACAGTCTGATCTGTTCTATTGGACTTCGAACTACCATAGCATAATTGTTGCTTCAAATTCCTACAATTTCTATAGGTGTAAGTAGGATAATCACCTATCACATTTCTAGTCTGTTCATCATCTAAAAGTATGTCCCAATTGTCTGCTATAGCCTTTTGAATTCTATTGACATTATTACTATATGGAAGGACTATTGTAGTGACATCCGGAATTTTCTTCCTGTTACTTATTGTAGTAATCCTAGAAGAATAATAGGGTCTAACCCTAGTATTTCTAAGTTTATCCATTTGTGGATAAACTCTATTAATATCATCCTCTGTATAACTTCTGCTCAGGAAACCCTGCTTCAAATAATCTATTTCCTTCTTCAGTGTTATATCATCACAGCATAGTCGAGATACTCTCATTGCTTGCCCCTTTACAATGTTATTAAACAGTACAGGGTTATGCATGCTTTCCCGATGTAAAAATGCTGGACAATAACATGGCTTCCTGTATACCTTTGTTTTTATGGAATTTACCTCTATGTACACTGTAACATCTAAGTAATTAATGTTACTTTCAGAATATTCCATTGTGAATTTTAAAAAATTACTAGTTGAATTAGCAAAATCTAGTAGTGTAACACAGCCTTTCTCATTACCCTTCCATAGCAGGAAAAGGTCATCCACAAAACGTCTATAAAATAGTACGTTTGGATGACCTAACAAGTGTTCTTGTTCCCAGGCTACCATTATAAAATTTGCATACGTATTAGCACAACTAGTGCCCATGGCTATCCCCTTTTTCTGCCTGTAATGATTGTTTTGGAACAGGAACACATTATTCTCCAAAACGAGTTCTAATAATAAACATAGGAAGTCTGCTTTAGAAACATCCATCCCGTTGCTTTCCACTAAAAGTTGTTTTAATAAACTTAAACCGTCTGCATTGGGAATACTTGTAAATAATGCTTCAACGTCCATGGTTACCAACATATTACCATTAAGATCATCAACACTTTGTGTAAACTCAAACAAGTCTTTCAAAAATTGTTCAGTGTCTTTCAAAACATAGTTATATCTAGACAAAATGTTTTTAATTCATGATCCAAATAAATAGACAATGGTTCTGTTAACCAACCAGCCCCTGCCACTATAGGTCAAAACTTAGGGGCGGTTGGATTTTTATGGATCTTAGGTAAACCATATAATCTAGGAGTTAAAGGAAATTCAACATGGAAATATTCAAACAATTCTTTGGTGATAATACCCATTGATCTACATTCAAACAAGGACATATTCACTGTTTCTGAGTTTTTCTGTACTTTAGAGCAAGATATTTCCTCATATGCATCACTGTTTAACATTTCTAACATTGTGTTGGAATAATACAAAGCATCAAGGACAACTACAGGACCCCCTCTATCTGAGGGTCTAATAACTATGTTTGTATTACTGTGAAGACTTCTTAATGCTTCAAATTCTCTCTTGTTCAAATTATAATCATGTTCTGGTTTATTAAATTCTAAATCATTATATATGCTGTTTTCAAATGCCTTTAAAAATGTCTCTACATTGGCTGGCAAATGAGGCATGAAATTGCTTTTCTTTTTAAAAGAAGTAACGTTATCCACATTACCTGGTCCCATAAGTAGTTTTAAAGCTAATTTACGAGTAAACATGTGTACAGATATAATGGCTTCACTAATATCCGTATTGCATGGAGGAATGAAACCTAAACCCTTACTCAAAAGTTCAGTCTCATCAGAAGTCATTGCATAATTAGATATGTTCCTAACTAGACTTCTTGAGTCCACATTTTCTTTATTGTACGCACCTGTGTTTGATGTGGTGCTTCCTTCCACTTCTGCCCACGCTGTATGTCCATGTCGACAGATTTCTTTTGTCCTGGTCGTATTGGTAATGGAAAAGCCAGAAAACCTTGCTTATTTCGACCTTCCATCAAGATTTTCTTTCACACAACAGTATCTGGGCGATTCACAACCTCGCCCTTGGGAGCTAATTGACCATCCGTTGGTAAGTCCATCGGTGTCAAATACACAGATGCTACAGGTTGTGGAGAGATAAGCACATTTGCCAAAGCATCACTACGTTCTTCAGCCGGTGTCTGGAACTCAGCGCATTGTGTCTCTTCAGACCTATCGTGTAGACCACGTGAATCACAATCATTGCTTCTCTCCACCCCTCTTGCAATGACTTCCTGTTCATTTCCATGGATTTGATGATGTATTGTCCTGGTTCCATTCGAAGGATTATTTGTTGTTCTAGTTCCAGTCGAACGAATATTAGTTGTTATAGTCACACCTACTGTAGTAGAATTAACAGCTTTAGGCCACATAAATATGTTATGTTTAGTAAAATCATCCAAATCCTTATTTAATTTCTTTCTCTTTTGCTCCAGTAGTTTTGACTCATACTTGTAAATAATGCACTTTATCAATCATTTCTTGTAGATAAATCTCAGTAGCATTATCATCGCAAAGCTTCAAAAGTTCATTCTGCTGCTGGATAATTTCACTTCTGAGATCAAACTCAGTAGGTTGGAAATAGTCCAGTAATATTTGCATATAAGCTTTGCTCGTGTTTAAATTGATTTGTTGCCACTTTATAAGCAAGTCAGGATAGGTATTCCCGTAAGAGGGCATGTTCAAAACCCTAAGCCCTCGTGGGACCACATTGAGACTTAAGCTAGTCTCCAAATGAAAACGTTGACATTGGAGGTGTTTAAACCTATACACATTGTTTTCTATGCTTCTTTTAAGATTTCTAACAGAAACTTCATCGTCAGTCTTAGACTGTACATTATTACCATTATTCAAGGCATCCACATTCATAAGAGGATTCTCTGTTTCCGTCAGTAAACTTCTCAATCTTGAATTCAAGTTCAAAGCATTAATGTCACTTGCATCAGTTATCACTATCGCTCCTTCCATTACCACTTTGTACATTTTAATAAACATTGTTATCTGCTGTTAAGACGTTTTATAGAATTTTTACGCTTATTCAACGACAGCTGTTTTGTTTGGAGTATCGCCTTCCACTTGTGATTTTTTATTATTTACTTTGGACTTGGACTTGTGGTTTTTATCTAGCTATATATATATATATATATATATATATATTATATATATATATATATATATATATATATATATATATATATATATATATATACACACACACACACACACACACACACACACACACAAACACACACACATGCAGAAATTATATATATATATATATATATATATATATATATATATATATATATAGTTCTACTTTAAAAATTTGACTTACCAAAACGTTGACTCCAATAACATTGAGACCACAACAGCGACAATTTACTACATCGAATTCCCAGAAAGGCGAATTTTGCCTTTGGGGAAATGAACAACCTGGCCACCACTGCCGAACCTTGCCCTGTCCTCCACTATAGTGCGATCTCGGAGTTGTTATATTTTCAGTAGGGGGTTGTGGGGTGAATCCCCCCACGTGGTGGGTTTTATGCATGTATAATTTTATTTTTTCTAATATACTAGGTTTAATTTAATAGTTATGTTATTTTCTGGGAAACCAACTGCTTAGTCACCACTGAGAAAAATAAAGTAATTACTAAATTAAACAATCGTATTAGAAAAAGTAAAATTATACATAAACAAAACCCACCGGAGTGGGGGGCTACATCCTCCACACCCACCCATGTTGGGGGCTGCCCCCCCACTCCCCTACCTAAATATAACAACTCCGAGACTGCACTATAATGGAGGACAGGGCAACAGTCAGTGGTGGCTAAGTGGTTCATTTCCCGGAGGTAAAATGGTAAAATTCACCATTCTGGGAGTTCAATTCTGTAAATCATTGCTGTTGTGGTCTCAATGTTATTGGAGTCAATGTTTTGGTAAGTTGACTTTTTAAACTATATATATATATATATATATATATATATATATATATATATATAGTTCCCCTTTATAATCTCGAAATACTGAAATCTCAAATTTCAGTATCTCGAGACCATAAAGACGAATTTTTAAAATAGCAAAATTGCATAATTGCGAATTCGCTGTTATGGCTTAACATTACGTTGCTTGCGGTGTCTGGTATGGATGGTGTCCGGTGTAGTGTGTGGATTTAGGTGCAATTTAAGGTAAGTGCATGTTTTGTAAGGGTTTTAGGTGAAACTTTGAATGTATGTGAGTGTGTTTGTAAGTTGTACGTGTGGTTTAGGGTAACCAGGTGGTAGTATGAGTGTGTAAGTGTTGGATGTGTTGGTGTTTGTATATGTGTGTGTGTGTGTGTGTGTGTGTGTGTGTGTGTGTGTGTGTGTGTGTGTGTGTGTGTGTGTGTGTGTGTGTGTGTGCGAGGGACTGTAGGATGTCTGGGTGTGAGTTTGTTGTCTTTTTCTGTTTTTGCAATCTCAAAATTAGTATATATAAGTAGGGGTGTGTTGGGGGGGTGTAGTGCAGTGTAGTGTAGGTGTGTTGATTTGTGTTATTGTGTTTGCATATGTTTTGTTGTTTGCTTTGTTATAGTTTGGGTATGATGGTGTATCTGTTGTGTGGTGTATGGTGTATTAATGTTCGTGATTTTGTATTTCGCGGTTTTCGGGTTTCAGGATTTTGAGGGTTCGCCTTTATGGTTTCGAGATACTAAAATTCAAGATTTCAGTATTTCGAGATGATAAATTAGAACTATATATATATATATATATATATATATATATATATATATATATATATATGTGTGTGTGTGTGTGTGTGTGTGTGTGTGTGTGTGTGTGTGTGTGTGTATGTGTGTGTAGAACAATTGTTTGGCAGCACTTAAATTAATTGCCATTATATTGACTCAACATAATCGACAGTTTCATAACTGAATCACATATAAAAATGGTAAACAATACTTTTTGCATTTTTTGCATGAGGCAAGCCTCCCACAGCACCCACATATCTTATATATATATATATATATATATATTTATATATATATATATATATATATATATATATATATATATATATATAAATAACAAAAATAACATATATCACAAAAAACTAGATGGGATGTTTGTTCAAGTCATTGCATTTGGAGAAAGACTACAACAGTGGAAGCATAAAAAACTTTTAAGGGATTATAACGATTTCGTTTCAGGACAGATCTTTGTTTGGCCAAGGAGCAATGCTCAGTTATCAGGGCAACGACAGTCTTATGCAGAGGTGGCTCAGGGTTCTTCTGAACCTGATGTCAACATTCTGCATACAAATAATGGTATTTCTGCTTTAAATGGTTCATCACAGGCAGAATTGGTAGGTTCATCCCACACTAATACAACAACCAATGAAAGCGCAACGTGCCCAGGACCAACAGAGATTATGGATACTCCACCTCCCAACCAAGAAGGCTTACAGCAACCTGGTTTTATGAATGGAGCAAGACCAAAAGTAACCATGGCCATGACACCACGAGGTTTTTTACCCCTACCTGTGCAGTATCGTCACCAGAACAGGATGAGATCAAACAGGAGAGGGAGAAGAAAGAGGAAATTCTTGGAGGAAGCCACAGAAGGGAGAAGAAGGCAGCGCAACTGAATGAACTTGTTTTTAATTTATCTAGTCACTTTCTCAATGATAGTTTGTTAAACAAGGGACTTTCATTCTTTCCTTCTCAGGGTAGCAAGCTAGCAGAGCTGTTAACAGACCTACGAGTATTTGCGAGAACAGTAACCCTGAGAATAATGTTTAAAGACGCTTTAATTGGCTATGATGTTAACAATGATGACTGTTTCAAGAAAAAAAAGTGTTTTTGTGCCAGAAATTCTACCAAATGTTAGCTGTTTTGTACAGATGTGTGAGAATGATTTTTATAGTTACTTCACAGATGTAGCAAGATGCAAAAAATGTGGAAAAGTGTTTTATAATCTTACTAGCAATGAACATCAAGCGTTATTGAATTTAACTAAAGACTCGTCATTAACAATAAGACCTGCTGATAAGGGAGGGGAGGTTGTCTTGTTAGACACCCCCTTCTATGAGGAATTAATGTTGAAAATGCTAAGTGATGATGAAAAATATGAGAGAATTGATAATAATAAATTAAAAAAGATCATAAGTATAGTTCATGGAACGCTTTATGATTTACGTATGTGTAGACAAATTACTAAACAATTATATGATTATTTCTTGATAGATATACCTACCATACCAAATATAAAAGGACTTCCCAAAATGCATAAGGCAGAATATCCCCCACCTATGCGACTGATAGTAGCAGGAGAGAAATGGGTTACTGAACATATTTCTAGCTACCTGGAATCTAAACTAGGACCTGTTGTGAGACGGATAACCACCATTTTGAGAGATACGTATTCACTATTGAGTGACATTGAACATTTAGAAAAAGGAAAAGACATACAATCCACTCTAGTACTAGCATCGTTAGACGTTAAAAATGTGTTTACAACTATACCTAATGATTATGGCATAGAGGCAGTAAGAGAGATACTACTTGATGATAAATCTTTACCTAAGGATACACAATTATTAATATGTACTTTATTGGATTTGGTCCTAAACAATAATGTTTTCTTATTTCAAGATAATCCCTACATACAAACATGGGGTGTAGCTATGGGTACCCCATGCGCAAATTCATATGCGAATCTTGTAATGTACTATTGGGAATCTAAACATCTATTTAATAGTGAGCATATGAAGGACATCATATTATACAGACGCTTTGTAGATGATGTTCTTATTTTGTGGAAGGGAGCGCAGTCTGCATTAGAGGACCTGGTCATCTATGTAGAAACAACCACAGATTTTTTAAGGTTTACTTTAAATTATTCACTGACAAAAATTGACTTCCTAGATATCTCCATTTTGAAGGTTGATGAAGATTCTCTTACTACTAAACTGTTTAGAAAACCCTGTTGGAAAAATGCTATTTTACAATATAATAGCATGCACCCTAGGTTTATTTTTCCCAACATAGTAAAAAATCAAAAAAATAGGATTACCAGGCTATGTGCTGAGATATCTGAAAGAAATAAACAGCTAAACATCTTAAACAAGTTATTTACTGATAGGGCTTACCCATCGAGTTTTATTGAAGACCTTAGTGATGGACACCATTTTGATGTTATTAATGTTACTTATAATAATAGAAATTATAAAGCCAAGATGGTATATAATAAGGCTCCACAATGCTTTTTTAACAGTAAAATGAATATGGTACCTTTTACTACCAGGTATACAAATGACAATTGTAATATTGTAGAGATTATAAAGAAAAACTGGAACATCTTATTAATAGATACTGAGTTGAAAAAACTAATATGTTCAACACCACACTTCAGGTATAGAAATAACAAGAACCTGAAATGATGGTTGTGTGTTGATAAGAAGGTCAGTAGGCCTTTGAAAGGTGGGGAAACTAGGGTCTTGATGGGAACTTGGCCATGCAAGAAATGTAATGTGTAAGTCAATTACAACAGAGAAGGAGTTCATAGTACCAACTCTGAATTACACATATAGACCCACTTTATATGCTACATGTAACACCACAAATTTGATTTATTTGGCTACTTGTACCAAATGTCAAGCATATTATGTAGGGCTAACCTCTAGGAGATTGAGGGACCATATATACAACCATGTATATGAAATCAGGAAAATGACCCTAACTAATGCTTTAGCCAAGCACATTAACATTTATAATGACCATAGCTTTAAATTTAGAGTTTTACAAATAATAAAACCAACTATGAGAGGTGGTGACAACATGAATTTTCTAGAGAAAACTAAGTTAGAATGGATCTTCAGGCTGCGGGCACATATAGAACCTGGACTCAACACTGCAATTAGTATTAAACCTATATTAGAAGCACGTAGATAATAAAGAGTCATATAGAAATAATGAATATATTAAATAATTCTAAAGCATTATAAGGCACAATTTTTGATAATAATAATTTGTTGTAGGTTAATGTCAATTGATGAAATTTCTGAAATTCATCATTTACCAGGCATTATTTTTATTATTTTATTCTGATTATTTATATACATTTTTAATCATCGTGAGATAATAAGTTTGATATTATATTTTATCTGTATATATTGTTTCCACATTCATTTATATGCAGTTAGTGGCGACTTTGTATCAGCCATTAGGAGATATATATGTGGTTTATGAAATGTTGATATATAGAATTAATTGTATCTACCTATTCATTAATTATGCTTATATTTTATGTTATTTCATGCCATATCATTTAATATAATTTAATATATATTTTTCACTGCAATATTTGTTATGTAGTTATGGTATCATATCTGATATAATATGTTTTCAGAAATTATTTTTAAAAGATTTTGCTACCTACGCTGATATTTTTATAGTTTATAGTAATTGTCTAAGAATTGAAAGCAGAATCAATGTTCTGTCTCTTTTAATGCCGAGTAGCATGATTAATTATTTAATTGAATAATGAAGTTATTTGAACTAATAGTCAGCATTTGAATTTGTATATAAGTCAAGGAGTCTCAGCATTTTGTTATAACCTGATGAAGCATACTTGGAGTATGTGAAAGCGCTCGTTTTAATCCAGTTTTGTTGAAATAAATAGCTTTCTACACTTCTACATATCATGGTGGATTCTTTTGGTTTTACAAGACATCATATATATATATATATATATATATATATATATATATATATATATATATATATTTATACCCATTATGTTAGGAGACTTTAACTACCGGTCAATAAACTGGAGTACCGTTACTTCTAATGTAGGAAATTCACACCTGTGAGAGAGGGGAGCTTTGAGCAGCCTATCTGTCCATGGAGGGGTGGTTTCATCCTAGAAATTAGTAGCTTATTGGCCATTTTGGGCTAATTTCTATCTCTTTCATTTCCCTGCTATAAAACCCACATTAGAGTGGTTTTGCATGCCGGGCAATGCCGGTTAGTTAGGGTATAACTATTCCCGGCTCCACAAAGACTACTCTTCAATTTTTCCCTCAGAACTAGACAAACTTTCACCTTAAGCACTCAAACCATTCACTTCTCAGCCCAGCACTTGCTCAAAACATATAGCAAGCACTAATAAACCTTAGCACTAGACCCACCCTATATTGTAGAGAAGGACAAGGCTCTCTATTTGACTTTACTAGCCAAATCAGTCAAACAGCTCACTGTACCTATCCAGGCATATCCAAAGGGCAGTTTCAGGTGTACTCTCTGGTCCAACTGTTGAATCTGGGCATTTTGTGGCACTGTTACAACTGCCTCGTGTACGCAGACAACCCTCTCCTCCTACCACCAAACACTAATACATGTGAGAGATGCAATTATACAGCCAAAATGGAAGCTATGCTCTCTCAACCCAAGACTGGAACAGACAGCCAAGAGGAGAAGGGAATTATTTACATCACATCACCAGTCTCACATAGACCTATGAAACCAGCACCAGCAAAAAACACACATAAATACACAAAAACATACTCTGAGGCTCTAAATAAAAATCTGCAAAAGCAACAGAGATCTCCAAAGCAGACATCCAAGCAACCTCCACCCCCCCCCCAACACCAACCATGAAACACATACTTCACAAAACAAATGTGCCATGCAATCACAGCCCTTACGGCAAAATAACATACCCAACAGATTAGTAATAGGTGACTCTATAGTCAGGCAGACAGACGTCCCACTCACTAGACTGAACAAGGAGAAGGTTACTGTTAGCTACCTGTTGGGTGCCAGGATCCGCCACATAACACAAGCACTCAGGTCACTCCAGAACAAGTACAAATATGACTCTGTCATTGTCCATGTTGGTGTGAATGACCTGAGCCGTACCTCCCTGGACTACATGAAAAGAGACATGGAAGAGCTCTCTGATCACATAGCCCAGGCTGGTATGACCCTGACCCTGAGTAGCATCCTGCCCTCACCAAGAATGATACCATGGTATAAAGAAAAAATTATCAATTTCAACAATTGGCTGAGCTTCTGGTATCATTTAAAGGGGATCCAGTGTCTCTCAGCCTGGGATGACATCTCAACAAGCCACGCTGCTTCCCTAGAGATGGCTTGCACCTGTCATCCTTAGGCTTTCGAATGTTGGCCAAGGCTCTTGCCTCCCCCATAGTGCCTTTTTTAGGCAAGGTTCGAAAGACAAACCCACTGCCATAAATAGCGCAACTAACAAAAAACTGAGGCTAATGCTACTCAATGCCAGAAGTCTAAACCTCAAAATGCATGCACTTGAGGCACTCCTCAGTATGGAGAAAATTGATAAATGTGCATTTACAGAAACCTAATTTAAGGGTCCAGAGAGCACCCCAGCACTACCAGGATACAACTCATACCATACATTTTGGCCACAAAACCCAGACTGAACTACAAAAGGCAGGAGCATATCCATATTCATCAAGGATACCCACACCTCCAGGTTAGTGGCACAGCACGATGCTTCAGAGATCATCCACGTGCAACTAACAATGGGCAGAACTCCAATTCAAATTGTAGCTTGCTACAGGTCACCCACCATGTCCCAGAACCCCCATTTTGCATTTCTGGAAACACAGGGAAACATAAAGGTCCCACCAAATACCCTGATATTGGGTGATTTCAATTACCCAAACATTAACTGGGAGAACTACTCATGTACTAACTCCCTTGCCCAACATTTCCTAGAATTTATAAACTCAAATGCCCTGGATCAACTGGTCAACACCCCATCAGAGGTGACAACATATTGGACCTGGTCATCACCAACATGGGCAACCGGTGCTCCACAACGGAGGTCAACCCCTCGCAGGTTAGATCTGACCATAAACTAATTACTCTGGATATCCACATTCTGCCCCCACCCCCAAGAAACCACCATTAAAAACTTTTCAAAAGCAAACTTCACGCTACTTAAGACCGAGGTGGAAAGTTTCAAATCCCCATGCTAAAGGATAATGCTGCCCAAGCTGCAAAATCCTTTACTAATGCACTCTATTGGCACCTGCAAGAATGCATGGATCGTGCTATCCCAAGCAAAACCAAGACTCACTCCTCCAAGAAAAGGAAACTAGTCTGGTGGACCCCTGCCATAAACAAGCTATACAATAGAAGGAGGAAACTAGCACAGAAAAGAGTAAAATCCCAAGAAGTGAAGACATCCCTGATCAGTATCAGCAAGAAACTACAATCCCTCATAAAATCATCCAAGGCTAGCTTCAAAGAAAAATTGCCAAGGACTCAAAAGATAACCACAAGGCATTCTTTAGCTGTGTCAAGAATCTAAGTGGCAATTCTCAGATCTGCTCGAAGTTAGTGCAGAATGACACAAAATACACTGAACCGACCGATATCACCAACATCCTGGCAGACAGGTTCAGTGCAAACTTCACCCCCCTCTCACCCACAAAATGGCCCATATCCATACCAGAAGAATGTAGTGCCCCTGAAATCACAGACACTCCGGTTAAATCAGCCCTCTCCAAAGCCAAAAAAACAGCATCAATGGGACTGGACGGTGTCCCAGGCTGCGTCCTACATGGGCTCAAACATAAACTAACCCATCACCTAAACACACTGTTCAAACTCAGCCTTTTCACAGGCTATATGCCCATAGAGTGGTGCACAGCAACTGTTATTCCACTCCACAAAGGTGGAGCCACAACAGACCCCAGGAACTATTGCCCTATAAGCCTGACTAGCTTGGTCTGCAAGGCTATGGAGCGCATCATCATGGATCTCATTAACAGAGACATTGGAAACCTCCAAACACTGGACCCTACCCAGTTCAGCTTTGTTAAGGGCAGATCATGCCTCCTAAACCTGGTGGACTTCTTTGAGACAGTTACCAAGGCTATAGATGAGGGAAAGGTGGTCCACACAGCCTACCTAGACCTCGCAAAGGCCTTTGACACCATTCCCCATTCTAGTACTATAGACAAGCTCACCAGCCTGAACATAAACCCCTATGTCATGAGATGGGTTGCCAACTGGCTCATGAACAGAACCCACATGGGAAGAGTTGTGGGAGCTAGGTCTGACTCTAAACCAGTTATAGGTGGTGTTCCCCAGGGCTCAGTCCTAGGACCCTTCCTGTTCAGTATAAAATTCTCAGAGGTACAGGCAAGCACAGGAAGACTATGGCTGACCAAGTTTGCAGACGACTGCAAACTAGGGGCTATAATTGACTCTCCAGCTGACCCAGACATCCTCCAAAAGGGTCTTACTGAGACAGATACCCGGTGTCAAAACCATGGCCTCAAGCTAAATGCCAAAAAGTGCATAGTCATCCCCTTTGGAAAAAACAAAGTACCCACAAATTACCACATATGTGGTAGCCCCCTAAATACGGAAGATGAAATAAGGGATCTGAGGACCCAAGTAGATAGTTATCTCTCCTTTGATAATAACATTGCCAAATTGGTTAGAAAATCCTTCTATGTGACACACCCAATCACAAAACGGTTTGCATCCAGATCAAAAGAGGTCATTGTGCCCCTCTACGCATCACTCATCAGACCCATCATAGAGTACAATGTCCCATTTGGGATGTACCTTACAAGACACCTGCAACAGCTGGAAAGACCACAGAAGTACCTCACCAAGAGGATCACTGGCCTCAAACAGATGCCCTACGAGCTCAACTGAAGAATCTCCAGCTGTACTCGGTTACATACCGCCTACTCAGAGGTGATCTCTGCCTGACATACAAAGCCATGTCCAACCCAGAATTGATGGACATGCTCCACCTAAATAAAACCATATCCCCTTGAGCCACATGCTCTAAACTTCACCACAGCAATAAACAGGATGTGCTGGAGGGATAAATTCCTGTCCTAGAGACTTCCTATGCTCTGGAACAAGATTCTGATCTACATTAGCAGAGCTCCTTACTAACATTCTTCAAGAAAAACTTTGAAGAGTGGATGGGAAACAGGAAGTTTATCCCAGGGATCACTTCAGTGGCTCTGCTGGACAGAGGCACAGAGAACTAATCTAAGGGGGCAACGAAAGCCAACACATTCTGGCTAGGCTTATAAATGCCTTTGGGCAGATAGCCTAGTACCTACCTATGAACCTATAAATAGAAACATGATGGATCAGATTGTTACTAACACCATTAGGAGGACATAATATTCTTCAACCAAGTACTTATGAAAATAGGTTGATTGTTCACATTTCCTTTGGTATCTCCTACCCTGTCAAGTCAGATTAAAATCTGGTAATCTTCTTCCAGTGTTGTTGTTGTGTCTTTTGGCTTTTCCTGGTTAGGGGTCACCACAGCGGAATTCCGGTCTGCTAATGATTAGTAATCTTCTTCCAATGAAAACCAATATATCTGAATTCAAGGATTTCAAATTTACCAATCTTGTTAAATTATATGATGAAGTCTCAAAATTCACATATAGCAACATCACCCCAGACATTGTCTCAACACATTAGGTTTGCAAAGGAGTTCTACACCAACTTAGATAAATACTTAGATAAATGTATAGAACTGTTAGTCCCATTAAGATCCAAATATAATGGAAATTTAAAGGCAAACCATCCTAGTGGTCCTCTAAAATAAAATATGTAATAAAAGGGAAAAGATAATTAAGGTGTAAAGAAGATTAAAAGATCTTTAGGTTGAGGAAGAGATCAGAAATTTGACTAAAAACTTGAAAAATATTATTAAGATAACTAAAGCAGCCCTCAAAGTCAGCTCACCATCTGAAGTCAAAGACAACTACAAATCCTTCTTTAGCTAGGTTAAGAAATGAACAAAGAACACCTATCATTGCACTGAATTACAAAATGACACCACTTACTTGGACCAAGTGGACATTGGAAATATACTAGCAAACAAATTCAGTGGAAATTTTACTCTGGAGATAACTACCCAAAGCCACCCAATCCCAGAAATAACCAAATCCCACATAATTAATGAAGAACATCTGCTGAAGGTACAGTCTAGGACCAAAAACATTTCCTGCATGTGACCTGACAGTACACTGGGTTGTTTAATATACAATACTAAACATGCCCTGGTGGAGCCATTCCATAAGCTATTTCACATGAGCCTAGCAACAGGATCTGTCCTTGAGGAAGGAAGCAAAGCAGTGGTAATGTCACTCATTAAAGGTGGCCCCACCATGGACTGTGGGAATAACAGGTCCATCAGCCTAAAGAATTTCATTTGAAAGATCATAGAACATATTATTACTGACATGATAAACTTTGCCATTAAAAAACTCATCAGGCTAGACCCACAGCAGTGTAAATGTAGATTGTGTCTAAATCTGGGCAGCTTCTTTGGAATGGTAAAACAAGCTGTCAACAAGGGTCACACTATCCACACAGTGTACCTTGATGTGGGCAAGACATTTGACACCATTGTCTATGTTGGCATAGTCAGTAAATTAACTGCATTATAATTAGATCCCTCTGTGGTAAGATGGATAGCAAATTGGCCAAAAGACATAACCCACAGAGCATATGTGTCAGATGCAGCATCAGACAGTATGAAGGTAGCTAGTGCTGTTTTGCAAGGCTCAGTCTTGGGACTTATTTTATTTGTCATTTACTTTTCTGACCTCTAGACCAAGAATCCAAAGCTCTGGCTAAGGAGTTTGTAGATGACTGCAGACTGTGAGTCACTGTCAAATCTCCCTCTGATGCCTAAGCTCCCTGGCAAGGCTTATTACTTGTAAATACCGGCTGTACTAAAAATGGACTCAAAGTAAATGTTAACTAGTGCAACATCATCACATTTGGCAGGCAACTCCTCACAGCCAACATACAACACTGATAGTACTGCACCTCAAAACAAAAATGTAGTTAAGGAGCTTTGAACTTAGGTTCATATTTGATAATTCCTTCTCCTTTAGCCACCACTTAGCACAGATAATTAACAAAGGAATATCATACAGATTTAAAAAGATCCTTGCCTCCCCTTATACTCAGCACTGATCAGGCTAGTTATTGAATACAACCTCCCGTTTGGGAAGTACCTGACTATCCATATTATACCAAGACCCCAGAGATTCCAAATCAAGAGGATCACCAGCTTAAGAACCCTAAGCACCTGGAAAAGACTGTAAGCACTGTCCCTTTATTCAGTATCATATAGACTCCTCAGAGAAGACATATGCATTATATGCAATCAGGGGCCCTGCAGTCCTGAATCTCTTGCACCTACACAAACTGAAGAGTTGCATAAATGCCAGAACCAGTTACGTGAATTTCCATCAGCAGATTATTAAATTAATGTGGATGGACTGGTTAATTACTCAGTGTCCCCTCCCAACTTCTGAAACAGATTCCCCTTACAGATAAAGCAATGTCATAGTGATCCTCTTTCAAATGGGATCTGGATAATTGGATGGGTATTCATAAATTCACCCTGGCTTGACTGGCTTAGCCCTTCTAGAGAAAAGATGCACAGTATAAAGGGAGGGAATCAGTGAGGTATAATAATTGATGACTCAATTGCACTGAACTTTCCTGATCCCTATGATAACAATGTTGGGGTCTAATACAACATTTATATACATTTGATAGAGTTCATGACACAGTTAGGCAGCAAAAACATTTTATTATGCCAAAATAATAAATTAAGTTATTGAATTTGATGTTACAAAATCAGTCAGACAGCAGACAAATGAAGGTGGAAGAGTCAAAAGTTATACATTGGTGCTATCCACACCGGCACTTAGAAAATTCCAAAACAGTGAAAAGAAAATAAAGGCAGGCCTAAGCTGTCAGGATCTGTCTTGAAACAATTTGGATTCTGCTACTAAAGTAAGATTATTATACAAAACAATGGTCAGTTTCCATTTTTATACTTCTCCCTTTCAATAAAAAGCAGTACAAACTACATGATGCACTATCAAGTGGCCTGTTTATCTCTTTCCTCATGGTCTCATATATATATTAGCTCCCCACAGTGCCTTTTTAGGCAAGTTTAGCCTCCTCCAATTATCTAAATAGCCAATCAAAATCAAAACTTCATAGAGGTAGCACTACTCAATGCTAGAAGCCTGCACAAGAAATTGCACTCCTTACAGGCATTCCTATGAATCCTAACTCCTGAAAATATAGATATCTGTGTAGTTACTGAAACATGGTCTCAGAACATAGCTAACACCCCACAGTGCAGGGTTTCAATGCCTAACACACTTTTAGGTCCAACGAAGAAAGTGAAGGTGCTAGTGGAGGGAGAATGTTTATATTGTTAATAAGCCATTAAACCTCTAGACTTATAAGCCAGAATAATCACCTTGAAATTCTTCATATCTGTTTCACTACATACATATCATAACCAACTACGGCCCCCTTATATCACCTGCAGCCCATGAGGCATAACTAACTAAACTGATATCCCTCCCTATCAAGCCTAAGGCTATGCTTTTGGGAGACTTTAACTATATCTCCATTAGCTGAAAAACCTATATCACCTCAAATAAATATGCACAAGGATTCCTAGACTTCATTTATGCCTGCTCCCTAACCCAATGGCTTCAAGTCCCGACTAGGAATTCAAAAATATTTCTGTGCTCATCTCAAAGTATGCCTTGAGGCATCTGTCTCCATAATTCATAAATACAATGCTAAATTCAGGAATAAACCCTTACAGTGGAACAATAGTGGAACAATAGTATAAACAAACTATGCAATTAGTGAAAGAAATTCATAGTCCATAAAAGCAGACTTCGTACACTATTATCTAACGAGAGCTCAAAAAGATCAAAAAGAAATCAGAAACAAAATCAAATCCTCCAAAATTTAGTATGAATTGAGAATTGCCACATCATTTAAGGGTAATCACAAATCCTTCTTTAGTTATATCAGAAACCTTAGAGGCATTACCCAGCAGAGGGCAGAAAACACACCAAAAACACGTATCAGTCCTCTGAGGACACAAATAACATATTAATGAATAAAAACATCTTTTACTCTCCTCATTTATGTCCCCCGTAACTTTCCCCAGCTCTGATCATTGGAATTCTGTCCCCAAGACCAAAACCACTAGCTTCACAGGACTTGATGATATACCAGATTGTCTTATTAGCAGCACCAAATAGTGTCTATTCAACCACAGCATCTCCGCTGGATTTGAGCCACAGGAATAGAGAACTGTAGTAGTGATCCAACTATATGGTGGGTGGGGGGATCCACTACTGATCCAGGAAACTATAGACCAATAAGCCTCATCAGCCTTATCTGCAAAGTAATGGAATGAAATATTATGGAACTTATTAACAAAAACATATGCAATCTATAAACCTTGGACCCAAGCCAGCTTTGGTTGATGTTATGGGCAGATCATGCCTCCTGAACCTGGATAGACTCTTTAAGCAGCCATTGATGAATTGGTCTCAGGAAAATCATTTCACACTGTACATGGACCTGACCAAGGCCTTTTATTCTATCCCAAATTCTGGCATTATGTTATCTGCTGGACAGCAAACTGGCAGATGGGCAAAAGTCAGTCTATTAGTATGGAAGGCACATTGTCTTCAAAGAGAGTAGTTGCAGGTGTGTCCCCCAAAGAATTTCCACCAACTTCTCTTTGGTATTTATTTTTCTGATGTCAAGGCACATGTGGCAGATCTAGTTTGTAAATGACTCCCCATCTGACTTCAGACTTCTTCAGCAGGGACTCATATGCATTAATAAGTGGAGCCTGGACCAGACCATGGCCAAAGATAATTGTGAAGAAATGCACCATTGTGTTCTTTTAACAAAACCCAGCACCCATGCACCTACTACACAAATGATGTGACTCAGTCATTAAGGAACTAGGTACTTTGGTTGGCAATTAAATAACCTTTCATCAACATGTATCTGCTGTTTTTAGGAAAGCCTTTAACCTAACCAGACTAATCACCGGAATATTTCTTCCAGACCTAAGGAAGTTATCATTGATTTCTACTCTTACCTCATCAGGGCCATAATAAAATATAATACCTTCTTAGGAATGTACTTGTCTATGCATATGACTTACCTTGAGAGACAGCAGAGTTCTCTCACTAAAATAATTAGGATAATATATTCCTTGAGCTGCACAGACCAACTTAAAGCACTCTACCTCTTTTTATGGTTTCCTACAGACTGTTGAGAGTTAACCTCTTTCAAGTTTACAGGGTCTCAAAGGACCCAGACTTATGCAACTAACTGCACATCTGCAAAAATAATAACACCATAAACACCAACTCAAGAGATCTTAAGTTCCATGGAAACATAAATAGGACCTGCTAGTGAGAGAGAGAAATATTTCAGAGAATCCTACTTTTATGGAATAGTCTTCCTTTGGATATAAAGCCAACTAGTTCCCTGATCCCCTTGAAGTGTAACATGGATGAATCTATAGGCAACCATAAATACACTTTGGTTCAGGACCTATAAGCCATCACTGAAATGAATCCAAACTAGGTATAAGTTAGTCATGTTGATGGGTGCCTATGGTATGGCATTTTTAGTTAGGTTACTATTGGTCATCTGGATCAACAGCCTGGTATGATCCTGCTATGGCAGGCTGCTATGAGCCTATGAACTTGTGGCACTCTAAACCCAATAAGAAACACTACTGCAACCTAAAAAACACAGAAAAAAATGATAAAAAGGATGTAAGGACTCCAGTTTTTGTGATACATGAAATATCTTGCATCAGGGAACTGGCTACATGACTAGAAACTTTTAACATTTATCACAAAATTCATTCCCCAGTCATAATGTACAAGATATGCAAAATATTTAATGTGTCACACACCAGAAAACCACATAGTCCAAATAGGATTTTGTGTGTGTGTGTGTGTGTGTGTGTGTGTGTGTGTGTGTGTGTGTGTGTGTGTGTGTGTGTGTGTGTGTGTGTGTGTGTCTATGTTTTGGAGTCTGTAACTGAATTTGTCAAATGACAATTTGTCCAGCACTGTGCATCTAAATGTTTTTGAGCATGAATGTTTGTAGGTTACGGTAAGAGTAAGTGCTAGATTAATGGATACATTTTGTATTTTGTGTGAGTGTCTTGTGTAGTGGTACTGTTCAGGACAGAGATTCTTGTTAGCATGCATGAGTAAAGTGTGCACAACTGTACAGATAAATTAGTCAGAAGTTCATAGGTTCATAGGTTCATAGGTTGGTACTAGGCTGTCGGCCCTAGGGCCTATAGAAGCCTAACCATAACAATTCCCTGGCTATTTCTTCCCACACTATTTACTTCCCTGGACCCCTGTCTAGCAGGGTGACTGATGTGATTCCTGGGGTGAATTTCCTTTCTCCCATCCAATCATCAAGGTTCCTTTTGAAGAGGGCTAAAGAGGTGCTTTGCTTGACATGTATGGGCAGTCTATTCCAGAGTCTGGGGAGTCTCTGAATCAGGGACCTATCTCTCCAGCATGTTTTGTTTATTGTGATGACAAGGTTTAGATCCCTGGAGCATGTGGCTCTGAGGGATTGGGATTTCTTTAAGTGTAGCATGTCCAACAGCTCTGAGTTTGACATGGCCTTGTATGTTAAACAGAGATCGCCTCGGAGTAGATGATATCTGACAGAGTATAGCTGGAGTTTTTAAGGCGGTCAGCATAGGGCATCTGCTTTAGGCCTGTGATTCTTTTAGTGAGGTTTTTCTGTGGCCTTTCCAGTTGTTGCAGATGTCTTGAGAGGTACATACCAAATGGGGCATTGTATTCTATAATGGGTCTAACGAGGGATGAGTACAATGAGGCAATGACCTCTTTTTTTCTGGATGAAAAGCCCATAGTGATGAGGTGTGCCACATAGAAGGATTTCCTGACTGTTGTGGCTATGTGGTTATTGAAGGTGAGACCACTGTCCACCTGTGTCCTTAAGTCTCTTATCACACTTTCAGTGTTTAGTGTACTACCACCTATGTGGTAATTCACGGGTACATGTTTTTTCCCAAAGGGGCTCTGGCACCAAGCATCTGTTTCTGTAAGGCCCTTTTGTAGAGTATCAACATCATTTGGGGATTCAATAATGGCTCCCAGTTTGCAGTCATCTGCGAACTTTGTTAGCCAGAGTCCCTTAGTGTTGGCCTGTACTTTAGAGAAGTAGATGCCAAACAAGAGAGGTCCCAGGACTGAACCCTGAGGTACTCCACTTGTCACTTGTCTGGAGCTGGATTTGGAGTCAGCTACTTTTACAGTGTGGGTTCTGTCAGTAAGCCAGCTGGCAAGCCATTGAGTGACATAGGGATGAATGCCCAGCTTAGTAAGTTTATCTATGATTCCAGAGTGGGGGATGGTGTCAAAGGCCTTGGCAAGGTCCAGATAGGCTGTGTGGACTGCCTTACCCTCGTCCACTGCTCTGGAGACTGATTCAAAGAAGTCAATCAGGTTCAGGAGACAAGATTGGCCCTTCACAAACCCAAACTGGGTGGGGTCCAATGTTTTAAGGTTGCCAATGACTTTGTTTATAAGTTCCATGATAATACGTTCCATGGCCTTGCAGATCAGGCTCGTCAGACTGATGGGGCGGTAGTTCATGGGATCCAAGATAGATCCCCCCTTGTGGAGTGGGATAGCTGTAGCTGTGCACCACTCAGTGGGCATGAAGCCTGAGGTGAGGGCATGATTAAACATGACACTTAGGTGAGGTGCCAGTTCATTTTGTAGTTTAACAATCTGCAAAATCTTTTTTTTTTTTTTTTGTTCTTTTGCAATCACTTGGTATGTATGATCATTTTTTAATATGTTTGTTTTTGAAGTGCTGGCAATAATACATTGTGCTTCAATGCTTATGTACAACACACACACACACACACACACACACACACACACACACACACACACACAGACAATTATAAAACTGCATTTGATCAATAACATAGAAAAAATAGTACATCAAACCTCTTTTAATCATTGCATGAACTGACAGACATGCACTCACTGAACTCACAACAATCTGTAAAAACTGAGTTTTTGCAGGGAACAAGCCCCACTGTGCCCCCATGATCCCTTACCTCACTGTCTCCTCACATAATCCAAAACATATACTTGTGCTGTCTCTTAGCAGAGTAAGTAAATGTCATATACCCATTTAAGTATGCTGTGCACACACACACACACACACACACACACGCATGCGCACACACACACACACACACACACACACACACACACACACACACACACACACACACACACACACACACACACACACACACACACACACACACACACACACACACACACACACACACACACACACACACACACACACTATGGCTGAGATACATAAAGTGATTTTCCTTTCTAACTCTTAGGCCATCCTATCAGTGAAGTCTCCCACTGGCAGGGGCCTCAGCATGAACAGCGATATTACTGGTAGAACTGCATGCTAGTGCTTCAGTACAGAAGAGCAACTAATGTAATCAGCCATGCATTCTTCCCCAGAAGTGCCAATGGCTCCAGAGTTATGCTACTGAGTGATTAAGGGGATCCCTTGGCAGTATAAAATGCCACTGTTGGAGGAAAAATGAAAGCTGTGGTGTCATATGAGAGCAGTGAGCTCTGCGAAGATTGGGACGGGGGGTTTAGTGTGTGGATATGTATGGATATGTCTGGACACATATGTGTACATCTGTTGGGGCACAAGTGAAGCTGCATGATTGTGTGTGTGTGTGTGTGTGTGTGTGTGTGTGTGTGTGTGTGTGTGTGTGTGTGTGTGTGTGTGTGTGTGTGTGTGTGTGTGTGTGTGTGTGTGTGCCTGTCCAAGTGGTCACATTAGGCAGGTTAGGACCAAGATAGAGGGCCTAGATGTTTTTGCTTGTATTGTTTGTGTGTACGTGTGAGCATGGGTGTCTAAATGTATCTTTGCAAACTTAGATTAAGCCTTTGCCAATGCATTGCAAGGGTTGCTAGGGGAAACATGACCACCATTAGCCTACCTACACAGCCCACTTTCCAGCACTAACATTTCTCACGCCCATAGCCTTATTTTCATCCTCTGCATATCAGCACCTTTCCTGCCTACCCTAACTTTATACCTTTACCACCTACTACTCTCTACCAACCCCTCCATTCCCAACTCATTACTTTCACTAAATATACCTACTCCTTCTCCCCTCTATTCAGAGCTCTCCCTATCCAATCCAACATTAATGCATATTTCATCCTACCTGTAATATTAAAATGTATATATAACCCAACTACTCTGTAGTGTCTGATGTTTAAACTCTTTCTTTGTAAGGTATTATTTTTCAATGGCATTATTAATAGACATAAAAATGTATGTATGCTATATATGACTGCTTGTATACCAACTGTATATCAACTGTCTTCTGTAAATATTTTACTCTGTACATAGAGCTTTTCTCCCCGGGCCTCAGCTGAAAAAGGACATGTGTCCAGTCAAACTTTCCCGGTTAACAAATGTAAAATAAAATAAATAAATAAATAATTAGGTCTGACAGTTCTAGTATTACTTACAGTGCAATTCAGAGGCATTCTAATGAGCCGATAATGTGATTTTGGGCCATAGTTGTCTCTGAATTGCATTTTCTCCCCATTCCAGTTGTTGACGTACCTTTGATAGACAATTGCCATAAGCAATGAGCTTCTTTCTGAATCCTAGGGGTATGTATTTATCTGAAGTACAACTGTCACACTGAACATTCAAGCTGCTCACATTTTTTCCTATACTCTCATTTTTCAAACGTCCTTTTTTAGCCAATGCAAAAGAAATGAAGTACCTCCCTTTCTAAGTGGATGTTAGTAGTATATCTAACATCAGATAGAATTAATAACTCCTGATGCAGGACTCCCATTAGTTCAACAGCTCAACTATTGTTAAACTTATTTTTGTCCAGCAAATGATATGAAATCAACTCTGTATTCCAAAGTCTTTGTGTTTTCAGTCTCTCAAATAACTCAGTCCCAACGAGAATTCATTTCCATGTGAGAAACAAATGTTAAGAAGAACTTAAAAAAAAAGAACATAAAAAGCATGACAGAGTCAACTAATTTCATACCTACGTCTAACTGTATTGCAACTGAATCTAAAACAACTAGATTAGGTTAGAAAATGGGTTTATATGAGTAACGTTTAACAAAGTAGTTTAAAAACAAGATGTATAACACCACTGATGGATACTGGAACGTACAAACGTACTAGGCAAATGATCATGAGGACCATACGATGCCTAGCCATATACAGCTTTAAGAAGACAAACTTAAAAGTTCTTGCCACACTTTTCAAGCAATAAATTGTGCTCACCTCCAAAATCAAGGAGGATCATACATGATAGCCTTGGTATACATTTGTGTCTACCCACCCAGCCATCAAGACTAGCCTTAAAGCTAGCCAAAATAGTATTTTGTTTGACCTGTAATGGTTATTCATTCCATAGATTAGGAATACATTGAGTTAAGAACCAATCTCGTCAGTGAGTCTTGTTTGTTTGCTTGTATAGATTTAGGTCCTTAATGTGAGTGTTAGTAGAGCCATTGGTTTTGCAAAGAAATAGGAGGGCATATAGGACTAGCTCTTTTATGACTTGAAAAACAAGGCACAGGTCACCCACCTGTAGGTAGGGTTACCACCCGTCCCACTGTGCGAGGGATAGTCCCTCTTTGGGCAGTTGTGTCCTGCATAAAAATTGAAAAAATGGCAAATGCCCTGAGATATTAGGACACAAATATGTCCTATATTTAAAGTAATAGTTGCATAAAATAGTTATTCTGTTTCTGAAACACCTAAATGTTATAAGAAACAGAATAAGCAACTAAAATGTTACAAGGCTAAGCATTTATTTAGGCAAAAAAGTGAAGTTATGTCCTTTGTACTGGCCGTGGGTATGTTTTGCCTTGCAAAATCTGATGTTTGTACAAAACATGTCCCATTTTGGCATTTTGGGCATTTGAAAAGGTGGTAGCCCTACCTGTAGGTTAATGAGGAAGGAGAGCTGTGCTCATTTACTGGGGTAGTTAAAGGATTTAAGACCTTTTATTTTCTTGGTTAGAAATCTTTGGGGCCTTTGCAGCTGATCAATATGCTTGGATACGAAAGGCCAAAGGGGACATTGCATAAATATCTGTGATTGCCTTATCACAATGAAGTGTTTTTTTTTTTTTTTTGGGAGGTTGTGTGGTTTTGGTTCATAATTCTGGCCCAGGGTGCTGGTTGTGAGTTTGATAACAGAAGACTATAGTAGTAGGATGACTTCTTTGGATCTTAAAGATATTTCATTGGGAATTAACTGGGCCAGACAGAAAGATTTCTTGACTGAGGTGGAAACATGATGATCAAATAAGACAGAGTTATCCACATAGGTACCTAGGTCTGTTATGACCAAATCTGTCTGAAGAGGAGCTCCATTTATAACATATGAAAAAGGAGCAACCTTGATGCCAAAAGCTACTATGCTGCACTTTTTTCATTTAGTATGAAACCATTTTGATATACCATGTATGTGCATGTTTCAGCCCTTCCTGGAACTGATTTGTATCAGTGGATCAGTGGATGACCAGATAACACTGCCCTGTCCAGCTTACTGTCATCTGCAAACTTGGTCAACCACACTTATGGGATATTAGCTTGGATATCTGCAAAATTAATGACAAACAGGAGAGGGTGAAGAAATGAGCTTTGTGACACCGCACTAGTTGCAAGTTTATATTCAGAGAGCAACTGTCACAACTTGGGAACTCTTGGGTAGTCAATTTGTGATTCAGTGGACAATGTAAGAGTTTTCATTAAGCTTGTCTAATTTTTCAATAATACCAGCATGGAAGATAGTGCCAAAAGCCATGGCCAGGTTCAGGTAAGTACTGAGGTAAGTACTATAAACAGAGTTATCTCTCTCCACAGCCCCTTTTGGGGGCTTATTAGATTCAGGAGACAGGACTTGCCATTCACAAAACCAAACAGATTGGGTTCTAGGTTTGTTAAGTTGTCCTTGTCTGCATAAATGAGTTCTGCTCTGATGCATTGCATAGGTTTGTAAATAAATCTGATGAGGCTGATGGGTCTATAATAACCCAAGTCTGTAGAGGAACTACTTTTGTGTAGGGGAGTTACACTGGTTGTTCTCCAGGCATCACGAACAATCCCTCAAAATGGGCTGAGGCTGAACCATTAGAATAGAGGCTCAAATAGTGCATTCTTGATATGATCAAAATGTAGCTTAGTATGTTGTCTGGCCCATGCCTGTATTATTTTTAGCCTTTAATCGGGATTCTTAGACTTGTTGCAAGGTGATTTCAGGGGAAGCTAAATTTCTATAGATGGGTGGGGCAAGAATGTGGGTAGAAGAGTTAATGTTAGCACTAAGTCTGTCTATTGATATATTAGCTATATATCCATGGAGTTAGAATGGATAATACTATTATGGATGAACTCAGTGTAGTGTTAGACATTATTCCTTCATTTTCTAACATAACTGAAGAAAGACTTGTAGTTGCCTTTGGAATATGTTGCAAATTTAAGTTCATACTCTGCTTTATGTTTTATAACAATGTTTTTAAGTTATTTGCTAGCATGTTTCAGTGCAGTCTTGAGGTAAGGAGATGGGGATTTCTAGCAACTTTTTATTTTTCCTTCTACTGTTATACTGTTTATTAATATGGAAGTTCCATTAGAGAGGTTTACACAGATGTTACAGTTATAAATATGCATCATTGCATAATTAAATGGAGCAACAGCTTTTAAAAAGTAAGATTTAAAATCAGGGTACCATTTTAATGTTATTCATTTGTTAACCAGGTTTATCTCAGGCCCTTTTCAGCCTTGGCATTGGCCCTGGTTACAAATGCAAGGATGGTACAGAGTAGATAGTCAAAAAATAAGCAGCTCAAATCTTTTGGGAGATGCATAAAATATTTACTCTTCAAATCTCACTTTATTTGTGCATTTATTTATTTATTTTGTTAACCAGACGGCTGGTCTGGTACATGACCCTTTTCAGACACAAGCTGGACCATAGGACAGAAACAATAGTAATAAGATTTGTAAGCAGCAAATGAACAGAGAAAACAGCAAGTGGTAACAGCATAGAAGATGATGATAATATACTACACTTTTAAGATACATTCCTATTAGAATACATAATAACAAACAGGCACAGTATGCAAGAAAAAGTAATGTATCCAACATCTTTGCAGGACCATTTATATTCTTTTTAGGTGACCCTTTTTTTTCTAAATTGTGAGAGATTGTCCAGTGATCTAATTTCTCAAGGCAATTTATTCCATGATTCAGAGACCAGTTTGGAAAAAGACTTATGACAGACAACTCACTACTTGTGTACTTAAGTTTATGGCATCTTTGTTTTTAATACATAGTAAAAAAGGTGAACTTGTGGATAATTACTAAGATTTGGTCAAAATATGTCATTAAGAAGTTTAAAAGTGAGTGTATGAAGCTTAGTTTGTCAGAAACTGGTAACCAGTGTGCTGTTTCTATTGATGCTCAATGATGTTCAGTGACAGGTAATAAGTTATTAAATCTCAGAAAGGTTGATTTTCTGTTGTTTGTAGTACTGCTGTGTTGTGTGCAGACAAGGAAGCAATAATTAATTAAGAATATCCCGTTCTTGGTAATGGCACATTTATTGCTATAGTTCACCTATCCTTGTAAGTTGTGTTGTGTGCACACAGTAAAACAATAATCAATAATTAATATTCAATTCTTGGTATTAGCTTATTTATGGATAAAGTTCACCTACCCTCATAAGTCCACACTTATACTGGTAAGCCAGGGTGAAATCATCTGATGACACACCATGGTGATGGTAAGCCAGGGTGCACCCATATGATGACATAACATGGTGATGTTAAGCCAGGGTGGAACCATGTGATGACATACCATGGTGATGGTAAGCCAGGGTATACCCATCTGATGACACACCATGGCGATAGAGGACTATAAGCAGCCCTGTGTTCCTATAGAATCTTATTGGTTGATTATACAATGTGTTCATGAAACATAAGGGCCTCGTCTAATATAATATGCTGCTCAGGTAACATTGTTAATTACTAATTAGAAATGTAACTCACAGTTGATCAATGAATTTTAGGGCAGTATTATTGGCTAGTCTCCTGGTAGTATTAAAAAACATTACTGAAGACCTGCTTGTATTATTGGATAATTTGATGTGAGATAGACAATTCCAAGTACTGGCAAAATCTTTCTGGAGTGATAAAGCTAAGAGCAGAGAACTTGTGGCCTGTCAAAATAACCATGTTGTCAGTGTACATGGTAAAGCAAAAGTATAGTAAATCCCAAAGTATGTTGTTTATAAATAATGAGAACAGTAATGGTCCTAGTAATGACCTTTGTGGAATTCCAGACAACAGGATGCCATTTTCCGATGAAGAATATTAGCTAATAACTGTAAAGGTTCTGACAGCTGATTAGTTTTTGAACCATGCTAACACCTCCTTTGAAAAGAATTGGGGCAGGCTTACACCGGATTACGTCACTTACACTGAAAGCACTTAGACTGGAATCTGGTTCAGGATGTCTGAGAAGTCCATAGCAAGTGTTACTGATTATGTAAACTGTATTTACATTCACATGCAACACCAACTGCTCAACAACTGTGTGGGCTAACTTATTATTGATGACTGATTTTATAATAGGTACACATTTTCTTCTTTTGGGCTCTGAAATGAGTAACTCCATCACTTGTTTTGTTATCTACACTCCCTGATGTAAGTCATATCATATCTGCTTTGCGTACTGTATTTCCATTTTTGTAAATTGTATCGGAAAAGTGTTTACAAGGGTCAGTCCATCTAGCCACTGGATAAATTATGGAAGGAAGGAATAAATAAGTAAGCAAGCAAATAAATAACATAAACAAATGAATATGTTGCATCTAATCCAAGGTAGAGCTATCATTGTTTTGTTGGAAAAGAATGGGAAGCATTTAATTAGCTCTTGTAAGTTTCTCTGCTTACTTGGTAATGTTTGGGGGATCACATTATCATGTCTAACCCATTTCTGGCCATTCAAAACAGTTTGTTATAGGACACACTGTGGGCCAGATAAAATGCTTTGGAGGCCCAAACTGTAGCTCCAGGGTCACCTGTTGGACAACCCTGCACTGATTGCTAGGTCAGTTTATGTTTTTAATGGTCTTAGGATGTTAACTAGTTTGAGATGAGTACAGCAATGAACTGTACTATCCATTATTTTTTTTTTCTAATACATTGTTTTTAATTAGTTTGTTCTTTTGTTTAGATAGATAATGTTAGTAATCAGGTTTTCTAAAGGCCACATAGTTTTCCAAGTGTTTGCAATATATTAAATATAAAGCAAACAATAACCACAGCTTTTCCCCACATTTCCACCTTCTCATATGCATTAATTAACCACCAAAGCATCTCTAATAAAGTTAACTAAATAAACACAATCATTACAGCCCACTACCCTGATATCACAGCTATCACTGAAACATGGCAAAACAAGCCAATCCCAATTTTCTGCACTTACGTCCCTCCTATAAATACCTCCAAGACATAAGTCCTGGCAAAAGGCAAGATGGAGGCACTCTTCTTCTTCTTCTTTCGGCTTTTCCCAGTTAGGGGTCACCACAGTGGATCACCTGTCCGCTCATGATTGGCAGTAGAGCTTTTATGGTGTCAAGTTGCCAGCCCAGCACCCAACCTTCCACAGAAGGCACACACATGCACGCACTCATGCCTAGGGCCAATTTAGAGTGTCCAATCCACCTATAGCATGTCTTTGGGATGTGGGAGGAAACCGGAGCACCCGGAGGAAACCTACACGACCATGAGGAGGACATGCAGACTCCACACAGAAGGCACCTCAGCCGAGGATCAAATCAGAGAACCCCTTGCTGTGAGGTGGAAATTCTAACTACTGCACCACCGTGGCCGCCCAAGATGGAGGCACTCTGATTCTTTATAAAAACTACCTTAACCCATCTATCATTGTTCAAGTGAGTTCCTCCACAAACACTGAACCCAGATGGAGCCTTATAAAACTTACCTCCTGAAAAAAGTAGTTACCTTCGAATAGCAGTTGCTTAACTTCATCTGCCAGCTTCTCTTAAATTAAATTCCTTATTCTTATTAACAAGTAATAAGTAATTGCTGTTTGGTCACTGGAATTTTAAATACTGATGAACTGAATTTGAAACCTTGTTCTGAAGAAGTCTGAAATTACTTGGACAAAAGCACTTAACTTATTTTAATAAACATGGGATTTTCTTGGTGGTGGTACAGTTTTTTTAATGTTTTTTTTTTTTTTTATTTTACTCCTTTTTGTACTGAACATTTTATATTGATAATGTCATTCAAACCTGGAAATACACTGATGTTTAAAGTCATTTGCGGTTTTACTTCTTTAACTTCTAACTTATTGTTTAAATCCCTTCCCCTTAAAGTGCTGGAAACATGATCTAAGCATTGAAAATGAACTTGCTGAAATTTATGTTTATTTTTTTATATCAATCACATGTTCCCTGATATGTTGCCAAACTTTCTTTTAGTTTTACCAACTTAAAAACACACGCGGCTACTACACTGGGCAATGTACACTATGTGTTACTGCAATCAAAGAGATTTCTTACATAGTATCACTTTGATTTTGCTGAAAAAAATATGTGTTTAGCCTCATTAATAAGTTTACACCACTTGCATCATATACAAGTATATACACCCATGTCCATTCAATGAAAATCTGCTAAACAGTCATCACTACATTCACATAAGCATTTACGATTTACTTGTTTTTTTACAGGTGAACTGCAGTACCTCACCAACCACTTTACTCAGGTCAAAATTACCCAAAACAGTCTTTCAGTTACCTTTTATGATTTTTTAAACTGTTTACAATCTAAAGAAATGCGGGGGCTAAAACATGTTTTATTTACAAAAGCTTTTACACTATGGATTTCTTTAAATAAACCACCTTTTATGATTTGTTTAAAATGAGTATCTCTTTTGATGACAGCTTCCTCTACTAGCCTTTGTATCAAATCAGTTTTGTAACCTCTCTCCAAAAACAATTCAACTAAAAATGAAACTTCGTGCAGAAAATCATTCTGCACTGAGGCCAGTCTTGACACCCTTAGGAATTGCCCTTTTATTACATTTTTTTTCATACACTGGGATGTAGGCTGTCTGCATGTATATATTTATTAGTGAAAGTTGGTTTCCTAAAAACTTTATTGTTAAGCCTACTCTCTGAAACTTTCATTATTTAAGTACTGTATGACCAGTTTTGCCCAATGTAACGTCTCCCTATATACCAGAATCCCACTGGAGTATGGACTGGAAATTTTTAGGGAAATAATTAGTGAACAAACCGAAGTTAACAACAGTAATATCAACACTTTGTGTGTTTTAATGGATTTGTTGTTAAAAAGTAATTTCTTCACATTGGATAACAAGGTTTACCATGAAATAAAAGGTGTAGCCATGGGTACAACTGCAGCCCCTGATTTTTTGAGCTTAATCGTGTATCATTGGGAACAAATTTTTTATGCAAACATATTCTGTTTAAACATATGTTTTACAAGTATTTATTATTTGTTTTTCATTTGGAATGGTAATGAATTAACATTAAATGATTTGGTCGATGCAATTATCATAGTTCTTTTTTAAAAATTACATTGGGGGAAATTGTCATACAGCTTATGACTCTGTTTTCTACAAGAAATATAATATGTTTAATCCTGCTTTGAATCGCACATTAAACACTTTGGTTGAACATCCTGAGATGGATATTAGGGAACTGTTAGAACATAAAAGTACTTATAGATATTTCAATGTGACTAGTGAAGAATATAAAGTTTTGTCATATGTCATGTATGATAAAAAAACTATGTACCATGAAAGCTGACAAAGGCAGTGGGTTAGTTTTGATGGTCACAGCAGATTCTGTTAGGAGTATAAATGCCATATTTGCAGATAGTGAGTTTTGCAGACAAGTCAATATTGACTTTGTGCATAACAAGTACAAAAATAATGATAATGTACTACTTTAATTATTATATCAAGTTTAGATCAGTATTGAGTTATATATATTTTAAATGCTGAAGCTCCTAGACTAGGTAAATTATCTGGAGTTCCAAAAATACAAAAAAAAAATCTGGCTTTCCATTCCATATTGGCCAGTAATGGTTATAAGACAAACTTTTTAAGTATCTATTTAGATAGCATTTTAAGCTCCATAATACAAAATATTCCTTCTTACATAAAAGATTCTTGGCATCTATTTGATTTGCTTAGTGCCTTTGAGTTTAATGGAGATTAAACTAAGAGTTTCACTTTCGATGTTGTCTCCCTATATACTAGTATCCTATAGGAGGAGAGACTGGACATTTTTAGGGAAATGATTAGTGAAAAAACTGAAGTCAACAACAGTAACATCAACACTTTGTGTGTTTTAATGGATTTGTTGTTAAAAATAATTTCTTCACATTTGATAACAATGTTTTCCCTCAAATAAAAGGTGTGGCTATGGGGACAACTGCAGCTCCTGCCTTTGTGAACTTAATTATGTATCACTGGGAACACATTTTTTATAAAAACATTTTCTGTTTAAACATGTTTTTAACAAGCATTTTATTGATGATGTGTTTTTCATTTGGAAAGATAATGAATTGATGATGAATAATTTTGTTATGCAATCAGTCACAGTTTTTTTTTTAATTTACACTGTGCGAAACATGATGAAAGTTTTAGAGAGTAGGTTTGACAGTAATTTTTTTAGGAAACCAACTTTCATTAATAATTAAGTACATGCAGACAGGCTACATCCCAGTTTATGAAAAAAATGCAATGAAAGGGCAATTGCTAAGTGTATCAAGACTGACTTCAGTGCAGGATGATTTTGTGCACAAATTTTCATTTTTGATTGGATTGCTTTTGAAGAGGTTACAAAAATGATTTGATGCAAAGGATAGTAGTGGAGGCTGTCATCAAATGGGAAACTCATTTTAAACAAATCATAAAAGGTGGTTTATTTAAAGAGATTCATATTGTAAAAGCTTTTGTAAATAAAACATATTTTAGTCTCCCCATTACTTTAGATTGTAATCAGTTAAAAGCATCATAAAGGTAACTGGAAGATTATTTTGGGTAATTTTGACCTGAGTAAAGTGGTTAGTAAGTTCCCATAGTTCACATATAAATAAAAAACAACTCAGTATTAAAAGCTTGTGTATGTAATTATTAGTGTCAAGTTGATTTTCATGGAACAAACATGGGTGTATGCATTTTCTCATGAAGTTCTAAGTATTGTATTGTATGAAAACACTCAATTTTTTGATAAACTTTCTGTATATCAGGTGTGTGTGGGAATTTTTTTTTTTTTCAGTTTTATTGGTTGCAGTTGCCTAACTTTGTTTTAACAGTCCTAATTTTTTGGACTGTTTTAAATCATCTGCAATGTAGATAGTTAAAGATGCACTTTAATAAAGTCTGCCGAACTGCATTTTATGATTGATTTAACTACATATTCACCTGGGGCATGATGACATGATTAAATAGTAAGTCTGTAGAGCAGCCAAAGAGCCATTTGCATTATGTTTAGGGAAAGCAAGAAGAGGGAGTTCACCTAATTGGTGAGAGAAATTATAGGCAAACTCGCCAGCCACAGAAGTAGAGCATGTAAAACATTTGTTTGCCAATGTTCAAAGTGCTACCTGTTCTAGTTTTATTTCTTCTAGGCAGGTGGCTAAAACCTCTACACAAAACTTTGCTGTTTCAAAGACAGACAAAAGCTTGTCTTTGGAATGTTGTCTTGGCTTTTCTAATGAGCCTTTTGCAGTTATTAACTTAAGAAACAGTAATGGTCCCATACAGATTGGATACTGAATATTCTCAGGAGACTGCATGTCCTATTCTGATCGATACTTTTATTTCAGTTTTTGCTGTTATCTAAGAACTGGCTTGGCTTTAATTCTTATTACAGTATTTGCAGAGATGCCTTTCATCCAAATGGAATAGAATGATCAGTAGGCTCTCTGGTGTGAAACTGCAATGGTGGCCAGTTCAACAAGTTATTCTAAATGTTTGCAATGTTTGAATGACTTGAAAATAAGAGATGTTTCAGGCTGATGTACTTTTTCATGGATAAGATGGTAGATATTACACAGTATTCTCTAAAACAGAGTGAATGATTTTGTTTTGCACAGATAACAGGTATTTCTCCTTTACTTCATGATTAGAGGATGGAACAGAAAAGGAACAGTAGCTTGGCCATCTGAGAAATTGTGCTTCTGCATAAAAAAAAAAAAAAACTTTGTGCTTTTATTTTCAGTCTTTATTCACATGTAGTTTCTGGTCTGATGTTTTGAAAGAGCACCATAACATAAACTTTCATTATATAGTTTTGTTATGCCCATACATTAATACCAGCTCAATTCCTAAATCAGTCCTTATAATCAGAGGAGTCTGTTCATCTAACATTGACATATATCAATAAAATATGCCTCAATCTTTCTTGAGTTAGTGACAGAAGCTAATAGTTTCCATAGACACAGGCTAAATGTAATGTCTATTTCTTATCTTCTTTAACTCTTTATGTCAGACTACCTTGTTATTATCTCAGCAGTCCTATTTAAGAACACACAGAAACTGTTTATGTCCAGAAAAAGGCCCCAAATGATTTATAGACACCATTTTTGTATAGTCTTTCAATGGGAAATAACTCCTCTTGTGTAATAATATTCAAAAACAGTTGAAATATACTGTTAGCAAATATGCTGGTTTGAAATAACATCTTATGCTTGATACTTATTATCGCATGCTTTATCTGACTGATACGTTTAATGCTACTAGTGAAAATATTAAGCACTATGTACTCCCTTTTAAGTTGAATTCTCAGTCACTTCTATATATTCAGTGACCACTTTCTCCTCATGAAAGAGCTCTTTTCATATTCTCATGTTGTACAAATGAAGTCAATCAAAGGAAAATAACAAAGTTACTTGTACAAACTCTAAAGCTTATTCTAATTATTCATTTCAGGAATATATTGTTGTTGCTGCTTCCTAACTCCTTATCTTAAAGGCTGTCTTATTTCAGATGTCAGACATTTTCCATGTTCCAGATCTTTGTCATTCCAAGATTAATTCACTAAGGTTCTTAAGTCACCATATCAGTCAAGCTTCCTGATTAGCCAGTAATGCTGTGAAACTGTATGCGAGACAGTCATGTGCAGCATTCTTTTTCAGGATGACTAGCATGTCATTTTCACAGTCTTGCTGATGTTGTCTCCTTTCTTCATTTCCAAGATGGCTTCCTCTTCAGTACTAAATTCCCATACCAGATTGCTGTAAAAGAACATTTTTTCAAGTTTCATATAGAACACTGGGCACAAATTTTGAACAAAGTATCAACATTTTGCATTTTAAACCACAATTTTTAGATGCCAGATACAACCCAATGCTTGCCAGTTTTTGTAGACTGACTGAAAATGTTGTCTACTCACTTCTAAGTCACAGCATTCCTAGCTGGCGGTTTTATTAACTTAAATTATAATAACTCCCCTGAAGTAACAGTAATAATTTATTTAATATTTTGAAGTCCTCACTAAAAAAAGTGATTACCATTATTTGCATTTTATAATAATAATCTCTGAAATATTAAACAAATGCAGTTGATATTTCAAGTTACATAGTGGTGCTGCAGTGTTAATATCACTGGGTTCTGTAATTTTGTTCCTGGATGGGTTACCTTCTGTGCAAAGTCTGCATGTTTTAATTATAACTGTGAGGTTTTTAGCCAGGGTTTCCACTTCCTTCCCACATTCCAAATGCATGTGGGTAGGTTAGTAGCTACACCTATTTTTATTTATCTGAATAGATCAAACAAGAGACATAATTGGAGTTTACAGATTAAGCTATTTCAGAGAGGACACAAGGAAACACAAATTTGTAGAAAAAAGTAATTTAAGGCAAAAACAACCATTTAAAAAAGATCATAATGGTCAAGGTATAGGTATTTCTCATAAGGAGTGTTGTAAAAAGAAAGAAAAAGCTGCTGGTTATCTAATACAAAGAGAAAAATGACCATACAAGGTGAGCCATATGTCCTTATAAGCTATCAAAATATGTGTTTCTATTTTTAAGTCATAGTACAGCTAACTAAAAACATTTCAGTTCCTAGTGGCAAGTAAGTTTGCACCTGAACCATTTTGTAACATTTTTTTAATGCATTACATTGCTTATACTGGTGCAGACAATTTTAATGTGAGATGATACCTAATAAAAGTATAGGTTCTATTTAGACATTACAGTAGAAACGCCAGAAAGATCCAGGTTATGAGAGCATCCAGACTTAATCCATCTGAAGAAGGTTACCAAGAGGAATTGGTTGACCTTACCAAAAGATTCACAGATAGACAATACAATTCAAACGAGGTGAACAAAGCTATCAGAGAGGTTAATGATTTAAGAACAACTAGAGCCAACCCATACTTCTCTGATAACAATGGTGGTGATTTTGTTCGATCGGCAAGGGCAATTTGTCAGATAAGTGCCCCCATGTTTTTTAGTTCTGATACATATAAAATTAATAACATCATTAAGAAACATCGGGGGACCTTGCTTCTAGATGAGAATATAAAAAAGATAGTGGGGAATGACCCGAAGTTTTTGTTTAAAAACAAAAAGAATTTAAAACAAATTTTATGTCATCATACATCTGCAATGATAAACAGAAATCATTCATTGAATGATGGCAACACCAAACCTTGTAACAAATGTAATCAGTGTGAACATATTGATACCAGACTTATATTTACACACCCTGTCACTGGCCAAGAGTCTGCCTTTTGTACAGCTACTAATTGTCAAAGTGAACATGTTATTTACCTTGCAAGGTGTTCATCATGTACAGCATTTTATATAGGCAAGACGAATAGAAAATTTCGTGAGCATCTGTATCAAATACGTATTGGCTCTGAAATTAATGCTCTTGACAAGCATAATAGACAGGCAGGTCCAGCACATGTTTTCAAGTTTTCAGTGGTACAGAATATCAGTCCTAACATACGAAGTGGTGACCTCGAAAAATCACACTGAAGAGTGTGAACTAAGATGGATCATCAGACTCAGGGCTGACAGACCATCAGGGCTGAATGATAAAATGCCCTTAAAACCTATTTTACAGAATAGGAGGCTAAAAATGTAAAAACATTTAAAATGAAGGTTACTTTGCCATATTAATAAATTACTTCAATTAAATGTTTGTTTTTAACTCACACTATTGATTTAAGTGCAATAACAAGGTCTGGCTATCAGTCGCAAAAAAAAAAATTATAGAATGTATTTCTATTGCTTTCTATAGGATGACATTTATGAATAAAACTTTGACATTTGATCATTACCTAGATAGGTCAAGCCAGGCTGGCATACCCAGTAGCATGTTTTAGCTAATAATAAGTGTTTTAGCTGACAACAAAAGTTTTATATTTTAGTGTACATCTTTTCCTTGTCTGTTGATTATTTATACTTTTTAATTAATGGCTCCATTTTGTAATTCCAATTCTATCACATGGATTACTTATTGTTATTGAATTTGTATATATGGCTTTAAAGTCAAGCAGCTGTTTATTAATGTGTGATGTCAAATGTAGTTACAACCAATCAGCTGAAATGATACGTTATTTAAATGTCTGAAATTTTTTCTTGATTTTATAAGTCTGATGAAGCCTTTATGTTGAAAGTGCTAACTTCTCAATAAATTATTTTATATTTGCTTTTCGTACCTGGTGAACATTCAGTGACTAGATTGTGGATTACAACTGCTGTGTTTAGTTGCTGTGGATGCGTTCTTTTGTGTTGCTTTATATTGTTATTGGAGCCACAGCAGCTTTTACCCTTTGGAAGTGTTTTTGTTTTTTAATAACTTAAAACATAATTAGACCCATACAGTTCTGTTCAACTGGTCAGGCAGAATGTTGTCTACCTAATGCAAAAATACTAAAAGTTCAGTAGAGTTTTTCTTGTAGGGTAATGCCTGGCTTCCTACCTGCTTACTTAGGTTCATAGGTAGGTACTAGGCTATCTGCCCGAGGGCATGTATAAGCCTAGCCAGAGTGTGTCGGCTTTCCCCAACCCATTGATTAATTAACTGAGCCTCTGTCAAGCAGAGCCAATGAAGTGATCCCAGGGGTGTATTTTCCGTTACCCATCCACTCGTCAAGGCTTCTGTTGAAGAGTGTTAGTGAGGGGTTCTGCCTAATGTAGTTAGGAATTTTGTTCCAAAGCATGGGGAGTCTCTGTGACAGGAATCTATCCCTCCAACATATTCTATTTATTGTTGTGGCGAGGTTTAGCTCACTAGAGTACGTGGCTCACAGTGACCTGGATTTCTTTAGGTGGAGCATGTCCATCAGTTCTGAGTTGGACATGGCTTTGTAAGTCAGACAGAGATCACCTCTGAGTAAGCAATATGTCACTGAGTACAGCCGGAGTTTTTTCAGTCGGGCTGCATAGGACATATGTCTGAGGCCAGTTATCCTCTTGGTGAGATGCTTTTGTGGTCTTTCCAGCTATTGGAAGTGTCTTGTGAGGTACATCCCAAATGGGGCATTGTATTCTATGATGGGTCTGATGAGTGACGAGTAAAGGGGCACTATAACCTCTTTATTTCTAGATGAGAACCCCTTAGTAATTAGATGGGCCACATCGAAGGATTTCCTAACTACTTTGGCAATATGATTGTCAAAGGAGAGATTAATATCTACCTGGGTCCCCAGATCTCTTATTACCTCTTCTGTATTAAGTGGGCTGCTGCCTATGTGGTAATTTGTGGGTATTTTGTTTTTCCCAAATGGGATGACTATGCATTTTTTGGCATTTAGCTTGAGTAACATATTCCATGTTTACTAGAAACTGCAAAATTCCTTATGATGTTTTGTACATTATCAAGTAGATTATGACATTTGAGACTATAATTTGTCATGTAGAAGACATATACAAATGGAAACAACTGATCCATCAGGAGTTGTTAGCTTTATGCTAAATCATGCATGCCTTTTTTCTAGCTGTGAATGCTTCTATGTAATTGACATCACTACATACCCTGTGCAGAATGGATGAGGTTATATCTGATTAAGCACAGCTCACACATGTAGATCTCCTCACTCACTGCGTAGTTTGTAAGTGTATATCAGCAGTGGATTCATTTCTCCTCACATATTTCCCTTTTCTTTGCATTGGTGTGACCACCTTAGATAGGTTTGGGGTATGTGACAGACTTGACATCCACACAGGGATGCAGGGGGGGGGGGGTAGTCTCCTTGCAATAAATATTTACATTTAATTTTTTACTAAGGCTGAATGCCTGACTAGTTGTGTCCAGACAACTGATTCCTCCCCAAAGTATATGTAACTTGAAAAGTCATAGTGGAAGCCATCACTATATACAGTCAGAGGAAAATACACTTCATTTAATGGAGCACATTTAGTGTCATTTGCAGTGGCAGAACAGGGATGGAGATTTGTTTTTTCCTTCAGGATGAGCTCTGAAGCTGTATTAACCTTTGACAGGGTAGAACAGCTAAAGATGTATAAATGATGTTCACATTAATGTGTAAAATTGTCACACAGTGCTCATTCTGTAGTGGGAAATGAGTTTGCAAATAACACTGAATGCCTCACACAACCCAATAGTGCAGCAAGAACAATCATGCACACCTAGTTGTACTTACAATCTGCCACCTCTGCTATACTGTTTTTTTTCTTAAATAGTGATTAATGAGGATGGAAAAAGAAATGACTTCAGCTGCTGTCAGTAGTGGAAAAATATGCAGACATAATCACACCAAGCCAGTTATGCATGGCTGTAGTTATGTACTGACTGCTTTGGGATTCACCATATAGTCACATAAGTAACTATACTGCAGCAATGAGAAAGGGGTATATATCCTTATAAAGCAAAAGAGGAACAAGAACACATTAAACCAACTCTCATTTCACAAAAACAGTGTAGCAGTGAAAGAGTCATAGATACAAATGTGTCAGAAGATAAATGCATGTGCAAAATGTTTATTTTTATATTCCTCCTGTACTAACATTTGATTTAAATAACTCTATTTTTCCTTCTGCTTTGATGCCTTGGCCACCCCCTAATTAAAATAATTTAATAAAGAGCCTAGTCCAAGTCTTCTTAATGCCATGAAAAGCTTTCTAATTGAGATCTATTTTTAACAATTCAATTTTCAGTGACCTGCTTCTGCAATTAATGCAGTAGTAGCACAAATGTTTATTGTGTTTGGGAATAGCATTGTTCCCTTCTGTAGCTTGACATTTCTCTGGGGTTTTATGTTTAAGTCATAGCTATCCTTATTCCATAAATTAAAAATATCTCACTAAAGCAAGTGACTTTCATTGTGTTTCATGCACTTCATTTAGCTGAGACAAGAGTTAAAGTTGTGTAAAAAGTATTAGATTAATTCCAAGGGTGACTGCAAACAATTGTTTTATCTTTATGGTACCCCAAAAAGATACAGCGGTCTAAAATGCAATGTTCAGTTTATTTTTACCTGCCATTTGCTCCATGAATAGCCACTTTTTCATAAATCAGTGTTTATATTCTATGACACTTAACATGTGCATGTTGTTTATAACATGTATTTGCAAGATTAAGTATTACAATTATTTGTTTTTGGACTAATATTTTCTTTTGCTTTCATGTAGTAAACACAAATAGAATGTTAAATACTTTAAGCTCCTCTTTAATATGAAGTTGATAAAGTTGTAGCTGTGTTGGGAGCCTGCATACCTGAAGAAAAATGCAGCAGAAACATTCAAATTGTTAAAAAAATATTTATAAAGTCAGCAATGAGTATTCAGGGGCATGAGAGAAAGGTTTTTCTAGTAAATGACCAAACAATCACTTATAAACACATAATATAGGTGGGCTTTGTTTGATTATATGGCAAAGATCCCCCTCTCTTTCTATTTCTCACTGTTAGTCTCAACATTTTTGCAATGTAATACATGAAACTTTGTGAACTTCATCTTCAAAAAATGTATTAATTTGCTGCAAAATATTACATTCCAACATTCCCTTATTTCTTGCTGTACTATTGTTAGGAGATATCAGAATGGTTGCTTATGCATACCTATTCTAACTATACTATGCGACAGATTCATTATGCCTGAAAAATAAGTAAACATGAAAAATGACATGCACGATTCCCAATGTTATCAATTATATTGCAAAATAGCTGTAGTAATAGCCTTCAAACATGTCGTATGTTGAATGTTTTCATCATTACCAGATGAAACCAGAGCATGAGTAATAGTTATTGCTTACTAGCAAACAACCCACATTCAGTTGTCATTTACATAATTTCAGAACATGCTTAGTTATTACCACCATCTTAATGATGCCCTTTTCTGTCATGCAAAGTCCCACAGCATAAAACACGAAGCTATATATGCATACATTGTAGCATGCATGCACTGCATTGCAGCTAAGGAGGGTCTTTATTTGCTTTTCACTGGTTTAGTACAATGGCTGTTCCTAGCTATCCCATGATCCTTTGTAATTACAACTTCTGACAAAACAAAAATATATTGGTTATCTGATCAGTACATATAAAACTCCACAGCTTCAATTAATAGTATAATGAATCCAATGAATAAATAATCCAAACAAAAATGGCAATAAAACATTCACTATTTATTTAAAAATAAAACAAAAAACAACCGGTAAGCGCTTTCATTCATAAAGAACTGCTTCAGACTTGGTTGTCCCACATACAAACTTCACATTTATATGCTACTCAAATCACATGACTGGAACATTAGCAATGTTTTAACCCTTTCTTACATAACACTGCTTTAAAATTTTCTTTTTCATTCATGAAAACTGCGGTGGTGGTGCTGTGGTCGCCTCATAGCAAGACATTGTCCCGTTCGATTCTCAGCTAGAGCATCTTCTGTGTGGAGGCATACGTGAATGGGGCGTGCCTTCGTTGAAGGTTGTGCGCCAGGGCTGGGAACCTGGTATGTAAAAATCCACTACCAATCATTAGCAGACCAGAGTTCCACTGTGGCAACCCCTAACCGGGAAAAGCCGAAAGACACAAACAAACCTGGATCTGCACCTGTGTTTAACCTCACTTACCAAGCATAATCTTTCCAATTTAAATCTTCTTCAGCATCCCATCTTTTACCCACATTTAAAACTTGGTCAATAATAATAAAACTAAACCCCACCTTGACATTATTGTAATAGTTGACAACATGTCTTGCTAAGGCATTAGTCACATCCAGCTGCCCTCAGATGTTCATTGATTCTAAGGCGAAAGCTACGTATAGTTCTTCCCATATAGAAATCCATTACAAGAATTACACAGTACTAGGTACACAATAAACTTGGACTTACAGTTATAATTATGATTGATAATAATGGTATAACCCCTGGCCCTTACTACTATCTTGTCACCTTGTATCACAAATTTACAATAATTACAGTCCTCACATCTTAACATCCCACTATAACTTATAGGAGTATTATATCTTTTGTTTTCTAAAAGATCTTTAAGACTTTTCCCTCTCTTGGTAACAAAAATAGTTTTTTTCACATAAAAATGATTTAGCTCTTGAAAGTTCTTTAAGAATTTCCAATTATTTGTAATAATCTGTTTTATACTGAACAAATCTACTGAATTGTCCAATGTACAACTTAAATTATAATCTACTGCTCCCCCATTCGTTTCTATGTCATTAAATGTCCCCTTTTCTCTCACAGCTTTAATTTTTGCTATTGCTTCACTTATTACCATCAAGGGGTAACTTCTTATCACAAAATTCTTTCTTAAAATCTCACATTCTTCTAAAAAAATACTCATCTTCATCAGTGAGTGTTGATTCTATCAAATTGACTAAACACAATATTATTTTTCAAATTTGTACTGTGTAAGCTACTATACTCCAAGTAACTATTACTTTGAACATCTTTTTTATATATGTTGACCAAGATTTTATCATTTTTTTTTATACACAGTCAGATCCAGGTAATCTACACTGATTTTGCTTCTATTAAAAGAAAACTTTAAATAACCAGCAACAGAATTTAAATATTCACAAAAGTTCAACAACTCCAATTCAGAACCTTCCCATAGAAAAAACAAGTCATCAATAAAACGCTTGTAAAAATAAATATTATTAGCAAAAGTGGAATTAAAAATGAATTCCCTTTCCCAACTAGTCATAAACAAATTGGCATAGCTCGGGGCCATAGCTGTCTCCATAGCCACACCCTTGTTTTGTCTAAAAAATCTGTTGTCAAAAGTAAAAAAATTGTAAGACAATATCAGATCTAAAGGTTCAGCCAACAGACTGATTTCCGCAGCAGCAAAATTAGGACAACCCCTCAGAATTCCTGTAATCCTCTCAATTCCCTCTTCATTCGGAATTATAGTGTACAAGGAACATAAATCTGCAGTCACTAACCATGTGTCATCTCTGAAAGAAACATTTTTCACACTTTCTTTAAAATCGAACGAATCCTTAATATATGATTCTCTGTAGTGACTGCTTTTTGCAAGCATCTGTCAACATATATAGCCATGGACTCAGTTTTACTGCCACTATTGGCCACTATAGGTCTAAAACTTGGTATATCCAAGTTCTTGTGTATTTTGGGCAGACCAAAAAACCTTCCCACCTTAGGCGTATTAACACAGAAAAAAACAGCTAATTCTTTGTTAATTCTTCCTTCCATCAGCCAGCAATCATAGCAAATTATAACTATCTATTTTAGAAGTAATTCTGTTACATTTTTGGTTAATGCAGGATATTTGAAGATGTGTTTATACTGTTATCTTGCCATTTCTTAACTGATGATATATCAAGATGTGAGTGAAAGCCAAGCCAGTGCAACTTAAGTTCAGCAAAAAGCACAACACACTATTCCATACTCCATTAAAAATGGCAGGAAGCACATGACAGAAGGCACAAAGTTAAAGTGCACATTCAATTAGATTCATTAACATTTAATATAAAAATAACATTGAACAAAAGCAAAGGAAAAATGTATACATGTTAATAAAATATTATTTTGTTTTAGCAAACCCTAATATATAATATAGTTCAAAACATCAATATTAAGTGTATTTAAATCAGAGAATTTTATTTTTTGGTGAGTGTATTACCTTTACATCAGAGAATGCACCTGGACCATACTGAGTTCAGCATGTAAGAAATACTAAATTACTATAATATGTATAATGAATCACATGGTCAAATATTTTAATATGCTTTTAAGCATTATCGTTACTTAATAAATTCACCTCTTCAGGTTTTAGGTATGTAGATTCTGTCTGCTGTTAAGTTTTTATTGTTCATTCACACTACAGAAAGATATTTTTGTGTAATTTATATGGTTACTAACAAATAACTTGACACCATGTTTAAGTGTTGTGATTCAGTTAAATTTAAGTGACAAGGAAAAATATGGGGTGCATTGCTGTACAATTAATACATGGCTAGAGTGTGAGGACATGAGCTGTAGAAGAGATGCACTCACAGCTGCTCAGGTTGATCATTAAAGGTAAACTCCCAGTGATTAAGCACAGTGGAATAAACATTTCAAAGCTTAATCCCCCATGCTACTAGTTATGTATTAATATTGTTATGCAATAGTTTTGTTTGTGAGTTTTATCCCTTTAAAATGCGAACAATCATTTTAAAGATGTTTTTTCTTTGTGGTATTGAGAACAAATTTACATGTAGAGTGAGATTAAAGATGACATAGCTATGATTCTGGTAAGAAAAATAAGCTAATAGCATTTTTCACTAAAACCATTCATCACTAGCTACACCAGGGAATCATTAATTTGAAACAAATGGGGTTTGGGGGAATAATTAGAAACAAAAGGGGTTCAGGGGAATCATTCATTAGAAATAAAAGGGGTTCAGGGAGGAAACATTAATTAGAAACAAAAGGGGTTCAGTGAGGAATCATTAATTAGAAACAAAATGGGTTCAATTTTCTTTACCTTTGCATCAAACATTCTCTGATTCAGGAAACTGCACTAGGGTAAAATGTACCATGAGCCTAGTTATGGCACTCCTGAGAGACAGGATTTAGATGTTCATATTATTTGGGGTAAGAATGTAGCAAATGGTAAGTATTTATTTAGGAAGGAAAAAAAGCTGTCAGTATCTTCCTTATTAAGCAGCTATACCTGTTTTAGTGCATGGATCATTTTTATATTTAGAATGAGAAGGTCACGGGGTTATGGAGCTACAGTCCTATAACTGGATCATTTAAAATGTAATTTGATAGGTGTGCTTCAGTTAAACAATGCATTACTGTGTAACATGCGGTAACATTATTCTAGAAGGTGGCTGACATATGTAATGAAGGGAGTATTCCATCAGCATAGAGATTGTCATTTGGCACAGACCAACTACAAGACAGCTTACTTGCAATAAACCAACATAAAACAAGGTGAAACATGACAGCTTGATGTGGAATACAGAAACTGAAATCCTTGTACAAAATATTTCATTCTCAGTGCCACACAAATCAACACAATTCATCTTTTGTATGTGCAGGACTTTTCACTCTCTGCTTCTGGTATGAAGTGCATGTTGCTTCTGAAGCCTCCTTTTATTAAAAAAAAAATGCTTATAAAGTGTTGTCCTAAATTGCACAAGTTGAATACCCAGTCCTTATGAAACACAGTCTCTTATACATCTCTACTGATTAACTAGTGTGCTGCTCTGTCAGTTATCCATTAAACCAGCTGATACTGCCAGTGTTGGCAAAGCAGCACTGTATACCTTGTGCCTATGTTTATCCAGTTTTCCTCAAGAAATGATGATATTGCATATTATACAATGACTCCCCATTAATATTCCAAAACGTGCGCGCTGACTGGTCAGCGTGCATGTTGTAAATCAGACTTATACTAATAGAAAAAAGTCCGGTCGCCCAGACTTTTTCCATTAGTACAAGTCTTTTTTACAGCAATGGAGAATGCAAGATCTCCTTTGCTTTTTAGACACTGTCTCGCTATGTTAAAGGAGTTTAACATAGTGAGACAGCTTTAAAAAAAGTAACGGAGATCTTCCTTTCTCCTTTGCTTTTTTTAAAGCTGTCTCGCTATGTTAAATGGGTTTAACATAGCAAGACAGCTTTAAAAAAATCAACAGAGATTCTCCTTTGCTTTTTTTTTAAAGCTGTCTTGCTATGTTAAACTCCTTAACATATCGAGACACTTTGTAAAAAGCAACGGAGATTTTGCTTTCTCCGTTGCATTCACCCACAGCTCTGATGTACTGCATAAGCATACGCATGCGCAGTACATCAGAACTGCTGCAGAATACTAGACAGCTGCGGAAGGGCAGCAAGGAGGCATTATACAATGCCATTATTTAAGAAAAGTATTTTTTTCTTAAATAATGTCATTGTATAATAGCAATAACCCACTTCTGGGTGTGGGTAATGCTGGATTTACTCACGGTTGTCTTTGTTTGGCCACTTGGGCTTCGCCCTCGTGACCAAACTACACCAACCATGGGTAAATCCAGCATTACCCACACCCAGGCATGGGTTATTGCTATATTATACCATGTGTCGACATAAACTACATGAAACAACCAGTCACTGCACATAATGACAGTTCTTACAGGGTTATTATTTCCCTGTAATTTTCATTTGAACATTTAGCACTACAGAGTACAACAAATCTTAACACAAATTCTTCATCCTGCTGCGAATTTAAAACTGTGCTTGAAGTTTAAAAAATGCCATCATTGCTGTGAGTGGTTAATTACTTGCAAGTTTTCAAATTTCAAAAATGATGTTACTCCTTTTTCAGTCACAAGACTGCCACACAGATGTAACTAAGCATTTTCTATTGACTTGTAAACAAAAAATGTGAAATGTTTTTTTTTTTTTTTTTTGCTTTATATAAAAATAATACCTTAGAGTAGAAAAGGTATTCTTTAGATGTGCTGCCTCCTTTCCTGAACATTTGATCTCAGAAGTTTCTCTCTTGGGGTCAAACTAAACAAGCCTGGAGTAAATCACATTGTAACTCCCATTCCTGCATGGTATTATTTCTGTAATAACACAGAACTCAGAAGTATGGTATTGTTGCTAAGCAATGCCTCATTTTCAGCAGCTACATTATTTTTTCTATAGATACGGTTATATAAAATGATAGATGATAGAAATGCATGTGTACATCAACTGCTCCTGACTTTGTAAACATCCCTGATTTTGCCTTTTTGATATGGCACTCAAAATATTTTTGTTTAGTATTGGAATGAGTCTATAATGCCAATCATTAGGGTTTTGTATTTATTGTTCAAAACTCATTTTTAAGTAACTTAGAGTGATGCTTAAAAATTGGCTCTGATGTTGGACCTTTGCTGACTCATTATTTTTGGGTTTGTTCAAAATTCATGAGGAAAGAAACTGAGAGGCATGGCATGCATTCATTGTTTGAACATGTAGATTGTGGAATTAATATCCACTGCTTCTACAGAGTATATTTAATCCACTGCTCTGCAATTAAAGCAATACATAAACATGGTGACCTATTCATTTATGGGCTTATTTATTTTACTGGTTTAATCCAACTGGGCTAATGCTGCTTTTCAGTGAAGGCTTATATTGCATACTGCACTACCTACATATTACGGTTTTGCTAACCTTTGTGTCCCTGTGACATTATACTGCTTGCTGCTGTGCCACCAGATGTTACATTGTGTGCATTACTTTTTACCTGATCTGGTATTACACACCTTAGAGTGTACTGCAGTCTGTATCACAACCAGCAGAGTATCTCAACTTATAATATTCATGTTATGCATGTTCAAAGGTGTACAGTACATTGTAAAATGGTGAATGCACTTAAGCCAGCTCTAAGGCATAAAGGAATGATTCTGACTATGATCCAGATGAGCAGGTTTGGATAGTGTCATGGGTGCTGCAGGAGCTAGCACGGGGAAGTTGTGAGTGAGTGACCACTCCTAGTGTGTCCACCAGGGGAGAAAAGACATGAATTATTCCTCTGTAACAACATTAAGTGGCAGCAAGCAAGTGTATTGCAGGCTACTAGCATGTGAGCACCTGTAGTAGAACCAACTGAACACCCTTCGTGGCTGCTTAGATGATGACCTCTCTGGTGGTTTCTACTGTAAGTCTAAGACCTATAGCAGGGTTATGATGGCTGACAGGTATGGGGGATACTCAGAAGTAAAAATAATAAAAATGTTCACATGTATCTGAAACTGTTTTGTATGTTTTATTCTCTCCATGACAGTGACAAACATGTTTCCATCAAGGAAAAAGATCTGTAAAGGCTCAGACACACAATGTGCTGATTATTATTAAAGGTTCATAGATATCATAGTTTTTGTAACAGACGCCATGATACATACAGGCTGGACCAAGAGAGAGAAACTTTGTTTTTCTTTGACCTTTTGCTAATATTCATGTTGAGTTCTTGGAATTAGTTTTGAACAAAGATGATAAACTAGTAGTCATATACTTTGATGTTTTACTGACAAATAGAGCATATTTACAGACATATGTAAAAACCTTCCCAAGTTATCATAATGGAATCTTCTTAGAAAGGAAAAGGAACCAAGGATTTTTTTTTGCAGTGCTGCAAATAATTCATGAATTAATGTCATCATGATAATCTAAACAATGCAGGTATAAGTGCAAGCTTTTTGGAAATAGAATGGTTAGACCTTCTGTGTTTGCCTTTTTAGCAATAGTAAGATTTTCACATTCTAAACTAATGCAGTTTAGCTGAGGTTTATTTGGCAACTATATTTGTAAATGGATGAGTTAAATATTTCATTGCCAGGTGCAGTAACATCAGTTACCAACCAATCAATCCTATGATTACCTTGGTAAACAGATGTTTGCCCAACTTTGTATTAAATGTAAAAAAAATTAGTTAGGTTTTAAATGTGTTTATTAATGTAAATGTGAACTAATGTGCATAAAATCTATGATGACCATGTGGTGCTAAAAATCAATGTCTGTAGCAGTGAGTATGCACACTATTACAACTGGTGCTTTTAAAGGACTACCAAAATACACTATGTTCTTTCAGACAAATGTACCACACACACACACATGTGCGCGCACACACACACACACACACACACACACACACACACACACACACACACACACACACACACACACACACACATGCAACCTCAGCTAGAGCGTCTTCTGTGTGGCGACATGCGTGAACGGGCGTTCCTTCATTGAAGGTTGTGCATTAGGCCCGGCAAGCCAGCATGTAAAACTCTACTGCCAATCATTAGCAGACCGGAGTTCCGCTGTGGCGACCTCTAACGGGGAAAATCTGAAAGACACAAACAAACAAATTGACTTGCTGGAGAAGACTTATAGTAA
>NC_056746.1:865203487-865225987 GCF_019279795.1 Protopterus annectens | reverse complement strand
TCTCAGTTAGCCCATACAGCCTGACTAAAGGTGGGGTGGAGAGAAGGGGGTTCATTAAAGAAATCGCTCTGTGGCAAGCTGCCCATGGTGTGCTGGCAGGGATCCAAGCATTACACATTCCCCTGTACAATGGGCATCGGCATGTGCCAATCTGTTCCATACAGCCTTCTTCTGCCCACATGCCCTCCCTCTAGAAAGCACAACAGCAGTGCCAGGACTGCAGCCAGTAGGTAGGAATCAGCATAGGGAATTGGAGAAGAGCAACCCTGAACTACTGCCCTAACAACTCCAGTTAGTTAAATTCACCCAATAATGAAGCTGAAACCGAATCTAAAGCTGAAAAGAAATGAAATATAACTCAAAAGAGAAAACACATAACTTTAATGAAGCTGATTTTAAAACTAAGAGTTCAATCTAGCTCTATCCAAATGTATTGATTTATTTTGTATAGTGCTTCTTCTCTTTGTTAAAGTGTTTTAAGAAAAGTGATCTTGTAAGTGCACATGCAGGATTCTGTTTTTGCCTTATTTTTCATGTCATTGTTGTCTGAGCTTGTTTTTTCACAGTAGCATAGACACTATAGATCAGACCTTCAGCATCTTTGATGGCTTATGTTCACTGGTGTATTCCTCACAGTGAGGTATCCAGCATCCTACTTAGGTCCAAGGTTCTCACAAGTGTCTTTATTGTGAGAAAGTGCACATATATGTTCAGTGATGCTCTGAGAGTGGTGTATCACTGTGGAGACATCTAGTGAGGTGGCGCCAAGGCGGTGTTAAGACCACTGTCTAATATTGGCTAGAATGGTTTACACAAGTACATACACACTTGCTGAATATGCAGGCATTGGTATAATGTTTAGGGTCTGTACCTTACAGAGACCAGGTAAAGTGTTTTATTCTGACCTCTGGTTATTGTCTAGGCTTGTAATAGTCTGCAGACCGATAGCTTGGTATTTATCTCTAAAACTAAGCACAAACACATACCTACACAAAATACTGCTGTGTCAAGTGTGTATTACAATAGTAAATATACAGTAACAGCACCATTGATACAAGAATCATATAAATGATCTAAAGGTTAAACAAAGTCAAATGTTAGTCTTCTGGTCAGAATTTCAGCTATTCACACCTCAGTGGATGGCTGTAGTTGATTGGGTCACCACATTACTTTAATGGTTAGCCATTTGGAATAGCATCTTAGGCTTTGTGTGATATCTGCCCAACACACCATGTGAGTAAGATAGTTGAGAGATTTTGTGATTGATAATGTAACATTAGATATTAGGAGGGCAGATAATTTTGATGCTGTACTAGAGGAAAAATAATTGAGATGACAGCTGTATTTAAATGCAGTGGTGTATCATTTTGATGTATAAATGATGGGATTTATATTAGGAGCATTCTCAGTCTAAGGAAAAAATATTGTTTTTAATTAGTATCAATTTCAAAGTTTGACACAACATCTTACATATATTTTTAGTTTAGTCAGGCTGTATGGGCTAACTGAGAAGGGATTCTGACAGTTTAACTGGTCCTCAGCTCTGCCTCGTGTCAGTTTGTGTGATGTATTGCCAAAGAGCATTATTCTAACAATCATTGCAACAATTTCTGTTTTTTTGCATGAAAACATCATGTGTGTTTTTTATTGGCATGCATTTTATACCATTTCATTTTTTATTATTTAAGGATTAAATACATATTTTTAACTGTTTATTCTGAAGAATTCTGTTATTTGCAGACAAAAGCAGTAAGTCTATTAAAATTTTCTGTCATTTATTTTTACTTTGTTGTCTTTTTAGTTGCTGTTGGTGTTTTCCCCTCACCAGCCAATGGATTATGTGTTATCTGTGAGACATCAGAAAACAAATGAGCTGGTAGGCTCAAAATGTGGTAAGGTTAATTTTTTAGCTTACAAAATTGCGATTCCCAAACTGGACCTAATGAAGGTTTAAGGATGCTCAAGTCTAGAAGGTCCTTCAATAAATGTTTTCCCGCCATATTTGTAACTATAGGAGGTTTGGCAGATGGGCAGGAAAATGTGTGTTGAGAGATGCACTTTTACAGAGTAGTAAACCAAAGCTTTGTCATATTAAGTGTCCACGTTTTTTTCCCAAAATGATTTTATTAATTTTATAATACAATAACTTAATAGTATAATAATAAAAAAAACTATATACAATGTCCATAACAACTGTTTCCGTCTTTCGGCTTTTCCTGGTTAGGGGTCGCCACAGCTGAACTCCGGTCCGCTAATGATTGGTAGTTGATTTTTACGTGCCAAGTTGCCAGCCCTGATGCACAACCTTCAACGAAGGTACGCCCATTCACGCATGTCTCCACACAGATGACGCTCTAGCTGAGAATCGAACCGTACAGCGTCTTACTGTGAGGCGACAACACTACAACTAAAAAAGCAATATACATAGGCGAACACATAGTAACAGACAATTTTGTCCAAGCAATTAAATGATGGGTTGTGTTGTGTTGTTAGTCCTTGTTTTTATAGTAGCAATCTCATTCATACAAATGTATTTCACAAGATGAATAAACTCAACTTTAAAGACAGGAGTAGATTGGGATTTCCAATTTTTAGTAACAATTTTCCTTGCTATAGAGAGGACAGACCATAGTAAAAATGTTTGTTTTTTTAGGAATGACTTCAGGAACAGGAACATTGAAAGGGATAATGGAGTCAGAAATTGTACAGTTGTCATTCCATAGAGTTTTACAAAGATATTTAAAGTCTAACTAAAATGGGGAAATTATTTTGCAATTAACAACCATATGTATCCAGTCAGCATCAGGGTGTCCACATCTCCAGTATTTCATTTCATCTTTCTTTTACATTATTGCTAGTTTATGTGGGATGAAAAAAACATCTATGTAAAAATAAACAAACAGATTCTTCTCCAAGTAGTCCACAGCAGATGTAAAACACAAGTTTTAATGACAGAATAAAATACAGATAAGCGCTTTTGCAGTAAGCTTCATCAGATCTAAAATGCATTTCAAAACTACAATCTTAAAAGTGCAAAAGCAGCCACAATCAACAAATCAGAACAAAGTGCATCCAGTAGTATTAGCTGCCATAGTAACTACACAGATATATGTTTAAAGCTACAAACACTCTATATCACATAAACCATATATGGTATGCAAAATCAAGATAGATGTGATCATAAACATCTCAGAGAACATATATATGTAAAAAATGCATAGATACTAAATAAAATATATCTGATAAAACTAATGTAGCAGGAAAATGTACATACAGCTTATTTCTTTTTCAAAGGTCTTGCTCTTAAAGTAGATTGTATAGATATGCTATCATTCAACCCAGGGTAATTGTGTGCTTGTAATAAAAAATCCACTTACGTTCTGCCTGATAAGTTCTGGTCACAAGGTCTCCCTTGTTGATGTTATCTTAAATTAATTCTAGTGCTACAAACCTAAAAAATGTTCCATGCCTGTGTTTATCATGTGTTTTGCCAGTGCACTATAGTTCATACCCCAACATGCATAGTATAAGTGGTCACAAGTGTGCTCTCGTAGGCACCTATTTGTTTTGCCTAAATAGAATGAACAGAAACCATTACATAATGCAAGATAGACTAGATCCTTGGAATTACAGTCAGCTGAGGGCAGATGTGAAAACTCCTTGTTATTGTTGGGATGCATGAAGGACCCAGACACGTCAGTATACATACAATAGGAGCAGTTGTTACATCTCCTCATCCCATAACCAGATGTAGTCCTATTTAGTTGGTTGGTTGATTTGGGATAACATAACTTATGTTTTAATGATTTCTTGTGCTTCTATCCAAAGGATGGTTTATCACCAACAATCCTATGTATGTCTTGATCTGTGTATAATAATGTCCAGTGTTTGTAAATAATGCCTTGTCATCACTAGAGTATGTTAAACCAAAGAAGATCATACTTCCTTGGTTATTCCTATTATATTTGGATGTGATGTCATCACATCCAAATGGTGTTGAAAAGTATGGTCACCCAGTATTTACCCTATTGGCCCTAACAGCATCATATATTCTATCAATCTCTTTGGCATCATAGCCCCTAGAGATAAAATCAGTCTTCATTTTCAAGAGCCCTGTCTCAAAGCACTAGAATTAATTTATGATAACATCAATAAGGGAGACCTTGTGAACAGAACTTATCAGGCAGAACTTAAGTAGATTTTTTATTACAAGCACACTATTACCCTGGGTTGAATGACAGCATATCTATACAACCTACTTTAAGAGCAAGACATTTGAAAGAGAAGTAAGCTGTATGTGTATTTTCCTGCTATGTTAGTTTTATCAGATATATTTTATTTAGTATCTATGCATTTTTTGCATATATATGTTCTCTGAGATGTTTATATCTATCTTGATTTTGCATACCATATGTGGTTTTATGTGATATAGAATGTTTGTAGCTTTAAACATATATTTGTATAGTTACTATGGCAGCTAATAATACTGGATGCACTTTGTTCTGATTTGTTGATTGTGACTACTTTTGTATTTTTAAGACTGTAGTTTTGAAATGCATTTTAGATCTGATGAAACTTACTGCAGAAGCATTTATCTGTGTTTTATTCTGTCATTAAAACTTGTGTTTTACATCTGCTGTGGACTACTTGGAGAAGAGTTTGTTTGTTTATTTTCACTTGTTGCACTCTAGTGGTTTACTTTCTTCAGGCATCGCCCTCCTGTTTTGCTGTTTTATTTATCTGTGTAAAAATGTCCATGTGTATACTTGCCAGAGCAGGGAAGATTTTAGGTAACAATATCATTTTGATTAAAGTGAATCTGTCTTCAAATGTGAGGAAGACTCTGTTCTAACTGTGTATTAGACTAGTAATTGAGTTTATAGGTTGTTGGTAATTAGATGTGAGTGGTTTTTTTTATAATTAGATTCAGTAATGATACCTACATATTTAATAAGTATGCCCTCCCAGTTTATGTCTCTTTTTGATCTAAGTTTCATATAAACATTTTTATTCACTAGAAGTGCTTGAGTTTTGTTGTGATTGAATTTTAGACCAGATGTTTGCAAAGAAGTCTAGATTGTGTAATAGGTGACCTACTGAATTTTCAATATCATTAGAAGTTACTAATAGGTCTTCAGCAAACATTTTTATCTTGGGGATAATTTGTCTGACACTTTATATCCTTTAACACTGTCATTATTTCTAACATAATTTGCAAGAGGCTCAATAGCTAGGGCAAAGAGTAATGGGGAGAGGGGGCACTCCTGTTTAGTACCTCTTAATATTTAAAATGGGGTAGATAGATAATATCAGATCTTTACAAAAGTTATGGACTTTTCATATAGTTTTTTAATTAATCCTATAAACTTTGGGGAGAAATTGTATTTGTGCAGAGCTTTAAACAGATATGGTCAACTTAGGGAGTCAAAAGCTTTATCTATATCAGGGCTTAAAACAGAAAGCTCGTTTTTTTTCTTGTTTGCTAAATCTATTAAGGACAGTAATCTAATTACATTGTATTGTACCTTTCTGTTTTTGATAAACCCGGTTTGGACTTCATTAATTAATATTAAAAGATTATTATTTACTCTGTCTGCTAAGATTGATATGAATATCTTGTAGTCAATGATAAGCAAAAATATTGACCTGTATGATGTGCAAAGGTTGGGCTCTTTATTTGGTTTTAAGATGGGAGAGATGATAGAATATTTCCATGAGGGAGGGATGTTTGTTGTAGTTTTAACTTCTTGGTATGCATTGAGCAAGAATTTTAAGATGTTATCAGGTAAGGGTTTGTAAAATTCCAGACTTAGACCATCCTGCCCTGGTGCCTTTTTTGTGTTAAGATTTGTCTATTTCTTTCTTTAATTCTTTAAAGGAAAAGGGTTTATCTGTGTTATTAATATTTTGTTTGGATAGCTTCTTTTGAATATTATTAGCAAGAAAGTTGTCTATACTTTTGTTATCACTTGTAGGTAAGTTATTATTAATAATATTCTTGTAATGGTTTTTAAAATATAATATTTTTTAGATCTGTAACTTTGATAGTCTGATTATTTCTAGTGTATATTACCTCTTTTATATGACTTTTCTCATTTAAATATATAGATCTTACTGCAATCCTGTCCATACTCTTGGGATTAATTGAGTAGGATTGTAATCTGATTTTTTTTCCAGATTTATTTATATTTTATGCTGCATAGTATTCTGATATTCCTTGTTCAGTTTACATATGTCAGCTAATGCAGATTTGTCAGTTGATATAAGTTTTAGTTTTAGTTCATCAATTTCTTTTTGTATGTTTACCAGTTTTTTATCCCACTCTTTCCTATTTATATGCCAACATTTGCCTTTACCATGTAAGACTACCTTTAAAGTCTCCCATAAGATAATATCTGAAACCTCTCCATTACTATTGGTTTCTAGGTAAAGCTTTATGTCATCTAGAAACAATTCTGTTACTAGATCAGCAGGTAGTCTTTGGCAGAAGTTTAAGGGGTCAGTATTAAGTGTTATATTGAAGGTGATTGCATTGTGGTCAGACACAGGACATGATGTCAGCATTACATTATCAGTTTTGGCCAGTAAAGAACTGGTTATAAAGACTGTCTTTGTTGGTCTACATGCCAAAATCTGTAGGAGTAGTGAGAATACTTCAGAGAGGATAATATTTTTATACCATCAATGTCAATTAGGTTTCTGTCTTTTATGTAGTTGTTTAAGTGCTTGGCAACAGGGGATATCTTGAAGGGCTTAGAGCTTGTACTATCAGTGGAGGATAAGATACAATTAAAATCACCTGCTAATATTAACTCACCTTTAGACTTTAATGTTTTGGCATCTAAATGTTTTTTTCACAGTTTTAGTCCTAATACCCACTATCCAGTAGGGGCTTGCAAAAGTGTACATCTTTTTATCTAGTTTTTGTTGTTGTTCTTCTTCTTTCAGCTTTTCCCAGTTAGGGGTCGCCGCAACGGAACTCCAGTCCGCTAATGATTGGCAGTAGCTTTTAACAATTCTGAGGTGCCAGCTCAACGCCCAACCTTCAACAAAGGCACGCCCATTTACGCATGTCTTTCAAATGCCACTCGACTGTAGGGAGGACATGCAGACTCCACACAGAAGGTTTGAGAATCGAATGGGAGAACCTCTTGCTGTGAGGTGACAATGTTACCGCTGCACCACTGTGGCTTGCTCTTTTTATTTAGTTTTAGTATGATTAAAACAAGTATACCTTCATTGCTTGAGTATGAGTCAACTATGTCTGGAATTCTCATTGATTTTCAGTGTAAAATTAGGACACCTCTTCTTTTGTGGTTGTAGTTTGAACTTACCAAAATCTTATAATCCTTAAAGTTTAATTTGTTTAGATCTTCTGCTACTAAGTGGGATTCCTGAACGAATGCAAAATCTACTTTATGTAGCATTAAGTATTTGTTAACACTACTCCTTTTCATGGGGTTGTTCAACACATTGACATTAATAGATATAACATTAAATACTATCATTTGATGGAGACTGCAATTATAAGTAAAATTGAAAAGTGCTTTCCTTGATTCATTATGACAAATACATTTTTTTAAAACTGTCATGGACAATATAAAATAATAACCTTCTGCATAGATATACTATATCCAGGCTTACTATATTTCTCATAGAAGCCACAAACTAATTCTCTCATGACATCTAGTGGGAATTACTAGCTACTGCAGGTTAATAGCAAGCAGAAGGGAAACTGCATAAAAACATACAAAATGAAAAATTAAATTTAATATACTATGTATGCATGAACTAAGAACATGAAGCTGTATATAATTTCTTAAATTCTTTTTATCTAAACAGACTAAGATAAATTGATTAATCAGTGTCCATGTTTTGAAGAACAGAAATGTCATCCATTGTTTTTAACACCGAATGGCAAAACTTGGGCCCATAAATAACTGCAACCTTCTTGTATTTGGATTGTCTGCATATCTGAGAACAGACAGGACCTCATCTAAAAACATATATTTGTTAGGTATTAGACTCTAATCATCCAAGTTATGAGGTCAAGTACTGTGAGACTTTGCTTTACTACTGTCTTAGTTGCTTGAAGAAAGTCAGTACCAAAGGTTTGACACCTGAATTAATACATTGAGACATGGCTGTCTTGGTCCAAAAGGATTAGAAGAAAGAAACTTGAATCCCCCACCTTACTGTTATTTTTAACAATATTTCTAGTGCTATAGAAGTTGGTTGAAATGTATACAGAAACCCCCTGTGTGCACAGTACTGTAAAAATATTTGTTGCTATTTCTAGAAGATCAGGCAGTCAGAAACAACAGATGACTAGATTGTTGTGGTTTATGTACAACATCATTTTAGCACTGCCCATGACTATGTATAGGGCTCTTGGTTGCAGAACTGATTGGAGTTATTTCAGGGCCAGCTAGGTTGTTCTCGTTTATCTTGCTTGTTTCCTCCATTATGGAAGAAATCCAGAGTCCCTGTAATTTTAGACCATGAAACTGGGCTACCTCAGCAAAATCTAGAGACTCTGTAGTGAGCATTTTTGACTTGGGAGAAGATATAATAAATGCAGACACTGACTTAAAGATACGTACTGGGTCCACCAAAAAATCTTTTTCATTACAAACTGCAGGATTGGATTTGTGAAGTCTAGTGCCTCTGATTTTTGGCTCTTTATGTTTTTAGGGTATCAGTGGATTTTTATCATGTGTCATTAACCAAAAGAAACCCTCATGATTAACTATGACATTCATCCTAAGTCCTCCAGAAATGCTTACTCTTTGCTGACTTTCCCGTAACAGCTGAATAAAACACCAAATGTCAGTTAAAATCTATCCAGAAGAAGAGAGCTTGTACATCTTTTTGATTTTAGGATAACTCTTAGAGACCTATTTCACTGAGGAGGTTTTAAATTTGATTGTTGAAGCCTGGAACAATGCTTAGATTCCAGAAGCAAAGCAAGGTCTGCTGCAAATCTGAAATTAATGCCTGTAAATAAGTAGCCTGAATCAGGCATCATTTGTGTGAGGATAAAATATGAATTCCTTTCATTTCCAGATGAGGAAGCATTTTGTAAATATTATAGGTGCAACAGAAAGATTAAAAGTCAAGGCATTTAACTGAAAATTGGAATTCTTCATCTGGAAACTGAAATATTTGATGTTGTACTTCAAAAATTTGAGCATGGAAACATGGATCCGCCAGGCCCAGAACTAAAATATGTTTCCCATACTATCAGAATATTAAGTCTTTCTTTATTGTTATGAATTTGCTCATATTTAGAAGATCTCAGACAGACTTGACATTATCTTTCTTTTTCCTCTTAGGGTCAGCAAAACCTTTTACAAAAAATTGTTCATATTTTTTCCTCTAGAGCTGTTTCCTGTTCTTCAGTATTCAGCAGACTATAAAGTACTGATATTGTGAAATCAATCTGTTGATTTGATGCGGACCGACTGAGGCCTAGAACAGATACAGCACAAAACTCTATGGAGTACCCTATGTCACTACTTCTCTTACCCATTAATATGTGGTTATTTAGTTTTACTATTCTGGAAAAGGCAGAATATTTTTCTTGCTTTGAGAACAGGATGGAGAATGACAATGGAAATCATCTTCACCGATCAAAGGTCATGACCTGTGTACAGTAAGACCATTGTTTCTCACTTTGTTACTTCTTTTCTTCAAATGTGCTGTTTCTTCTGCAACAATTAATTTTAAATTGATGTTTCATCTATCTTCACTAAAAAGGTCATCTCTAGGAAAGATAGTTCCTACTATATGTCAACATAGAGGCATTAATCATGCTTAATTGATGTGGTCTTCCATTTTTCTTCTACGTGTTGTAAGACCATTTCTGATGGAGAGCCAAAAAAGAAAATCAAGATTTACTCAGAGGTACATTCAAAAGTTTGGCATTGATATCTTCTGGGAAAGCTAATTTTTCAAACAAAGAAAGTGCCTAATTACAGATTTAAAAGCAGCAGGCCTCAAACATGCATTACCAACTTTTAATTATGTGGAATGATGTGGAATCCTTGAATGTCAGCTGTGTGGGTAAGTTTTGTAATTTTGCATCTTGTTGACATGTCAGCTGTATTTTGCATTTGAGGATCTCACTCAAAATATAGCTGATATGTCAACAAGAGGCAAAATTACAAAACTCACCCCCACAGCTGAAAGTAAAGATTCTACATCATTAATAGTTGGTATAACAGAGTAAATGCATGTTTGAGGCCTGCTGCTATTAGATCTTCTGATTCACTTGGTCACTGATACTGCATCATGTAGGTCTAGTAATTTATAACAATTATTTCCCATGTTGCAAGTGTAAATTTTTCCCCACTAAATTGTAGCACTCTACTTGCTTTGTTTGCAGGTAAGGTTTTGAGTGCTTGTGTGGTGCTGGATTCCTTTTTGGTTCTGACTCTATGGTAACAGATTCGGCCACCAGATTTCTAAACGAACTGACTGAACAGCTGTGCATCTCTGATATGATATCAAATTAGTTGTTTTCTTTGGAGATCCAGTGGCTTGTTCAAAATATTATGTTAAGACTCCACGAAGGGTAGAATGGGAAGAAGAATTGACTGTTGTAAATTAAAGAGCTGAATGCATTTGAAATTGTCCTTCATCATATTAGTGCTTCTACTGAGAAGCTAAAGGACAGAAACAGAGTGAGAGAGCTCACTATCTTCATCAGTGTTAAATCCCATCATTGAGAAAATCTGACAATTATAGTAAAAAATAACTGGGGATGTCCCTTTCCTCTTGCTATGAGGAATGTTTCCTTCAGGCTGAAGTAGTAGTAGTGGCTCTGAAAAATGCAGCAGCTCTTTGAACTAGTTCAAAATATTACAGTGTTGTTTTTTTATCATCACTAAAACAGGAGATTTGAATACCTGTGGGAGTGATGTCTGATCAATGGATGTCTGATCCCCACCTTACCAAGTGTCTGACATTCACAAGATGGCACTTTCTGTCTTACGAATGTCCAGTCCGTGGATTTCTCTACTACAGTAGCTGGAAGATCATAAACAAAATGGAGTGGCAGCAGTCAAGATGGCCTCCAGAGCTAAAAGTGGATATTTTTTTCAGCTGTAGAGAATGCTCTGGAGATCTGGGACCTGATGTTGACAAGTGAGAACTTCTTTCTACACCTTTATAAGTTTTCAGTTTCATGACTCTTCTGAACCTTAATATCTTTATCAGAAACTATTTGCATTGTTACTAAGTCTTCTCTACAACTAACACTGAACTAAAAATAAAAGTAGGAAGATGAGAAGAGGTAGAGTAGGCTTCATCTCCCAAAGTTGATGGACCCATCTGAATGCCAGTGACCACTAAGAGAAGTGCTCCTCTACAAAAATAATCCAGATTTCCCCAATATCTGCCCCTGCTGTGAAGCAGTCAGGGACACAAGTGTCTAAAGAACTGAGCTAAGAGCAGCAGCTCGTGTGGGCTGTAAAAACAACTGAGAAGGGTGATTGTTTTTTCTCTTTTTATAGTCAAGTTGCACTGTAATGGCCATGATGTGAGACTAATACCATGCACCCATAAAGATACCGCACTGCTGGAAAGTATTGGACAGAAGACTGACATCCAGTTGTAGCTTGTTTCTCGATCATATATATGATCTTCATGATGTATATACATATCATTTGCTTGCATGACCATGCACTTTCATGTAGACACATATGCAACAACCCACATATACGCGCACACATACACACACACACACACACACACACACACACACACACACGTGTGCAAGCACACATATAGGATCATGGGATCGTAGGAAGTTACTAGGCTAATGGCCTAGGGCCCTTACAAGCCTAACCAAGTTCTTCCTTTATTTCCATGATCAACACCTATTGCCCCTGTCCAAGAGGGATACAGGTGGAACCCCTGGGGTGAATTTACAGTTACCCATCCAATCATCCAGATTGCGTCTGAAGAGGGCCAATGTGGTGCTCAGTTTGACATGAACTGGAAGTCTGTTCCAAAGGTATGGTAAACTCTGGGAGGCAAATCTGCCTCTCCAGCAGATTCTATTAATGTCACATACCAGGTTAAGGTCTTTAGAGCTGGTAACCAGTGTACCATTTGACTTTGGATATGCACCATTTCCAATAAAGCAGGGTCAGAGATTGCCTTTTATCCAAGGCAGAGATTGCCTCTGAGTAGTCTGTATGAAATGGAATAAAGATGCACATAGGACAGATGCTGAAGACCTTGAACTTTCCTTGCAAGGAATCTTTGTGGTCTCTCCAATTGCTGCAGGTGCTTGGAAAGGTACATACCAAAAGGGGCACTGTACTCAGTTATTGGCCTGATAAGGGAAGAGTACAATGAGGTTATAACTTCTTTTTTCTCGAGGCAATGCCCTTACTTATGAGATGAGCAATATAGAATGCCCTTCTTACCACTGTGTAAACATGGTGATCAAAGGTAAAGTTGCTGTCAACCTGTGTGTCCAGGTCTCTCACCACTGAGTGCATACTTAGGGTGTTGCTATTGATGTGGTGGTCATCAGGGACATTGCTCTTAATGAAAGGGATGATAATAAATATACACACCAGACGCACACAAACACATGCAGTCAGATGCATTAACAACATACACACACAGACACACAGACACACACACACACACACACACACACACACACACACACACACACACACATACACACACACACACACACACACACACACACACACACACACACGCACACACACGGAGACACACGCACACACACATGCATGCACACGCGCACACACACACACACGCGCGCGCGCATGTACACACACGCATGCACACACGCGCACACACACACACACACACACACACACACACACACACACACACACACACACACACACACACACACACATATCTACTGTATAGGATAACCATGTCATCTATGAACTGTTCTTTCTTCTGCACTCAGTGTATGCATGATCAAATCAAGTTATTACAATATGTATCATTGATCTATTGCACCATTTATCTGCTTTAACATTCTATGAGTTTTACATGCAAGTACAGTCATTAGTGACTTTCACTGCACTTTTTATTCCAGTTTTAACAGAATATCAGTGATTCTAGGATTCTCTTCACAGAAGGTTCAAGATGGTATCCTTGAGATGACAAGTTCCATGAGTCTGTTGTTGTGTCACAGTATAATATCTCATTACATTACAAAGACGCAATACAAAAGGACTTCAAAGCATATCCAGCCTTTCGTAAACCTAATTTACCCATCACACATAGCATCATGAAGTACACCCTCATTAATTTTAGAATGTTTTTAATCATGTGATTTTATTATCTTTTTTATTAATGTGTCAGCATATTTAATGGCTGCAGTTTAACATTCACTATTCAGAAAAAGTCTTTATGGTAGAGAAAGCTTCTTCATTAGTATACAGCCTTATAATGCTGTCATTTAATATTTGCACTCTATATTTACAATATTCAAAGCAAAGTGATATTAGTTCTGTTCAAATGCATTTTTCTTCACTAAAATTAGAATGCATGCTTTCTTAATGAGATTACATTCCTCAGCACATGTAAAGATGTGCACCATTTCAGTTAAATCATTATATAAACAGTATGTTTATGTTTTGCACAAAGAATAAAACCGATATCCATGAATATTCATGTCAGTATTTACTGTGGTGAATTTTGCCTTTTAGTATATGCAGTTTTCAATAACTGCAGCCAAACTTGCAGTACAAAAATTCCTCCAGCTACAAAAAAGTTATGCAAATGAATTGAGTCATTTCATGACATAGTCCTCAATATTCTCACAGCAATGCACACAAAGTGTGCAACTGACACAAAATCTAAAAATATACGGATAGCAAAGGAAACGTGAATTCACTGTCTTTCTGGTAGTGCTTTTCATTTTCCCATGCAGGTATATTTTAAGTCATACCGGAATGCAGAGACTATAGCAAGCATGCTTATGCAGAGTGGAATATCATTTCAAAGTGGCAGCCCAAGAAAAGAGAAGACCTTGCTGATAGCGGGCAGTTTATGGGATAGAAGACAGAAAGAAAGCTGTGACAAAAGTGAGAAGCAGTGATTTGTGGTTTATTGACTGAGGTTAAGGTAGTGTGCAAGTGTAGATAGTATCTGAGACTGGAAAGCTTAGTAGAGAGCAGTACATTGGCATGAGTCTGACAGTGGATGATGAAGTGATGCTTCTTGGCAGGAGACTGGACAATGAAATGGCACATCTTGTTAGGCAGTGTATGAAACCAGATAAAGGCATGCTGAGAGGCACCTGTAAGAATGGACATTGATTGTTCAGTGATGGGAAAGACAACTCAAACTTCCTCATCTATGGTATGGGTTCAGGATAGCAGAACCAAATAGTTATATATGGTTGAGACACTATAAATGGAAAGAATAAGTTGTGAGAAGTGGTTGTCTAGTTTGAGAGTGAGTATATTAATAAAATGAGGAGAGGGGGTGGTTAATGATAAATAGTAAGAGCAAATGAGAAAGGGAATGAAAAAAGATATAGTGTATAGATAAAAGTAGAACGAAAATATAAGATGAAGTGAGAGAGGAGAAACTGAAGATAAAGCTAAATTCTATGGCTGGTTAAAAGTTTTTGAATGTGAAAGGCCAGTGCACCAAATAACACATGGAAGCAACGGTAGGAAAGTGAATGGTAACAACATAAAAAATAAAGATAAAGGTAGCAAGGGAATGCAAAGAGTTGAGAGAAAGCTGCAAGCAGGAATTAAAAAGGGGCAAAGGGTCACTTAGGTAACTAGTTGAAAGGGATAGAAAAGCAGGAATGAAGCATCCAGTGCAGAGTAAGAAAGTATTAACCAAGGCTAATAAAACTCTAGGATGCATCCTAAAGGGAGCACACAATGGATGCAAAGAGGTCAAATATCACTCTCAGGATCTCAGTAAGGCTATAGTTGGACTATAGGATGCAGGCCTCCAGATTCTACAGGGAAAAAAAGAAACATCTCAGTTAACAGGGTTTTAAAGAAAGGGACTGGAGCAACAAGGGGAATGGATCAATGTTGTGTGAAGCCTCAGCCAATACTTGCTGGAAGTCAGAAGGAATGAAGAGACATGCTATAAAAACAGAAGAAAAGTAAAAGACTGATACAACAAGAGTCACTACTTAAAGAGAGAAACAGCTTCAGTCCTGACCTAAGGAACTATTTATTTCTGAAAAGTGGGATGACTAAGTGAAATGAGTTACCACAACAAGTGATACACAAAGCAATATACTTATTCAAGAAGTTGTAGGATGTCTGGAGGGAGAAGGAAGGACAGCAGGAGGGGCAGTTGCAAGATCCTAGCCACGAACTGCAGGCAGAGTAGGCAGATGGCCGTTCTCTTTGTGTCTGCTATAATGTAATTTGATGTAATGTAACGAGACAAGTGCAAGCAGAACCATAAATTGTTTAAAGTGTGAGATCACAGAGAAACATCCAGAGAGGGTCATCACAGATTGAAGAAGCAACTATCTTAGGCAATAAGTTCAGTTAAGTATACAGCAAAATGGAGTAATAACCTACAGTGTAATACAAAACACATGAAGTGTAATGAGGCAATGCAATGAGAGTAGGTGACAAAGTTCTCCCAAAATATAGCTAAGGTAACTGGGGAATGTGAGAGTAAATGAGTAACGTTCCATGAGAGGTAACTGGGGAATGTGAGAGTAAATGAGTAACGTTCCATGAGAGGTAACTGGGGAATGTGAGAGTAAATGAGTAATGTTCCATGAGAGGTAACTGGGGAATGTGAGAGTAAATAAGTAACGTTCCATGAGGGGTAACTGGGGAATGTGAGAGTAAATGAGTGACGTTCCATGAGAGGTAACTGGGGAATGTGAGAGTAAATGAGTAACGTTCCATTAGAGGTAACTGGGGAATGTGAGAGTAAATGAATAGCGTTCCATGAGAGGTAACTGGGGAATGTGAAAGTAAATGAGTAACATTCCATGATAGGTAACTGGGGAATGTGAGAGTAAATGAGTAACGTTCCATGAGAGGTAACTGGGGAATGTGAGAGTAAATGAGTAACGCTCCATGAGCTGAAATGAAATAATGAGACAAACAAGATATGGCATGCTATGGGGACAGAGAGGTAAAACTAAGATAGTTATTGGCAAAATGAGAAAAGGAAATGTGACCAGTGCTGTCAGTAGAAGTGGAGAAGGAGGAGAAAATTAATTAGAAGAAAATGATGGTTAGAATAGCAGCTGAGAGTTGCATGTGAATGCATCACCATTTAACACAGCGGTGGCTAAGGCTAGAGGCAGCTGTGCAAAAAGCCAAGGCTATAAACTGTTTGAATGTTTGTTCAATTTTCGAGACAGAAGTGAGTAGAAGGTAGGGGAAGGAAGTGTCAGAAAAGAAGCTAAAGCAGAAGAGCTAAACAGATCAGCTAACTGAAATTCTCAGTTGCTATAGCAAACTGCAGGTCAGATATAGCGAAGAGCAGTCCCGGTCACCAGCCCAAAGAACTGTACCATACTATGGATGATGTAAAGAAGCCCTAAGAGGACAAAAGTTAACAGCAAAACAGCTGAAATCACAAATAATTTACAGTTATGATTAATTCCTCTCACAGCTTGTATCCTTTGTGTGCTACTGCTGTCATACTGTTGTATACATAGAAACTGCACATTGTATATTATTATCCACTTCTCACAGCTGCTATTCTTAATATGCATAACTTTTATCTTATATTTGTACAAATGTCATGTCAAATATTGTTCGACATGTCTGTCATCTCCAAAGGGCTCCACTGAAAAGGGGTCTTTCACAGACCCAGATGGACTATCCCAGTAAGAAAATATAAAAAAATAAATGAACAGACTTAACATTAGCATACTACAAAGCCCTTGGGGCAAGACCAAACTATGTTTTACTAAAGATGTAAGTACTAGACCTGTGTGCCTATCCACCAGGTTAGGATAGATTAGACCATACTTACTATAGTTACTGTTGTTAGTTTTATAGTACATTTTATATGCCATGTCCTGTCCAGGGGAAATAATATTAGAAGTGAATATTAGTCAATGAAAACTGAACTTTTGCTATGGGAAGAGTGAATTACATTTGCCTTGGCCCATGAATTATGAAACGGAGTGAAAAAGGAGAAGTCAGATTCACCTTTGTGTAAAGCAGACAGGTGGCACACTTTTTCTTACAATCTGACAGTTATACTTATTTGACCCTATGCAGACAAATCCAACAACCAGCAGTTCTTTATTACTTATTAACCTCTCAGCATGACTGCTAATAATTACTCCATAAGTGAGTCAGATTACCTAGCGGAACAGATTATGATGCTTAATTGCATATGAATTCTGTAAACTGGATTTTCTTTTCAAAAATATCACTGAAAAATGCATCAAATAATGTGAACAGTGTCCAAAGGGGGCAGTAGATTCTATCTTACAGAACCACATTTTTTTTACATGTATGATGATCCAGAAGTGAGTAAATTTGTGATTGCCACGATGATCTATGTTTACTTTATGCATACATTTTAAGCAAAGTGTTGCTTGTAATATGAGAAGGACACTAAATCCTTTGTTTTTATGATTCACACTCACAGACTGATGAAACCAGTTCTCGATATTCTTCTCTGCACAGGTAAGCTGCAGGCTAGGATTTAGGGTGACGCTGGGCTTTTTGCGAATCTGATTCAAACATTAAACAGAAAATATTCTTATAGTAATAAAGAAATCAAGCATGAGAAAGAAATCATCTGAATGAACATGTGAAACCCTTTACTATCTCATATCAAATGCACAAAATCCCTAGCATGCTTGCTTGTCGCAGAATAAATCTACTTGACAACTGCTTGTGGAGAAGCTGATTGCTGTAAAGCTTGTGCTGTAGTTTTTATATCTGTATGAAGTATAGTTTCTAAATTCCATTTCTATACATCTTTAAGCTGCATTTGTTTGTAACTTCAGTCTGTATTATTCAAAACAGCATATTCAATTCAAGTTGCAATATCCATTTTACAGATCACAGTATTTTATGTCCATCAAGATAGATAGTTCATTAAAAAACATCTTTCTAGATTCCTGACCTCATAATGTTCATATGATGCACAACAAATTCAGAAGGCGTGACCTGCTGTTTTGTTACTGTAAACTATGGTAAATACAGCAACAATAAGACATGTTCAATTTTCAGCTAGGGTTCCTGACAACTTTGGCTGGAATAATATAGAAAATATAGATGAGAAATGAATTTGAATTCCTTCCATTACATTCAGATTTCCATTGTTTCTTTGGACAGTTAGCAATAGGATTCAGTGTTTAGAACAGTAAACCATTGCTAAAGTTAAATCCTGCAGATCTGGATCTGATTTTGGTGTCTCCACTCGCATACCATATGGCTTTGTGAAAATCAGTTAAGCTGATCAAAAAATTGAGGTCACCCATGAAAATATGTACATGCACTTCTTCATTCTTAACTGGCTGTATGAAAAGATTAAATACATAAAAAGTGTTTGCTTCAAAATAGTTCACCGTTTACTGCTATCTGTGAGGATCCTGAAGGAAGTGATTGCCATGTTTAACAATTGCTTTACACCACTTCATGCCAGCTTACATTTATTTTCTTATCTTTTACACTGCAGTTTTTATAGTCCTGCTTAATCCTGTAAATAGGTTTTAATGCCCATAGTATATGCATGACAATTAAAACCAAATATATCAGTCAATCAGTTAATGTTTAAATGAAGCGGTACCAGGGTAATGATGCTGTAATGACAGCAGTGTATAATCTGTCCTGTCAAAATGCCAAACACACTGACAGGGCTAGAATAGCCCTAGTTATATATGATTACCCCTGTGTTGTCTGCTGACAGAAGATGAAAAATCTACAGGTGTATTACCAGGACAAGCTTCTTCCAAGTTAGAGTTACACAAAAACCTTATTTCATTGCAGAGACCATGGTTTGGTTCCTGATTTCCCGGTACAGTAAAAATTATTTGCTTAGAGAAAAATTCCCTATTTCAAGTTAATCTCCATACCATGTCCTGATAGGTTTATTTTGGTGCTGTCTATGACGTGAAACTTTCCCCATTAGGAGATGTGGAGGAAAAACCCATATACAAAAAGGTATGTGCTTTCCCTGTGGTCTTTTGTCTCAGCAGTGTTGATTTGTATGCATTTCTAGGCATTTTGCTTGTAACAGTCTATTGTAAATAATTATGCTCACAGGGTTTTTATACCTTGTAAAAAGATGCAACTAAATAAATACATAATATATAATTCCGTTTCCTGAATATTTTGAACAGTTTCTTAATTTAGAACTTGAGATTTCCTCAACCAAATACATTTTCACCAAGGTTCTAATTTGCTCTGAACACATTTTCAGAGATATGTAGTATGTCTAATTGTTTCCTGTACTGAAGGAATGTGAACATAATTGCTTAGGATATTTGTTTTGTGATGGCATGTTTGCATTTTTGCTGATACTACAATGTCTTTGTTGCATGAAAAGAACTAGTTTTACAGCAGTGTTGCTACAATTCAGTATTAAACGGCTATGTTTTATATTGGATGATTTTGTAAAAGGACTCATGGCATCCATAAAATTCCTTGCACACACACACACACACACACACACACACACACACACACACACACACACACACACGCACACACACACACACACACATATATATATATATATATATATATATATATATATATATATATATATATATATATTTATAAAACTGACATAAAGAAACCAAGCGTGCATGTAGTTTGGAGAATGCATTTTTTAGGTTATATAATGGTTACATATCAGAATGATACAGTTTATGTCTTTAAATGTGAGTTTAACATAGTCATGCTTTTGAAATGAATTTTTGACAGCAAGGCTGCTTTCATTAGTGCTTGTAAGAGGTTGCATCCCATTGCCCCATGTAGTGCATCAGAAAATGTCCTTTAACCCCATACTTAATGTAATCCATCTGAGGTCACTGTACCTTATAGCACAGGGATCTACCCCATTGCAATCGTCCTCACTGACTTTCACTATTCAGTATCAGCCAACAAAGTGTTCACTGAATTTCATGCTGTAAATTCCATCATATTCAGCAGCAGTCTCTCTACTGAAGACTGACAAAAGCAGATTCACAAGCCCAAAGTTCAAAATAATTACATGCTCCCTATATAAGCATATCTATACTAATTTTATATGATCTACTCTCAATAAAAGTCAACATAAAGCATTAAAACAAGTTCAGTGGGAGATCAGGAACCAATACCACCACTGAACCAAGCCTGTACCCTTATATTACATACTTAGCTATGTAATCTTCCTAAGTTAACTCCTATAGCTATGTAATCTTCCTAAGTTAACTCCTATACTCTTTCTTTATCCCCCTACTAATACTCTCTACAATTTGACTACAAACACTATCACTTTTCACCTTATCTTTTCTCACTAAAGCTTCCACTATACAAAGCTTAAATGATCCTTGACACCTTTCGTACTACAAAAAACTCTTCTCAAACTTTGTTTCTATTATACAAAGCAAGTTTGTTCAAATATACGAAAACTACAGTATAAGATAAATACATACATCTCAAGCAGTAATGAAAACGTCTGTACAAAATGGATCCTATGTGCCCCTTTCAAATATAAAGCTTGTATCCTCTTTCCACTTCACTGTGTAAATAAGAATATTCTATGTACTTTATAAATCTTGGCACCTTTCCTATCACTATGTAAATGGGAATATTTTGCGTACGTCAGGAATTTTACATACCCCTATTTTTACACAGAAGTTTATTTCCATCAAACGTTACTACACTAATGCAAATCAATGCCTATTTACATCAATGAGAACTATATTACAATATAAACCTATACATCTCAGGCATTCGTGTAAAAGTCCGTAAAAATTGAACCATATGTGCACAAATTAGATGTTTATTTTGTATCTTTCCTCTCATGTTACTGCATAAATGAGAATATTGTATGTATTATCTTCTTTCATCTTATCAGTATTGTTTATTTGTACCACTATTGTTATTTTTTTTCTTTTGCTAAATATTATCTTTTTCTTATCTATATTTTTGGAGCTTTTCTCCCTGGGCCTCCACTGAAAATGGGTTTCCTGCCCAGTCAGACTTTCCTGGTAAAGAAATGCCAAATAAAATAAAGTAAGACAACTGAAATAAAAAAATTAAATTTGAAGTAGCTTGAGCAGGTATAACAAGGTGACTGTAATATATAACAGCAAATAAATTAACAATGTTTCTGCACAAGTTAATTGTGAGAAGAAGCATCCCTTATATGCTTAGATTCTGCAATAAAGCTATAAGGAGACAGCATGATGCTGAGGAGATGGGCCCTACATGATGCTGAGGAGATGGGCCCTGCGTGACGCTGAGGAGATGGGCCCTGCATGTTGCTGAGGATACCTTCTGAGTATTTGTCTTTTACTATAGAGAACATGCAACATAACCAGATATCTGGTCAGTCCAGGATTATTATGCACAAAAGAAACGATTACCATCTACCCAATGCAGGAAACTAGTCTGATAAATAAAAGACTGTTTTGCTGCCTCTCAACTGTAAAACAGGCAGCAATATTCTTAAATATGACTTTTTAATTGAGTTTCTCTATATTACGTATATTTCTAGACTTTTTACTCCATTTTAATTATACTCATTTGCACAGAAACAGTCCTAATCCTCACAAATCATGATTTCTCACTACTTAATCTTTTTGCTGCATACACAGCGTTCTCTGTAACCAGCATAATTTAAACAGCAGCTTTCTCTGATGTTAGAGATAAAGAAATTAAATAAATTGATACATTGTAGGGAAGAAAGGTCTTGAATCCATGCAAGTGAGTCCACTCAGTGATGGACCATAGGAAGAGAAAAATCAGAAAATGAAAATATGTAAGGCTAGGAGATCAGTACAGACAGTAACAGCCCCAGCATGAGAGTAATAGCATGAATTACTAAAAAAACATGAATTACATCACTGCAAAACTATGTATTTGCTGGCTGCCAGGTTCTGGAGATGGTGTGGTACATGTAATAGTCACCACAGCAGAAACACTATGTGGCTTTCATTGCAGAATTGTGCTTGGTACAAATGGTACTGTTTTTCCTTAAAACATTCACAAAATGAAATCAGTGCAACATATTTTAATATTCTATAAGTTGCCATGGACCCATCACTGATGCATATCATTTGGACTGGGCGTGTTATATCCAGAGATGCCACAGAGCATATGCAGTATACCAGCCAATCCCAGTAGAATAGGTATGCCTTGCTGAAAGAAAGTAAATCAACAGTGTCTTCTATTTACAAAAATTGTTCCCCTGTCAGCTCATTTCCAATTTCATGAGCTCTCTCTCTCTGAGTCAGCATGCCACTCTACCTGATACAAACCTCATTTGCATTCCCATGAGCCAGAAATATCCCGGGGCCAGAAAACAAAG
>NC_056746.1:865113487-865198487 GCF_019279795.1 Protopterus annectens | reverse complement strand
AAACAGCTGTCCTAGCTGTGGGTTTAATTCCTCATTGAGTTCGTGGAGCACACAGCCGGGGACACCATCGGGTCCCATGGATGCTGTGTTTTTGCTTTGGAGAGAGCAGTTCTCACTTGGGCGCTGGAGATGTTTGGGGGCTGCACTCATTTGGTATAGATATCTCTCCTTTTGGGGGGGGGGAGAAGTTTGCACTGAACCTGTCAGCCAGTATGTTGGCAATGTCTGTAGGATCAGTAATCTTCACATCATTTTGAACTAGTTCTGAGCATATCTGGGAGTTTCCTCCTAGGTTTCTAACATAGCTAAAGAAGGCCTTATGATTGTCTTTTGAGTCTTTAGCTATTTTTCTCTCGAAATTTGCTTTGGATGATTTTATGAGAGCTCTTAGTTTTTACTTATAGTGATCAAGGGTGTCTTACCTTTTAAGGATTTTGCTCTATCTTGTAGTAGCTTCCTCCTTTTGTTGTAGAGTTTGTTTATGGCTGGGGTCCACCAGACTGGACGCTTGCCTTTGGTACAAAGAGTCTTTGTTTTGCTTGGGATTGCCTTATCCATGCAGTCCTGCAGGTGCTGGTAGAAGGCATTTGTAAGTGATTCAGCGGCTTGAGTATTGTTTTCCGCCGCTCGGGGCCTGAAAGGAGACCACACTAGTCTTTAGAAGTGTGAAGTCGGCTTTTGAGAAGTTCTTTACTGTGGTCTTTTTATTTCAGGTGGGGTGGGATGAGGACCTCCAGCGAGATTAGTTTGTGATCTGATCTCACCAGTGAGGGTATACTTCCGGTGTTGAACATTGTGCTCCCATGTTCGTGATGATGAGATCAAGTATGTTATCTCCTCTTGTGGGGATGGTGACTAGTTGTTCCATGGCATTTGAGTTTATGAATTCCAGGAACTTTTGGGCTAGGGTGTTTGGGCTTGAGTAGTGTTCCCAGTCTATATTAGGGTAATTGAAGTCACCTAGTATGATGGTGTTTGGTGATACATTTATCCCTCTAGTGTTTTCAGGAAGGCCATGTGAGTTTCCTGAGTTTGTGAGGGTGGCCTGTAACATGCTACAATTTGCAGAGCAGTCTTGCCTATGGTTAATTGCACCTGGATGGTCTCCGATGCATCGTGCGTTGCCACCAGTCTTGAGGTGTGGGTGTCCTTGATGAATATGGATACCCCTCCTTTCTTGGTATTGTCCGGATTTTGGGGCCGGAACGCATGATATGAGGTAAAACCTGATAGCGCTGGGGTGCTCTCAGGAGCCTTGAACCAGGTTTCTGTCACAGCACAGACATCGATGTTCTCCATACTGAGAAGGGCCTCGAGTGCGTGCATTTTGAGATTTAGACTTCTGGCATTGAGCAGCATTACCCTTAGTTTTTTCCTTTTTGTGTTCTAGGGTGGTAGGTTTAGAATTTGAGCCTTGCCTAAAAAGGCACTATGGGGTGGCAAGAGCCTTTGCCAATATCCGGAATCCCAGGGTGACAGGTGCAAGCCGTCCCTTGAAGCAGCGTGGCTTGTCCAGCATGTCATCCCAGGCAGACAGATACTGGATCCCCTTTGAATGACACCAGTGTTTAAGCCAATTGTTAAAGCTGATCATCTTATCTCTGTATTGTGGCATCATTCTTGGTGAAGGTAGGATACTGCTCAAGGTCAGGGTCATACCTGCCTGGGCTACATAATCAGAGAGCTCCTCAATGTCTCTTTTCATGTAGTCCAAGGAGGTACATCTCAGGTCGTTTACACCAGCGTGGACAATGACTGAGTCATATTTGTACCTGCTGTTGAGAGACCTGAGTGCTTGCGTTATGTGGCGGATTCTAGCGCCCGACAGGCAGCTTACTGTGACCTTCTCCTTACTCAGTCTGGTGAGCGGGACATCAGTGTGTCTGACTATGGAGTCACCAATGACTAGTGTGTCTGGCATTGTGTTTGGCCTTAAGGGCTGTGACTGTTTGACACTCTGACTGTGAGGTCTATGTGTTGCGGGTGTTGTGTTCTGAGGTGGTGGTTGTTTGGGTGTCTGCTTTGGTGGCCTCTGCTGTTTTGGTAGATTTTTGATCAGAGCCTCCGAGTATGTCTTTGTGTGTTTATGTGTATGATTTGAGGTTGTAATGGTACTATGTGAGACTGGGTCTATAGTGTGTGTGGTAACCTTCTCCTCCTGACTGGTCTTAACTCAGTCATTCGATTTTACAAGCTGTTCCTCTATCCTGTCCTTTGTCATTTCATTCTTCTGTGTAGTCTCTCTTGGTCTAATCCTAAATAGTTCTCACCTGGCTGCTCCATAATTTCTTTATATTCCTACATCCATGTTCCTTCTGCAATTGTAATATAGTCTAACTAGTACTGGTTTCTGCAGAGCACATTTCAGTCTGATTGGAACCTAAATATATTAACCCCCTGCACTCAGCCCTTAAAGCCCCCTTTATCTCCTTTGCCATGTAAAGCAATCAGAAGGAATCAAATGAAAGAGAACCTTTGCTTCCCCTATCTCTTCCTGAAATCTTTCATTAAGGTTTTGCCAGAATATCTCTTATCAACAGGATGAATTTTCCCTCCCCTTGAACTACTATCATTCACTAAGATCTCAAACTCTGACTTGTAATATAATCATTTTATCCACTTTGTAAATGTTTCTTTATCACCACTTCCCTCAAGTAACCATTCAGAATCAAAGCCTTTTATATCAAACATTACAGTCCATGGTTCTTTAAATATTGCCTCTCAGCTCAGTTGACAAATTTTGTCATTATTCACCAGTGATGTACAGATTAACTTCCCCTCCAAAAACTTGCTTGCTCTGTTTCCACTGTTCTAAGACTCACCTCTTCTGTTCTGCCTAATTGCAACCATTGTATCTGCACTAATCAGGAATACATAGGGGATCAGAGGTACTTCTAGGCTATTGATTTGTCAGGATCTTAAAAAGCCTTGCCTTACACTTCCATGGTAGTTTTTAGCCCTTACATTTTGTCATAGGTTTATGGGTACTTACTAGGCTACTGAACTGCATGGCTGGCCCCATCATGTCACAGTAGTCAAAAATGGACATAAGGCCACTACCTACAACATATGTTATTTTTGTGGCACAGAATGTGTAATGTAACAATTATACAGTGACGATTGCAATGCCTATTTACTGCTATTACAGTTGGGGCTATAAAAAGGGACATTGGAGCAGATTACTTATCTAGTTAACAAATGAACTATATAAATAAATAAATACCCACTCTCCACCCTCAATAAATACAGCATCCCTCCTCTCGTGGCCTCATTCCATATCATTTTCTTTGCATGCCATTCTTCTTGTACCACTTTACATCTTTAGCACATGCAGACGCAGTTTACTTTTTCCCTACACTTCTAGCATTACATGTTTCCCCACTGGCCCTCTGCCCTTAATATCCTTGGGATCCTATACCACTGATGTAATAGACTCATATGCTGATTTCTCAGTGGTTCTAATATTTTTTAAAATAAATTTCACAATTTACCATGCTTCAACCTAATTATCTTCACTCTTCCATAATGTCTTTCCTTTATCCATCTCTCCGCCATTTTAATATAGCTTATTACTACCTTATGCTTCCTTTTTCTACACCTTCCCAATCACTTTATTTTTTCATAATTTCTTCATCTAACACGTTCCTCAACTCCCTTTCCAACTCTCCTTTTCTCTTTCCACATCTATTTTGGCAAAAGGCACTTTTGGGCTAATTACTCCTCCATTCACTTACCAGTCTCCTGCACTCAGACCTGCCTAAAGGGCAGACATTGGTCTACCCACTGACTTGTAACTGTTCTATGTAACTCTGTCCTTTTTCACTCCAATTTCTCAATCCACTCCTCAATACCTGCTTCTGCCACTAAGTACATCTCTAATTCTTGTCCTTTTAGTGCTACCAGTCTCACACCTTCTTTCTTAATTTCTGTATTTTAACTTCTCCATCTCCCTAAAATTATTTTTCCCCTCCTTCATATGCCCCCAGACCTTCTATATAACTTTAACATTCTTCAAAGCTTTCAGCATTTGCACTAGACTTACCACCATCACATGCTCCTTAAACCCAGGCATAGCCCCACCCTCCTACTCCCTTTCAAGGACTCAGGCATACCCCATCCTCCTACAGCCTTAAAAAAGTTCAGACATGCCTCACCTTCCTCCTGCCATTCGGGAACTCAGGGATATCCTAACCTCCTATGCGTTTCAAGCCTCACACTTACCTTACCTATCCGACTTCTCCTGTCTTACCAAAGATATCTGTCACGTGCCTTCTGTATTTCCCCTAGCCATATTGCCATTGGTTTAATCTCTACATGCCTCAGCATGTAACTTACTAAAGGTAGCAGCATCACTCTTACCCCTTACATTCTCCTACTTAATACACTCACCTTACCTTTCCAATTATTCAACATTCCCTTTATCAAATCTCTTAAATCCTCCCACTTTTGTCTCCTGGTCTGTCCTATGGCCATATATACTTTTGCTTCTAAGTGTTTCTCCCCCCCACTTTTGACTACAGCAATCCTACCAACTTTCTATGGGTTCATAGGTTCATAGTTGTTTACTAAGCTAACGACCACAAGAGCCTTTTTAAGCCTAGCCATGCATCCCAAATCTCTGACAAGTTCTGATACCCTTGATAAGTCTAATCAGGGGTTTGGCAGATTAAACATTTACAAGTTGCCTGTGTCCATTTGACAGATAGGTGCCAAGTCATGGATGAATTTCCTGTTCCGCATCCAATTGTCCAAGTGGCACTTAAATTGGGTTAGAGTGGAACTCTGCTTCACATGGATGGGGAGTCTATTCCATAGATGGGGTAGTCTGTGGTTCATAGGTTCGTAGGTGTGTACTAGGCTAATGGCCCTGGAACCTTTACACACCTATGAACCTATGAAGCTATGAACCAGAGACTTACTCTATCTATGGAATATACTCCCCATCCATGTGAAGCAGAGTTGCTTCCTAACCCAATTCAAGTGCAACTTGGACAATTGGATGCGAAACAGGAAATTCATCCCTGGTTTGGCACCTATCTTTCTAATGGACAAAGGCAACCTGCATGGGATGGTTCCCTATTAGAAGATTGAAGACGCATTCTTTCGAATGCGTATTGGTCAAACTTAAAAGACTGAAACGGCAAAATATCGAAGCGGCTTTTAAGTGAATTCTTTCCCCGGGAAAGAATTCTCTTGGCCACTTCATTACTTTGTAATTTTTGGCATTGTAGTGCAGTCTTGGAGTTGGTATATTTAAATAGGGGGTGTGGGGGTGGATCGCCCCACATCGGGGGGTATGGGGGGGCAAAGCCCCCCTACTTAAGGTAATGTTTAAAGTATTTTCTTCCTTTTTTTTTTGTTGGAACAGCGATTTCTTTCCCTTGGAAAAAATCACTGGTCTGACAGTTCGACATTGTAGGCTTTCGCTTACATAGGGTTGATTAATCACCGTTTGCTTTTTTAAGCATTCGGTGAACTAATATAGACCCTATGGGATACATACCTGTCTCTCCAGCTGGTTCTATTTATATCACAGTCATGGTTTAAGTCTTTAGAACAGGGTAATTCTGGTGCTGTTTGTTTTGTGGATATGCAGAAGGTCCATCACAGTGGGGTCTGACAATGTTCTGTATGCCAGGCATAGATCTCCCCTCAAAAGCCTGTAGGAGACAGAATACAGGGAAAGGGCACTGAGGTGGTCTGCAGAGGACATTTTACTTATGCCCTGTATTATTTTAGTGAGGAACCTCTGTGGACATTCCAATTGCTGGATATGCCTGCTCAGGTACATACAAAGCAGGCATTGTACTCAATGATAGGTCTGATGAATAATGAATACAGTGGGACATTGACTTCCTTGGACTTAGATGCTATACCTTTGTTTTTAAGTTGTGCAACATAGAATTATTTCTTCACTACTGTAGACAAGTGATGGTCAAAGTCTAGACTGCTATCTATGTGTGTCCCTAAGTCCCTGCCTACGGGATTAACACTAAGGAGCGTGTTGTCAATATGAGAAGAATATGAGAACATTTGTGTCAGTGTGGGATTCAATGACACCTCTTAATTCGCAATCATCTGCAAATTTAGTCCACCAGAGACTACTGACATTGGCCTTAACTTCAGAGAAGTAAATGCCAAAAAGGAGTGGTCCAAAGACTGATTCCTGAGGGACTCCACTTGTGACTGGCCTCTTTGTAGAGGTGGGCTCCCCAGTTCTAATTTGCTGGGTCCTGTCTGTGAACCAGTTGGCTACTCACCAGGTGACATACAAGTTTGTATCTAACCTCTTGAGTTTGCCAACAATGCTCGAGTGGGGTAATTAAAGTCACTCATGAATATGGTATTAGGTTGGATGGTTAATATTTCTAATAAGATAAAGTACATGGTATGGGTTTTCTGGTTCATAGAGGGAGACGCATAGCTTGCAAGTGGTACTGGATTTTTCCTATGGTGATTTAAACATGGAGCAGCTCAAGTGCATTGTCCTGTTTGATCAGCCTTGGAGTATATTTATTTTTGATGTAAATAGAGACACCTCCACCTTTAGTCCCTGCCTGTAAAGTAGCTGGTCTAAATATGTGGAATGTGTTGGTGTGCTCTCAGCAGCTTTAAACCATGTCTCAGTCACTGCACAGATGTCAGCATTCTCTAGGGTAGTGGAGTTTTTTGTTTAGACTCCTTGCATTGAGCAGTAATACCTTTAGGTTTTCTTGGTTTTGATTTGCTATGTCGGAAGTACATTCAGTTTGGCATTGCCTAAAAAAAGGAGTATGGGGGAAGACAATGTTTTCGCTAATATTTGAAGGCCTAGAGGAGAGAGGTACAGACTATCCCTGGCAAAGCAGCGAGGACTATTGACCATCTCCTTCCATGCTGACAAATAATGCACCCCCTTAGAATGACACCACAAACTAAGCCAATTATTAGACAATTATCTTTTGTTCATATTGTGGCATCATCCTTGGAGCAGGTAAATTGCTTCTCAGTGCTAGGCTCATACCAGCCTGAGACACGTATTCTGAGAGCTCCATGATGTCTCTCTTCATATAGTCTAGGGAAGTACATTTCAGGTTATTTACTCCCACATGGACTATGACTGAGTCATATTGGTACTTGTGGTCCAGTGAGTGCATGCGTAATGCGGTGGATTCTAGCCCATGATAAACAACTGAACATGACGTTCTCCTTACTCAGCCTGGTGAGAGGGACATCAGTGTGTCTAATGATGGAGTCTCCAATAACTAGACTGTTGGATTGTGTGGTGGCTTGCCTTTTGGGCTTAGAGGTAGAGGCTCCATGAGATGTAGCTATATGTGTTGATGCGGGTGTTGTTTTGAAAGAGTGCATTTGCGGCTGCTGAGGGTATTTGTTATGTGTACTTCATCTTGGAAGTCTTTGTGGTTTAGGAAGGTTACATTTAAGTGCCTCAGCATATGTGGGTTGATATGTCTGCTTTGAATTGTATGTGGTGGGTGCAGTGTGTGTACTACTGACAACCTTAATGACATTAGGAGTACTTTTATGGGAGAGTTTTGCCTTCAGTGACATTGTGTAAATACATCTCTCACATACCATATCAGTTTGTTTGAGAATTAACTGGTTGTCAATAATCATGAGGCAATTTCTACATTACTTCAGGATGCCCATATCCACCAAGGTGGTAACGAAGAGAGTGAGAGAGTTCATATCCATGGCAACAGACACTTTTTTATTGATTAGACAGTTGAATAGAGAATATCAATCAATTTCAGGAGTATCCGGTTTGCAACTATGGGGACAGTGCTTCTCACTGCGAAGTAGCTGTCCTGTGTGTATATAGGTACTGATGAAATTTAAATTGTGCTTTTACAGGAAAAATGTCACTCAAGGTGTCTGAATCCGTACAGAGCACTGCCAAACACTTGAGTGAAAATTTAAGGATGAAGTATTTAGGCACATACTCTGAAGTTAGAAACAAATCAAGCAGCAGTTACTGAAAACAAAGAATTAGCTTGTCAAGAATTATTAAAAGAGGGCAGTCGCATGAATGCCTACTGCCTGGCTACTATTAGTGCTGGTCTCACCACAGCTTCACTCTGCTGGGATACTATGCTCCTTTGCTTCTTTTCTCACCAGAAGCAAAATGCTAGCACCAATCCAAGATAAGAACCAGACTACAGCCTGTTTGGTGATCCACAGTCTTGTCCAAGATGATACAAGGGTCCGTAGGCTTGCTGTAGCCTTTTCCTGGTAGATGCCTTAAAGAGCAACCAGACCACTCAGGAACGTTAAGCACAGACACTCACTGTCCAATCAGAGACTGTCAGGAATCAATGCACTCTGCTCCTTCTCTCACCGGGAACAGAATATAAGCACAAATTCCAAGCTGTCACCTATAAATCAGTTATTAGGCTATCTGGTGATCAGCACTTTCCAGGAAATAATGTCACCAGGAGAAAACAGAAACACTAATCCCAAGATGACTACTGAGAGACAGAATGTAAACTCTCCAATAACTGGTGGTCTTTCAAAAGATGTTTAAAGATAAGATGAAAAAAATGGGTTAATATCCTAACACTGTAGTGTGCACTAAGCAGTTAGATATGAAAGGAGGTAACTGAAGTTTTAGCTGTGTAAGTACAGAGCCACTAATTTTAAAAGAGCAAGATATATTGAAAGAGGATGAGCACTTTTGTAGGCTGGTTCTATGGAATTTAAATAGTTGAAGGGGTGTTATTTCACAAAATAACGATTTTGTGATTATTCACACCAGCCAGTGAAAGGGGAGAGACAAGGAGATATCTGGTCAAATTAACATGAAGGCAGGCAACTAGAGAGGCAGCTGTGTTTAAGAACACAACAGCAACAGGATATCAATTCATCCTTATTACTAATGACTTGTTGGGATGATAAACCAAGTCTGACTATTTTCTAAAACTGTTGAAAACTCTTCAGTACCTGAGGTAGCATCTCTTCTACATTTTCCAGTAATAACATAAACATGTTTCTGCTCTTCGTTTTGCACCTTATTTCCCATTTTTCTAAGTGTCTGTCTATTTATTACCTGTGCCACTTTATATATTGCCAAACTAAAAATCACTGGGGACAAGGTGGCATCTCAGTCTTGTTGTTTTGCCTAATCTGACCTTACCTCACCTTATCTAACAAACCTTCATGTACCATAATTTGAACTTTCAGTTTCTTATATAGCCCATCCTCCTCCCAGTACCTTCTTTCAGGATCCTTTCCATAAAGTCCACACTTACTGACACAAAAGTCTTCTGAATATCAATGATAACCACCCAGCCTCTTTTATCTGTTCCCTTTCACATCAACTCATAACATTTAACAAGTCTCCAATGATCCATAGATGATCTACATATACAAAAACCCAGTTGTGACTTTCCCACTAACTTTAGTAGTAGTGCATCTAACCTAACTGCATATGCCTTAGGTATAGTTTTTACATCTCTTTTGCTGCAAGAAATTGCTCCATACTTTTTTTGGGTCTCCTTCCCTCACTTCCCTTATATACCACTGTCATCTCTATGTACCACTTTGATTCCAGTATATCTTCTCCTTCCTCTGTTTTATCAAACAAATACACCAATTAGTCCCTTGCCTGCATTCCCTCTAAGTTGTAATCATCAATAAGAAAGCAATCCAGACTGCATGCTTTATCTTTTTTATGTACAAAATCACCACCTCTTCCATGCTTACTTGTTTCCACATCCATTCCCTCTGTCCATCTCTAAGTTTTGGTACAGATTCTCTTTGTGCATACAGTTCCTTGTGGTGTTTTCTAAATTTCTTTCTTATCTCTTTGTTATGGGTAACTCTCCTACCTTGACCTCTTTCCATTTCAGCCACCCATGATTCTGTCTTTAAAATTTTAGGTTTGTACATTAATAACATTGCATCTATTTCCACTTTATTTCTCCACCTTCTGCTCCACTAATGTCTGTACCTGTCCTTCTTGTAGCTCATCAGTCCTCCTGGATCTCCTTTATAGCCATCACCCCACACATCATCTCTTCCTTTATTTGCTCCTCTTCCTTTGTATCTATCTGCTCTTGCCAAACTCTAACTCCCTTCTTGTTTCCATCTATTTGACTTCCTCTATGCCTCACTACTTTCACTGTCCAAGCAGCCTTAATTCTATTTCCACTCCTTAATTCCTAGTTCCCCCTTTTTATTTATTCCTTTAGTCTACCTCCATCTTTATTTGTAAACTGTACTCGATCTGAGCTTATCCACTTATTTGTGTTATATCTCCACCTCTCCAACCCCTTCTTACTTCCTTACCATGCCAATGTAACCAGGGAATATGACTCTTCTCTTTAATATGTGTCTTTAGACTCTACCTAACATAAGGTTTCATCATCTGCTAATATCCTGTCCAACCTAGTTGCCTGTTTACCTTCCCTTCTAGTAAATCTAAATGACTATCTCACCATCTCCTATTTTCCCCTTTCATGCAACTAGAACTCCTCTCCATTTTATATATTTCCTTAAATTCTTCTGACATTTTGCATTAAATGATGTCTTCCCATGTAACCTATCCAAACATGGCTCTAACACTGCATTGAAATCCCTAGCCCATATTACTGCACTTCTTCTATGTCTTGCCCTTTGAATTGCCTCTTCACATCCTATCATTTTCATTACTTCATCTCCATTCAGGTTATAGTAGGATCCCACTATATTCCATCTCTTCAAACCTACTTCTATTCATCACACATACCACATGTGTCCCAATCTATTATCCTCCTACTATAAACTTCCTCCCTCCATTACACATATTTCTGCTCCTATTTTCCTCTTCATTGAATACAGTCCATCCCTATCCATTTATCACCTTTCTTTGGCATCTTTTCCACCTCCATCTTTGATAACTTTAGTTCTTGTAGGCACACAATTCCCATTCTTTTCAATTTGATCCTAGTAGTTAATATACATTCTCTCTTTACTGGATTATTCACAACCTTACATTCCATTTCACTACCATCCCCTCTCCCATTAACCTACTCTCTGCTCCTTAGGAGCTGGGACCAACATTCTTTGGACATGCCACAGGAGTGCATCAATGCTTCCTGCCCCCCGGCAAGATACATCAAAGTTGTTGCTTGTTTTTTCCCTTACATGTCACGAGAGTATTCCTCCCTCAGTACTATTTTATGTCTCCTTTTTACCTCACCTAACTACCTCTTTTCTTACTCTTCAATTTCATGCCACCCCAAGCATCATGCCTGCAATGTGATTTAAATCATAAACTATTCAAATACTTAACCTTTTTACTCATTGCCCACATATACATAAATATTATATTTGTAGCACAGTGCACTTATTCAGACTAGACCATCTCTCATATACATGTCTTAACTATAATAGTCAGACTAGCCTAGTTTTTATATACATGTCTTAACCACACAATATGATTTTTCAAAAGCATAATCCTTCACAGAGATACATAATAATTGTTCATACTTTATACTCATTAATAAACTAACATTGCGTATCCCAATGCCCTAGAGTGATTTAACTAAACTTTTTCCAACTATACCTGCCTAATAAAAGTGCTAACTAATTTACCTAATAGTTCCGCTACACTGAGAATATATAGTATAGCTAGTCTATAGCTAATGCAAAATGTTCATCTCCTAACTCTTTGTTTATTAGATATCATTGTTTGCCAATGAAAACAAATTATGTCAAATGTACATTGTCCATTCCCCCTTATATTTAATCTATTAGCTGTTAGTGTGCCTAGATGATACACTCTCCTCTATATTACAACTGTGTAGCATTTTAGCAATACTCCACAAATGGGAGTGGGTAATGTAGGATTTACTCATGGCTGCCATGAGGGTGAAGACAGTGATTAAACAAAGCCAGCTGTGGATAAATTCAACATTACCTACAGACAGGTGTGGATTATTGGTATTATGCATTGACATGGTTTGAGAAAAAAATGATTCATTTGTCTAAATAATGTAATTGCGTAAAAGCATGTACATCAGTATTCATCTGTTTTTTTTTCTGTTATGTGATATCAAAACTATGTGCTGTGCATGAGCTTACCATGTGTGTCGCACTGTATGTCTGTGTCTGCTGTGCTTTGTTTTAGTGTATGGTTTCCTGTAGCTGGTAGTCATGATGATTATTTCTTGGCACAGCTGTTTATTTGTGTTAAAAAACTTATAGCTGTAATGTCTGCGAGGTTTCAAAGTACCCCAAAAAGGTATCACTGCTAATGCTGGATTTATAATGGAGAATGTACTGCAGTTTCTGCCTTTTTTTAAATATACTCTTGAGTCCGTGCATGTCAAGCTGTTTCTAGGAATGCTCCTGACATTGAGATACATGATTTATTTTTATTTTTATTTATTTATTTATTTATTTATTTATTTATTTATTTATTTATTTAGGCTTGTTTTAAGAGTTTTGTGCTATTTTTCCCAACAGGAAAGGTTTGTAGTGCAGGGGAGAAAAAGTAAGCTGTAGAGTTTAATGGAGGTATGGAGAAAATTATTTTTACCACCAGGCTTTTTTCCTGTGAAGATTCTCTATATGCAATTGCTATGCTGATTGGCCTGTTGAATGTTTTTGAATGTTAAGTAAATGTCATAGTATAATTTCATATATAAAATATATTTATCAGTACTTCTGATCCTATATATATCATCATTAACTCATCCATTAAGTCAGTGTCGATAATAAGACTTTCACCTTCATTTCATCACAATGTAAAAATTCTTACCTCACTCTGAGGTCTGAGTTTCTGTCATTTTACTTCTTACTCCTCATACTGCAAACTCCTCCTACTCTGCTGCCATCTCCATCTGCTCCTCTTTTCTTTCCTCTACATCTCTTCACCTCACTGGAAGACACATAAGAAACAAAAAATAAAACAAAATTAGTGAATCACCATTTGTCTGGGTTCCTCTGCAAAAGATCCCACACTTAAAAAGCTCCATTCCATGCCTAGCCATTTTTCCATCAATATTGGACCCACTATCTACTTGGTCTGCTGCTCTCTAAACTTCTTCAAGCCCCACACCCCACATACTTCTCAGTTGACTTCTTCCTCCATTCCTTTATATTGAAATATCACTTGCTCCCCTTAGATCACCTTGCCTGGGCCACAACGATCTTCTATCTTTTGTTTCAGGGGTCTTTAATGATGTTCTGCCACTATAATCCTCTAACTCCTTTCCATCCCTGTTACCTTTGTGGCAGGTATATTATGTGTCACCTTAGTTGTATGTATCGATTTACAAACTGGTGATTCTGCCCTGTTTTTCTCCACTTTCACTTCCAAATGAACATATTTGTCAGTCTCTATTTCTCTTCATCTTCCCGATGAAATTATCACAGCCTGTTCCAGCTGCTGACTCTGTTGTGCTGTTTGCTGGGGCACCATGTACTGCCATATCCACACTGTAATTTCCTCTATATCCTACCTGTACTAGCCCTCCCCTTCCTCCCTTCCTCAACTGCCAGGGACTGTTCAGTCCTACCATTTATTGATACTTATTTCAAAATAACATTTAATGGACATTCTTTCTATGACAACAGTAATGTGTTCTCCCCTGACAGTTGCTTTTTCTATTCTTTGCTGGTAAATCAGTGAGAGAAAGAAAAAATCAATATCATCACTTTCATCCCACCCTGCATCAAAGTCATCTTTCAGGCAGCCTTCTTTAGGATCCATTCTTTCATTTGGTGACAGTGCATCTTAACAGCCATATGCCTGTGCCTTGGATATGGACTGCTTTTTGTTTTTCCTACCCTTTGTTCTCTGTTAAAATGTAGATACATACTGCCATTTCCTTAGTCAATTTAGTTATCCAGTTCTGATCAAAATTTGTTGTGTCACACCCCACCAGCATTCCTTCCTTCTGCCATTTTTATTATTTGAAAGCAATCCTTTCTAGATTGGTGTCCACATCACCTGCTTTTGGATTCACTGTATCTAACATGGACTTAATTCACATTTATGTCTCTTTAGTTGTTTCTTAATTCTATTTAATTTCTGTTTCCATCAATATTTTTGTTCCTGTAGCTCAGTTTCCATTTTTAATATAGCCAGCTATTATCTGAATATTTCCCACATCAGCCACAAGGATGTCTAGTTTCTTTAAATTTTATGCTATATCTGTCCTCAGTTTTGCCTTCCTTCCTTCCTCCACACCCACTTCACCTTATAGCATAAGCAAATAGTACATTTTGTTATGTTATTTTCCCACACTGACTGGTACCTCTATCTATTTAAAGTTCAGTTTTTTGAGACCTGCATGTACTGATTTACTTCTTCAGTCTTACCTACGTGCTCAGCTGCCCCCTTACTTGCTTCTCAACCTCAGGATCTCCTCTCTGCCATGTCTCTGGATTAAATAGCGATATACAGTAAGCCTTTAGTGCCTTTATGGGACATTTAGCACTCATTAGATCATTTCTCTGACTGCCACAATCCATTTACACATTTAGAGACCTACCAGTCATACTTACAGATGTCACTTCATTATTCTAACACTGTGCCATCTTGCTCCCATTTAAAACATTTACCTAGTACCAGCTCCTTTCCTAAGCAGTTATCTTCCTCAGCATACCCACAACAGTAACCGCCTCTCCTCAGACACAGCCTTAATTCTGTTTTTATACTCCTTTATCGTGTTTTAATAATTCTGTGTGATACCTGCTCAATCCCTGCAGATTTTTTATGCCCTTCCCTACCTCCTCTGTTTCTAGTTTTTCATTAAGGATTTACTTGCCATTTTCCTCTGTGATGCCTATAGATTTTTCCTTTTACTGTGCCTAGATGTGTGGCTTCTCACAGAAATTAGGTTCATAGGTTCATAGGCAGGTACTAGGCTATCTGCCCGAAGGCATTTATAAGCTTAGCCAGAATGTGTTGGCTTTCGCCACCTCCTTAGATTAGTTCCCTGTGCCTCTGTCCAGCAGAGCCACTGAAGTGATTCCCACGGTAAACGTTCTGTTTCCCATCCACTCGTCAAGGTTTATTTTGAAGAGTGTTAGCGAGGAGCTCTGCCTAATGTAGACTGGAATCTTGTTCCAAAGCATGGGAAGTCTCTGGGACAGGAATCTATCCCTCCAACACGTCCTATTTATTGTTGTGGTGAGGTTTAGATCCCTAGAGCATGTGGCTCGAGGGAATAAGGTTTTCTTTAGGTGGAGCATGACCATCAATTCTGGGTTGGACATGGCCTTGTATGTCAAGCAGAGATCACCTCTGAGTAGGCGGTATGCAACCGAGTAGAGCTGGAGTTTCTTCAGTCGAGCTGCATAGGGCATCTGTTTGAGGCAAGTGATCTTCTTGGTGAGGTACTTCTGTGGTCTTTCCAGCTGTTGCATGTGTCTTGTAAGGAACATCCCTAATGGGGCGTTGTACTCTATGATGGGTCTGATGAGTGATGAGTAGAGCGGCACAATGACTTCTTCTGATCTGGATGTGAACCCTTTTGTGATTAGGTGGGCCACGTAGAAGTATTTTCTAACCACTTTGACAATGTGATTATCAAAGGTGTCCCCAGATCCCTTATTACTTCTTCCATATTTAGGGGACTACCACCTATATGGTAGTTTGTTTTTTCCAAAAGAAATGACTATGCACTTTTTGGCATTTAGCTTGAGGTCATGATTTTGACACCAGATATTCGTCTCAGTGAGATACTTTTGGAGGATGCCTGTGTCAGCTGGAGAGTCAATTATAGCCCCTAGATTGCAGTTGTCTGTGAACTTGGACAGCTATAGTCCTCCTGTGCTTGCCTGTACCTCTGAGAAGTATATGGCAGACAGGAGGGGTCCTAGGATTGAGCCCTGGGGAATGCCACTTCTAAACGGTTTAGAGTCGGACCTAGCTGTCGCAACTTTCACCATGTGGGTTCTGTCCATGAGCCAGTTGGCAAGCCATCTTGTGACATATGGGGGTTATGTTCAGGCTGGTGCGCTTGTCTATAATACCAGAATGGATGTCAAAGGCCTTAGTGAGATCTAGGTAGCCTGTGTGTACCACCTTTCCCTCATCTATAGCCTTCTCAAAGAAGTCCACCAGGTTTAGGAGACATGATCTGCCCTTAACAAAGCCGAACTGGGTAGGGTCCAGTGTTTGGAGGTTCCCAATGTCTCTGTTAATGAGTTCCATGATGATGTGCTCCATAGCCTTGCAGACCAAGCTAGTCAGGCTTATAGGGTGATAGTTCCTGGGGTCTGTTGTGGCTCCACCTTTGTGGAGCGGAATAACCATTGCTGTGCACCACTCTATGGGTACATAGCCTGTGGAGAGGCTGAGTTTGAACAGTGTGTTTAGGTGAGGGGTTATTTTGTCTTTGAGCTCATGTAGGACGCAGCCTGGGACACTGTCCAGTCCCATTGATGCTGTGTTTTTGGCTTTGGAGAGGGCTGTTTTAACCTGAGTATCTGTGATTTCAGGGACTCTACATTGTTCTGGTATGGTTATGGGCCCTTTTGGGGGTGAAAGGGGGGTGAAGTTTACACTGAACCTGTCTGCCAAGATGTTGGCGATATCAGTTGGTTCAGTGTATTTTGTGCCATTCTGCACTAACTCCAAGCAGATCTGAGCATTGCCACTTTGATTCTTGACATAGCTAAAGAATGCCTTGTGGTTATCTTTGGAGTCCTTGGCAATTTTTCTTTCAAAGCTCACCTTAGATGATTTTATGAGGGATTGTAGTTTATTGCTGATACTGATCAGGGATGTCTTCCCTTCTTGGGATTTTACACTTTTCTGTACTAGTTTCCTCCTTCTATTGTATAGCTTGTTTATGGCAGGAGTCCACCAGACTGGTTTCCTTTTCTTGTAGGAGTGAGTCTTGGTTTTGCTTGGGATGGCATGATGCATGCAATTTTGTAGAGGCCCGTAGAATGCATTAGCTTGGACAGCATTATCCTTCAGCATGGGGGCTTTGAAACTTTCCAGTTTGGTCTTAAGTAATGTGAAGTTTGCTTTTGAAAAGTTTTTCACAGTGGTTTCCTTGTCTGGGGGTGGGGGCAGAATGTGGATATCCAAAGTGCTTTGTTTATGGTCAGATCTAACCAGCGAGGGGTTGACATCCGGTGTGGAACACCAGTTGCCCATGTTGGTGATGACCAGGTCCAATATGTTGTCACCTCTGGTGGGAGTGTTGACCAGTTGAACCAAAGTGTTTGAGTTTATAAATTCTAGGAAATGTTGGGCAAGGGAGTTAGTACTTGAGTAGTTTTCCCAGTTAATGTTTGGGTGATTGAAATCACCCAATATTAGGGTGTTTGGTAGGACCTTTATGTTTCCCAGTGTTTCCAGAAACATGAAATGGGGGTCCTGGGACATGGTGGGTGATCTGTAGCAAGCTACAATTTGAATTGCAGTTTTGCCCGTTGTTAGTTGCACGTGGATGATCTCTGAAGCATCGTGCTATGCCACTAACCTGGAGGTGTGGGTATCCTTAATGAATATGGATATGCCCCTGCCTTTTGTATTTCGGTTTGGGTTTTATGGCCAAAATGTATGGTATGAGTTGCAGCCTGGTAGTGCTAGGGTGTTCTCTGGAGCCTTAAACCAGGTTTCTGTTACTGCACATATATCGATTTTCTCCATACTGAGGAGTGCCTCAAGTGAATGCATTTTTCAATTTTTCCTTTTTCTTATCCCTCTCTCCTCCAAAACTCAATGGCCCTCCTTACCTTACAGTTTTATGATCATGGGGGGAATTTAATAAAGCCTACACATTCTTTTTTACCATGCAGACATTGTGCCCTGCTCCTTACATGAAAGTAAGCAGGTTTGCAATCCAGTAAGCACTGCTTGGCAGCGCACATGCACACACCAACATGGGAAGTTTTGTGGCATGCAAATCACCTCATAAGTAGATGAATCTTATGCAAATGAGGCAGGTAGAGGAATCCAGCAAGCAGACAGGCACCCTTGCAGACCCCTTCTCAGTGTCCATAGTATACACAGAAAAATTCTGTGTACAGGAATGTAAACAGACAAAAGGGGCTGTAAAATGTAGATAGATGGGCAGAAATAACATACCACACACAGATATGAGCGAAAATATCCTCTGTGTGTCTCAAAAGTTACAGAAAAAAATGTTAAAGCAAAATTTTTTTTAATACTCTGGGCATGTTTGTGTGCCACTCTGCAGTGCGCAAACATGCCTTAAAAAATGTGTAAATAACAAAATTAATATTATGAGACAGGAATGTATTACAGGACCCTGCATGGAGTATCTACAATGGTACATTGGTGCTGTTGCTAATGTGGTACAGCTTGGAAACATGTAGTTTCCAGGTTGTGAGCATGGATCCCTATGCAAATGTGGTAGAGTTATTGAATAGCATAATGGGATATTCGTGTACACATATCCCCTCTGTGTAGGCAGAGAAGCATGTTGGTGTCCACACCGGAGGTAGCTGACATCAGGAGAGAGTATGCCCAATAACTTCTAAGCTGATTGGAGCTTAGCTGTTCCTGTTTGCATGGTGAGCCACTGGAAGCATGGAAGTCCAGGGGGTGCATCCATTGACTGCTAAGCTCTGTTTACGATTTGCTGATTGTTGAACACTTGAAACTGTCACTGTTTTCATTTTCATGGTTACGATTCGCTCATATAAGCAATCGCACCACTGTGATTAGGCTTTGTAACATAGCATACACACACACAGCTACATTTATATATATGTCTCTGTTATATACAGAATTATCTGTGTGGATGTCTGTATTGTCTGGCATACCCTAATAATGGTGAGTAAATCACACACCCATACTGTTGCTCAAAGGATCCAAACTAAGTGTGCAACAGTACATAATCCACTTACCTACAGACCCCTGTGCCAATTGGATGTCACCATGTGGACAGCCACAGGTGAGCAGATGGTGTCATGTATATTGTTGTCAATGCATGTATGGGCAGGGCACATTGTCCTTGTCCACAGGTTTGCCTATGTAACTGCAAGCAGCCACATATGGCCATACTGGCAACTGTACACACATAACTAGGATAAAAACAGTTATCTCATTGATAGGATACTAGATGCAGATAACAGTATGAAGCAATATCACTCTGCAGGCCACAAATGCTGTTCAACACAAGCATAGTTTGTGTAATGCACAAGTTCTGTGCCTGCAATCACATATACAACAGACTTAATCTGTGGCACGTGCGATAAGTACCATGATCTGTAGTGTATAAGACTAGATAGTTAGTGGCTCTAATCTCACTCCAGTCCACTTGGTGCATATGTGTGTGTGTGTGTGTGTGTGTGTGTGTGTGTGTGTGTGTGTGTGTGTGTATATATATTCCCGTGCAAAACTATGCAGACAAGCTCTCAGGGGCTATCCACCTGCAATGATTATACACAATTTGGGCCTCTAACTTGCTGCTGGCTTCCAAGCTGCCCTCTTCTACAAGGCCTGATGATGTCAGCCACCTTAAGACTATCAGCTGACAGTGCAATATCAGATGTAAGCCAGGGCACATGCGATAAGTGTTGTGACCTATAGTGCATAAGACTAGATAGATAGGGATTCTAGTATTACTCCCGTCCACTTGGTGCATGTCTATTTGTATGTTTCCCTGCAAAACAACAGATATGCATGTAGAACAGAGCATATGTTGTAACTTCCAGAAGCATTTCAAAGTGAGGGCACATGCATATAAATAGAGAGCATGTGCAGGCAGCAGTGCCATTTTGAGAGAAGAGCCAGAGTCATGTATGAGTGCAGTAGTCAGTCTGTTTGTGAGTTTATTTAAGTTTAAGTTACTAAGCCTCAATCCTGATGTGTTTGTATATAATAAAGCTGCTTGAACCGAACCCACAACTGTTCATCTATTTTATCCTGACCAGATGAGCGACATGGTGTCAGAACTGGGATAGAGAATGCAGCTTCTTCAAGCCATGAGGTGAAGAATTAACGATGAAGGTACATTGAGCATGTTGGGTTATACAGTGCTCAAACAATTTAAAAAATGGCCAGACATGAACTTCAGTTAACTAAAAACTTGAATAAATGATTTATTTTGTAAAGAAAATGATACAAAGCATTCACAAAGAACAAAATGCATTATTAATCAAACAAAAGGCACAAAATGCATTACTGATTAAATGAAATGTTTGAAACCATGATATTTGATAGAATTATCAGAAATGCTTATGAGGATGTTTAGAGTTACTTCTGATTTGCATAACAAGTATGTTAAAAGTAAAATGAGCACAATAAAAGTATAATGAGCATGATAAGAGGTTAAATGGGCATAAAAAGTATAATAAAAGGGCAAAATAAGCATACAAAATACAAGGCAACTGTATGTTTATTTTTTAGTAAACGACTACCATGTTTTGACATGAGCTACTATTTCGCATTGACCAAAGCTATTCAAAGTATAACTAGAGTTGTTTGTAGTATTTCAGAGTGTGTAAAGTGTTTTCAGTGTGTGCTTTATGATAGTAGAATTATTTCGAAGAGTTTACTGTGTGCAAAGTACAGTTATTTCATATAGTGCAGTCAGAATGCAGTCATTTCAAAAAGTTTCTTGCGCTGTGTACATTTTATTCCCAGAGTGCAGTTATTTTAACGTGTTTCTCACACTGTACAGTTACTTTGCAAAGTGCAGCCATTTTGAGAAGTTTCTTGTGCTGTGTACAGTTCATTTGCAAAGTGCAGTCATTTCACAGTGTTTCTAACACTGATAAGGGGTGGTTTCACAAAAGTATATTGGTTTCAAAGTGTTCTTCTGTACGGAGACTTATTTCACAAAGTGCAGTTATTTTGAAGAGTCTGTTGTGCTATTGGGCATAATTACAAGTTCTGGCATAAATTCCTGACATATATGTGTGTATGCTCGTACATAACTCAAAGGGTCTTTATTACTGTGTGCTGATATGGCGGAGGCATTTTGCAGATCCAGTCCACTTGTGTTTGATCATAATATTGCAGATAATTGGACAGTATTTGAGCAGGAATATATTTTCATACAAGCAGTGTTTTCTGGTAAAGATGCATGTATGAAAGCATTTAGCAGGATCAGAAGCCACTGAAAGAGAGCATTCATTTTTGTATGCACCAGCAGTGTATGTAGGAGAAGGGAAAACCACCATGTTGTTATACAAGCTGAATTAAGGGGGGATCTGGAGTCCTTGAAGTGTAAATTTAGAGAAATGTGTAACCCCCAGAAAAATGTTACATTGGAGATGCACCTATTTTATACAAGAGACCAAAAGCCAGGAGAAACTTTTGCAGCTTATATTACTGACTTGAGAAACAAGGCTAAAATGTGCATATTTGGTCATTTGAAAGATGAGATGATACAAGACAGGCTTGTATGTGATATTAATAATACTGCAGGGAGAAGGATTTTGTTTTGTGACAATGATTTAACATTGAGCAAAGATATAGAGATTTTTCAAATACATGAGCTTAGAGAAAGGCACACAAATATGCTTGCAAGTGATAAGAGTATGGTTTCAGCAGCTTTTAGAGGAAATGTAGACACCATGTAGCACATGACTAACAGAAACAGGCCTAAGCACATGGCGGCTGCAGCCCCTACAGGATTCCCAGGGAGAGCCCGTAACTGTCAAAGACTAGCTCAGTAAAATACACATGCTCAGTGCAGCACAAGGGTGAGTCAACAAAACACAAGTCAGGTCTTATTGTTAGCTGTTGTAATTGTGATCCCAATCATGAGTCTAAAAGAGAAAAGTGCTTAGCATTTGGTCAGCAATGCCACAAGTGTAAAAAATGGAACCACTTTCAAAAGTTTTGTAAATCAAGCAAGCCTCATTCATTTATTAAGAAAGGTCACTAATAAAAGCAAGCTGATCATACAGAAAGCTGAAACTCTCCTTTCTGTTTTGATGGTGTATCAGTAGTTGGTGAAAAGGTTAATGCAGTAGATTTGTTGGCAAAGAACAAAGTGTTTTGTACTATCCTCATCAATGGTAAACCTACGAAGCTCAAAGTAGACACTGGTTCAAAGTGCAATGTTATGTCAGCAGAAACATTTGCTAGAGTAAGAGCTGGTGAGCAACTTAATTTGGCAAATTGTGTGAAGCTTGTTGCTTATAGAAGGTGAAGAGATTCAAGCCAAAGGCTCAGTAGTGCTTTCATGGTATTCAGCTGGTAACACTTACAACTTGTAATTTTATGTAGTCAGGAGACCTGTGCAGTCATTATTAGGTATCAGAAACAGTTTCAAAATAAAACTGCTTTCTTTTAATAAAGAAGTCTATCATGTAAGCACATGTCCTAGTTCCAGTTTTGCATATGCTATTTTCTCAGAGTATGCTGATGTTTTCAAAGGAAAGCTAGGTAAACCTCCAGTTGTGTACTCCATGAAATTAGACCCAGAGGTCAGTCTAGTGGTCCAACCAGTGAGAAAAGTTCTGATACCGTATTTCTTCATAAATAAGACCTAACCAGAGAATAAGGCCTAGCATGGTTTTCCAGGGTGGTCATGATATAAGCCCTACCCCAAAAATAAGTCCCAGTTAAGATTGTCAACAACACACGACGGACGTGTTGAATTATAAAATAATATTATTGACACCCGTTGACTGAGGTTATTGCACTCCGTTCATCATTTTCAGACCATTCAGACACCCAACTTCTTCCCTTTGCAGAAGGCCATATGATTCTTTCCTTGGGAGTCCTCCACGATTCTTACTGTAACCCTAATCATCATTCACACTTGACGGTTGAGATCCTTGGCCCATAAACACTGGCAGGTGTACTTTGATTGGGCAAAGTATAGAAAATGTGTGTAAAGCACTCGCACTTGATAACGAATGGTTGTGGTTGTGTCTTCTTAACCGTCACCATTTTGTACTGTCAGTCCAGTCTCGTAAGTCTTCAATTAACCCCCCCCAGACAAGATGAGTGCAAAAAGAAAGAGCTATGCCATTGAGTACAAGAAAAGAATTGTGGAGGACTCTCAGGGAAAGAATCTGACGGCTTTCTGCAAAGAGTAGAAGTTAGATCTCCGGATGGTCCGAAAATGGCGTGCAGCGTATGATAACCTCAGTCAACAGGCCAACGAGGAAAATGCTAAGAAGTGCAAGTGTGGATCAGGTTGGCAACCCTTATTTCCTGAGCTGGAAGACATCAACTGTGAATGGATTGCTAACAGGAGAGAAAAGGTTTTGGTTGTGTGCAGGGCTGATATTCAAGCATTTGCCCTTGCAATAGCACCACATTTAGAAATATCCCCAGAAGAATTCAAAGCATCACACCATTGGCTGGTTGGCTTCCTTCAGTGATATGAACTGTCTCTAAGAAGATCAACAACACTGTTCAAGCTATAGATACTGAAGCTATTAAACATGCACTTGCATTCAAGTCCTTTGTTGATGGCATCGACTTTTATAAATACCAACTCTCCAACATGATTTCTGTGGATGAAACTGCAGTGTTTATGGGCCAAGGATCTCAAACAACAATTGATCAGAGGGGTGCCTTGTCAATCTACATTCCTGCCACTGGTTATGAGAGTGCAGTTGTTACCTGTATTTTGGCAATTCATCTAGATGGAAAGAAAACCCCACCTCTAATCATTAATAAGGGCAAGAAAGATAAGATTGAACATGCTTCAGGCATTTACATTCTTGAAACCGAAAAGCCTGGTGCACACAAGCAGTTATAAGGAAGTGGGTTGATGTAATGCTGCCACTTGTTTTTCGAGGTGGTGAAAGGTCTGCTAGTCTGGGATTCAGCCAGCACTCACCACATTAAAGACATGAAGAAATTCCTTGCATGGAGAAGAATACATCAAATAATGATTCCTGCAGGAATGACTGCCTATCTCCAGACTCTTGATATTGCAATAAACAAGCCATTCAAGGACCATTTGCACTTGGAACTCAATGACTACATTGCAAATAGAATGGAGAGAAATCAGCATGGAATCTTTGTGAAACCTAGCCTGCAAGAGGTCGTGACTTGGCTGAAAAATTCATGGGATAAAATCACTGACAGCTGTGTTGCCAATGCACTACAAGCAGACTACTTGGACAAGCAGTACTCATTTAAGGAGAGCACTATTGCTAGACATGACAGATTGGGGCCAATGATTCTACAGGAAATGGAGTCATAAGAAATTTAGGGGTTGGAGACTTATAACAATGTTCCAGAAGAAAATGACATGACTGTATTTGAATAACTGTTCCATTATCAAGGCGACATAATGGATTGCTTCTACTTTCAGTTTTATTCCCCTCCTCCAATACACGTGTATTGAGATTTTTCTGCACTTTCTGTTAAGCATAAAATATTGCACTGTGAAAGCCAAGGTGTAGATATTCTGAAGTTGAAATGTTTGCTGCTCTGTTTATGTAGAATTATCATATAACTGTTAACATGTTACTTAGAACTGTTGTCCAATAACAGGAAAGTACCCAAATAAATGTCAATTTGTGTACATGAATTAATGTCGATTTTTGTACATGAATAAATGAATTGTTGTACGGGGTGGGGGGTAAATAAGGCATCCCCTGATAATAAGCCCTAATGTGTATTTCGGCGGTGGAAAGAGTATAAAACCCAGTCTTATTTTCGGGGAAATATGGTAGCTATGCAGGACAAAGTCATGGTCCAGTTAGATAAAATGGTGCAGCAATATGTGATTTGTCCAGTCACAGAGCTAAATGAATGGGTGTCTTCCATGGCAATTGCTCATAAGAAAAGCTCAAATGAAATCAGAGTATGTATTGAACCAAGAGACGTAAACAAAGCATTAAAGAGACCCTCACCATCCTATGTTTACAGTCGAGGAGGTTGCTACCTTCATGCCAAATGCCACTGTTTTTTCTGTCTTAGATGCAAAGAGTTCATTTTGGCAAGTAATGCTTGATCGCAAATCTTCACTATGGACTACATTCAGTACCCCATTTGGTACATACAGATTTCTCAGAATGCCTCTTGGAATAAATTCTGCCAGTAAAGTCTTTCAGCATGCAATGGGGCAAATTTTTTCGTGTTATCCACATGCTATAATAGTAGATGATTTACTAGTTGGAGGTAATGGTGAAGCAGAGCATGATGGAAACCTCAGGAAAGTTATGGACAGAGCGCGTGAAGTTAATTTAAAGCTCAATCCTCTGAAATGTAAATTTAGGCTACCAGAAGTTTCTTGTGTAGGTCATTTATTTACCAGTACAGGCTTATGACCAGACCCTTCCAAATAAAACAGCCATTCTTGAGATGCCAGCTCCTGACAATGTTAAAGCCTTACAGTGTTTCCTTAGCATGGTTAACTATTTGGGCAAGTTTATACCAGACTTCAGTGAATTATCAGCACCTTTAAGAGAGCTGACATGCAAAAATGTTGCCTGGTCATGGTTGGAACAACACCAGAGAGCATTTGATAACCTTAAACAGAAACTTGCCAGTCCACCTACATTAAGAAGCTACGATGTCCACAAACCAGTAATCCTGTCTTGTGATGCTTCAAAGTTTGCTCTTGGTGCAGTTATGGGCCTTCATGGGCTATCTGCCTGCAATGGTTATTTATTTATTTATTTATTTTTTATTTTATTTATATTTGTTTACTGGGAAATTCCGACTGGACGCTGGTCCTTTTTCAGTGGATGCCCAGGGAGAAAAGCTCCACAATATGTACATGATAAGAAGTGATACAAAGTTGAAGCAATGACAAACAACATGACTGGCTGTTGGCATTAATACAGTAACTAGATATCGATTATCAACAGTATAAATAGTTAATGTTTGCAAGTTAAGATAGCTTATTGTTGTTTATAATAAAAGTTGTAACAAAGTGGTCAGAGAAATTTTAAAACTATGCAAAGTTGACTAGATTATTAGCAGTAGTGGAAGAATAGTTGGGTTAAGAGTCTGAGTGGAGGAGGGAAAGAGGGGTGGGGGTGTTAGTCTGAATTAGAGCAAGGACAGAGCCAGTGCAAATTTAAGTGGGATTTGAGTGCAGTCTTGAAAGGGCTGTGCATGTTTTGGGCCTGTAACTTGCTGCTGGCTTCCAAACTGTCCTCTTCTACAAGGCCTGATGATGATGTCAGCCACCTTAAGACTATCAGTTGACAGTGTGATCTCAGAAGTAAGCCATGGTGCATGTGATAAGTACTGTGATCTGTAGTGTATAAGCCTAGATAGGTAGGGGTTCTAATCTCACTCCAGCCCACTTGGTGCATGTGTATATATCCATGTGGCATAACCTTGGTAACCTTGACATAGGTAGGGTTTTGCAGTGTTTTATTTGCAGCAAGTAATGCACCCCCCCAAAGAACTGACAGCAACAAGGTATGCTTATGTCATCAAGCATAATATGTCATAAACTAATAGTAATAGCAGACATGAGGTATGTTGTGTGCAACATGTGCTGTGATCTGTAGTATGTCCCATTACATAGGTAAGTGTTCACATCTACATACAGCCAACTTGCAATACATGTGTGCCTTGGCATGTCCTGTATGCAGTGATTGGAAGTGGTACTAGCCTCAATGTAGCCATGTTTGTGTGTGAGCCTGTTAGAGCATTATATATCATGTTATGGAACCACAGCATGTTTAAACTGAACTATAATAATGGCCATACAGCCCTCATGATCATAGACATAGTCATAATAATAGTTACAGGATCAGCACATATTGCCCCAGTCCAAGAGGGAACAGGCAGATGCCCTGTGTAGAGATAAAGATCACCCAGTCAATCAGACAGATGTCATGTGCTGAAGTGCACTGAAGTGCTCTGTGTGCCATTAGGCAGGGTTCTGTTTCAAGGGTGTGTTTCAGACTGCTACACAAATCTCTCCCACATGCATGTAGTGCTAACGTCACATACTAGATTAATGTCCTTACAGTGAGTCATCATCTACTATGCTATACAGCCAATACAACATAAGGTACACAAATGCATGTGGTGTACTCATAACAAATATGGAAAACAAACTAGAAAAATTCAAGCAACCAAGAAATTGTATATTGCCGGAAGTACTCCACCACTCCATTACAAAATTCACACTAAATGTTTATTGTGTACTCATGACAAATGCCAGCATACAGTATCTGTCAATAACCACTGCAAGTGGCATGGTGAACCAACACTGCATTACACAAGTACATGTTAACTAATATAGTCACTCTGTGCATCAGACACATAGCTTCATTTCACTGCATCGATGGTGAGGATGACAGTGATGTGGCACAGCTATCATCACTTGCACAGGGTGTTGTGTGGGGGTGCAGTAGGCCTAAGCTGCCTCAAATGGTAGACAGCATGTGTGTGAGTCAGGAGGGGAGCATGTAAGATGGACCATGGAGACAGTGGTGTATGAGTGTGTGCATGTACACAGTGAATCTTGTTGCTAGCCCTACACATGTGTATGTTGGACAGCTTTGGACCTTCCATGGTAGAGTCAACAGTTCACCATCTCCGGCCACAAACATGGAAATTGGCTCTGCCAGGAGTTGCACTGGCACCTCCATGCCCAAGGTCAAAAGTGGTGTTATTACCTGATGCTGACTGCTGTCTGCTGGGATTCTGTCCTACACAAGACTGACCAGGACCACAAGCCCATGGCCTGCCACATCATGGTGGTGTGGACAGCAAACTCTCCTCTGTAGCGCTGTATGTACTGCAGGAGTGTGAGTGAGCATGGCCACGTGGACTATCAGCAGATGGGGTTGCTGACCTATATCCATGGGTCTGCTGCTTAACTCCAACCACACATTCCAGCACAAAGTACATTCCAATACAGACACTGTCTCAGCCCATCGTCTGCCCACTGCATCAGTGAACTGATCCAGGGTGTCCCCAATGCAGTGGAAGCAGTCTCAGATGTCAGACTGTGCTGCATCCATAATTCTAAGCATATATCTGGTGTTCCATTCAGAATGTGCCTGTGCTGCCATGAATTCCCAAAATATGAATCAAGTGACCCGTGATCCTACAACAGGGGGTCGATGGACAGCAGGCCTTCTAAAAGCACCCCTGTTAATCTGCCTTTGTGGGACCTCATCAGATCTTTGGCTATGGCCAGTATCTACACACTGGAGCTATAATTGCCATACTTTCCTGTTAAATGTCCCCACCCTCTGACTATCCAATATCTGTGGCCTCAGGTGATGAGGTATGTGTAGGCATACAGACTGTGTGTGCTGACAATAGGGGCAAAAGAGGGATGTCTACCTCTAGGACAGATTCAGCCCCTGATACCACCACCTGTGCCTCACTGTGGCCACCATCATCAGAGTCTGAAGAGACATTGACATCAGGTCTTGTAGAGGACAGACACCAACCCCCATGGTCACCTGCAATAAGAAAGAAAAAAGCAGTACATTAATACATGCACTTTGGTGTATGAAAAGCCTCCAAGACTCATAACAAAGACCCACAACTAGATTAGCAGTCAAACAACTTTCTTCTCTGCTGTCATCCATAAAACACTTCCTCGGAACAAAATACAAATTCAAAGGACCTTTATAACAATCACATGAAGTAATTCAAGTAAAACATGACCAGTAATATTTACCTTTTAATTAATCAGTATGACACTATACTTGAAAAAACAACACATAAAAACCCAGTACACCTCTTTTAACAAATATATGTAAATACACATTTCACTACCTAATGTATTTACCTGCAACCTATTGTATTTTAAAAGGCATTTTAGATTACTTGCCTCATTTAAACCAGGTGCCTCATCTGCTCTTAACTGTAACTGCCAAAGTGTATCTGTTTTTTGAACTACACTCCTGTGACTACCCTTTCTAGAAACCATATGCACCTTTTCCAGACTGGAGTTTAAAAACATCCTACACTATTTACACACATAGTTATATTTACAAAGGGTATTATTCTGGCCATTAACTGTACTAGAACATAATTGTTCCTTAACAAATAAGTGTCATGCTTACCAGGAGCAGGATCATGACCTTGGACAATACCTGATGGACCTGTGAAAAGTTGAGGGTGAAGTGATGAGAGTACCACCATATTTTGCAGCACAACAAGGTAATACATCCATATAGTTCACATTTAAAGTAGCTACTGAGTTACTTGTTATATTGGTCACAATCTGAGTATGAGTGTATAACTGAGGTTAACCCCCCCCCCAAAGAACAAAGACCTGCCAACAACATAAAAGTATCTGCAGCCTGACACACAGTATTACAATGTTGATCATGGTAAGCTTACCTGCACGCTGTTCAGCTGTGGAAACTGTAGCACCAACCTCCATGAATTATGGTGTGATGGATGCCTGGGAGCTGTTGTGTGTGCCTAGGTGCACCAGTAACTCCTCAGTGGCCAAGATTGGTTGTTCTGCTGCAGGGCCTCCACCAGTGACAGCACAATCCCTGACTACATTTGCTGCCCTTCATCATTCAGCATTTATCTTGTCAGCTGCCCGGTGTCAAACCTGTTCATATGTCTTGCCCTGATGGCCCATGCCATTCACATCACAGACAAGGTTTGGCCACAATGCATCCTGCTGTTCCTTGCTTTGTCTCCCCTGGATAGTAGAATGTGATGATGTGTTAGTGCTTGCAGTACAATTTCATTCTCTGCATCCGAGAAGGGTGCACGGCATCTATGGTACATAATTCCTGAAAGACAACAAAAGGGGAACACATTACAGGATCACATACGTGGATGTACACTATTTGCAGACACAGAAAATGTACAGCTACAGCAAGGCCAAAATGGCTGGCACTAACCACTACTTGCTCACACATGTCATAATCCGCAGTGTGCAAACAAACAGTGTGTGGATACAACTGAGATTGTAGAAATAGGCAGGTGTTCCCATGTGTGCTATGACAGCTAGTCCTGTAATGTCATACACCCAGCACTTAGGTCTACTGTGGTATGTCCCCTATGGGCAACCCTTTGATAATATGTCATATGAACAATGCCACATGAATGAATAGCAGTGTGCTATTACAGCCCATATAAAGGGACACTCCAATGGGACTAGTGTGCCATAATGACAAACGACAATGCACCCTTGATGTTTTGTATGCCTTGTGTAGGTGTAAGATAGCAAGAGGTCACTGAAATCTCATTATCACAGGTGTAAGAGAGGCTTAATGTTGTTATCATTATTCCCCATAAGTCTGTTCACCCATCTGCAACCCACTGAACACAAAAACATTTACATACCAAATGGAGTGCAATACTCCTCTGTTGATATTTGGTGATAGTATAGTTATCACAATGGCATGCTCTGTGTGGGGAAGGTCTCATACAGAATGGTTCCCCATATCCAGCTGTTTGCCTTTTAAACATGCTGACCAGCAGCAGGTGATTACCTCTAAACCAATCTGTGGTTCTGAAATGCTAATTGCAGCTAAAAAAGCTGGTTTGCACTATCATCAGCCAATGACATGGAACCACTATAGAATATATAAGGCCTTCATGTAAATTAGGGCCCCTTTCTGATATGTTGTGCTCGACATTATTGGGGTGAGGAGACTACATTGTTACATAGGGGTAGGTCTACAGCAGACAGCTTTATATAAAGATGTGTGTGCTATAGGCTGCAGCTACTGCTACAGGTAATAGACATAGGCAGAGAGTGTGAAGACTTTAGAAGACAACAAGCTGTAGGAGTAATTGTGTGAGCTCTGCCAGCCTAGTTGTAGAATCAGGCCCAGAGTACGAGTACCTTCTACACTCCAATGAAGGCATGTGTTAAGGTAACACATGTTTGGTGTGTTATTGAGCAAGATGGGGGTGTATATATATCCATCTATCTATATATATATATATATATATATATATATATATATATATATATATATATGGGTCCCCTTCAGTAGATCGAACGTTTACAAGTTTGAACCACATATGGCTGAGACCATATGTTCAAACTTGTAAAAGTTCAATCAGACTGAATGGAGTTCTCCGTACAGTGTGGAAATGGAAGATTTTCCATTTCCACAATGTAGTGGGATCTCGGAGTTGGTATATTTAAGTAAGGGGGTGTGGGAGGTGAAGCCCCCCCCCCCGCCACGTGGGGGCTATAGATGTTTAGTTTTGTGTTTTGTTGTTTTATTTGTTTTTACTTCAGTGTTCGAACTTTTACGAGTTCGAACATATGGTCTCGGCCATATGTGGTTCGAACTTGTAAAAGTTTGATCTACTGAAGTAGATCCATATATATATATGGGTCCCTATGACTTCGTCGAAATTTCAATTCACCTGTCATTTCGTCTAAACTTCATTACATCGACAAGCATTTGCCCCCGTCCCCAATGTTGTACGACCCTGGAGTTGATATATATAGTTAGGGGGTGGGGCACAGCCCCCATTGGGGTGTGGGGTGAAGCCCCCCACCTAAAATGCTTGTCGATGTAATGAAGTTTAGATGAAATGACAGTTAGGTGAATTGAAATTTCGACGAAGTCATAGGGACCCATATATATATATATATATATATATATATATATATATATATATATATATATATATATATATTGTGTGTGTGTGTTTGTGTTTATATATATATATATATATATATATATATATATATATATATATATGACTATGCCCACCATGTGATCATCTGAAAGGCTGTGCATTACAGTCTGGTAGTAATCTGCAACATGTATGAGGGCAGTCCTTGTTACAGGCAGGGACTTCAAATGTGTATGTTCATTGTTCAGCTGTGGTAATCTGCATTGTGATTCTGTAAGGATTGTGTGGTGCACTCTGATATTAGCGGGCCTCATTTGCAGTACCTGAGTTGACATTCTCTGTGAATGCATATTATTGCATGATATGACAATTTATGCACATATACATTTGCTATAGGGATATGTGAAGTGTGTTCCTACCTGCAGGCCTGTGACTTCCATCAGTTAAAAGCAGTCAATTCATTTGACATGCATTGTGTAGCTAAAGAGTGCCTGATTGTGTCATTAATTGCTGGTTTCACAATACTGAAAATTCAGTGCTACACACCACTGGATTTGAACCCAGGACTCTGTGTGGCAAAAATGTACTGTCTATGAGGCATTTAACAGACTGAGCTACTGAGTCACTGCTGCAGCAGATGTATTTGCAAGATATAGGTGCACACCTACAAGCTGTGACAATCATGTTCTACATCCATCAGTATCTGCAAGGCTTTATATGGATGTATTTCTGCACCAGAGTCCCTGTTGAACATGTATTTTGCCATTAATGCCTTAGCAGGTGTCCTTCTACATGTTGTTGATAAAAGGGCACATGTACCTGCTATAAGTGGCCTCACTTACATCCATTATTATGTCTTTGGCTTTGTAGTGGTGTACTATTGTACCGGAATCCTAGGAACACTTGTGTGTTTCCATTAAGTTTTATTCAAGTTTGTGCAGTGCAGTGCACCACACAGCTATGCTGAAATGTGCTTAATGACTGTAACTGGCAATTACTATGTTTTTTTTTAAAGCACTGACTTTAAGTAAGAGTTACATGGCATGGCAGGTTAATGCACTGGTCTGCAGGTGCAATGGTTTTGGGTTCAAAACATGAGATAGATGTTTATTTTGTAAATGTGCAATAGAATTGTAAGGACACATATAATTAATATAGCTCTATTTAGCTGAGCTTAGCGAAGCTGCGTGACATGGCACACCATACAGCATTGCACTAAAAAACTATAAAGAAAGAAAAATGGGGAGATAGGAAAGTGGTGAAATGGGGTGCAAGCAGGGGGAAAACATAATGGCAGGCAGGTAGGGATGTGCAGGAAGGGTGTAGTAAAGAACCGTAGCTATCCATTTCTTGTACAGCAACAACTGTGCACTTTGAAAAAAATATGTACATGGATTTGCAGTCTCACCCACAGACAGAGGGGTGAGAACAATATAGCTGCATTGTCAAGCCATTTGGACCAAATTACTTGTGTCCAGTGGACATGGCGAAATGGAAAGCTATGTATGGGACGATATTATTTTTGGGACAGGTGCCCACTTTTTTTTTAGGTCTTAGTGGAATGTTGGGGAAGGGAGATAGGTAAGTGTGGGGGAGGTAAGTTGGGTAGGTGAGGATGCATTTGAAGACAGACAAGACAGCAGACACAGGGGGTGTGTGACACATGAGGGGGATGAACACCTTGGAGAGGGAAGGTGTTGTGGAATCCAAGTCCCATGTGCCTCCAGACAGCAGCAGTGTGACTCTCATTACCACCCATGGGACTGTTGGCACTGCTCTTTCACTGAGGGTGGCAGTGCTGGTGGCTGGGCACTGGGAGGAGGCAGCCTCATCAGGTCACCAGCATGCCCTCAGTTCAGTGCAGGCTGTGGTCAAACCCATAGTAGACTATCCTGCACACCAAGACTGGCAGCTCATCCCTGGTGGTAACACCCCCTCCACCACCACTGCCAGAGAGAGGCCAGGCCCCATCCCATGCAGTGCCATGGATGGTTGAGGCAAGTTAAGGGGGTTCAGCCAGAATCAGCCTACCTTGACGTGCTGTGGTAACTGAGGTATAGCAATAAGTTGAGGTTAGTTACGAACAAATCACTATTAGTCTTAACATCATGGATAATTTTAATTAACCCAAATACACAGCAATCTACATTATGTGTGACACAACATGAAATAACAGAACAGTAAGTATGTTAACTGCATGCTAGTAACAGTTAAAGCATAATCACAAACAAATGGTTAATTTAACAAGATATGTTAATATGAATGTATAATACACATAACAATAATAAACCACATAAGGCCAACAAAATGGTTAATTTAACAAGATATGTCAATATAAAATCATAATGTTGTTGTGTCTTTCGGCTTTTCCTGGTTAGGGGTCGCCACAGCGGAACTCCGGTCTGCTAATGATTGGCAGTAGATTTGTATGTGCCGAGTTGCTTGCCCTGACGCACAACCTTCAATGAAGGTACACCCATTCACACATGTCTTCACACAGAAGATGTTCTAGCTGAGAATCGAACAGGACAATGTCTTACTATGAGGCGACAATGCTACCACAGCACCACCACCACAGTCATAAATATAAAATCATAATAACACATAACAATAGTAAACCACATTTCCCAAAATATAGTTATTGTAACAAAATATGTTAACAATAAACCATAATAATAAATAACAATAAGAAATACATGAAGATAAGGGGTGGGAAGAGAGAGAAAAACAGTCCATTAGTGACATTGCAGATTATATCCCTGAAAACAGTGCTAATATTTACTCAACAGGTATGTATTTTCAGTTTTGTGTATAGTGACTACAAGTCTCCAATAAGTGATGTAGCACATATATAAATCTCAGTTGTTTGCATGGGACACTATGGGCCAAGCAATAACAAATGCAGGTACACAGACAGAGCAGTTGCACATCATGTGGACTTATATAACTACCAAGGTGTTCTGTAAGTTGCTTTGGTAATACTTTGCATTCTAATTAATCATTTCTGTGGAAATCTTGTAACAGATGGATTACGCAATATTAAATACAGTACAAGAAATCATGACAATAGAGAGGCATGTTTGTTTACAGTATATAAACTAGACAGCCCATGCCTTAGTTGCTAGGCATGGGAATAGAACCCAATAGCTGAGACTGCAGGGGACATCTGCAAATAATGTAATAATTGACTACAACAGCTTAGTACAGACTTGCAAGGAATACAGCCATAATGGAAGTAGACAGATTAATTTATGAATCAACAATGCTGGTGAACACGTTATTCTTACTGATTTTAAAACTCTGTGAACTCTAACATCTAAACATAAGATCTGCTCATAACATGGGCTACCTCACTCATATATATTTTGTTCCTGAGGAGAGAGAAAATGTGAGCATTATGTGACTGATAGTTGGTTGGTTATAACCTGAAACCAAACTATGAGTTGAGCAATACAAGTTACAGGACATTCTTTTTGCATGGTAGAACTATTACAGTGTTATAAGTGACTGCAGTGACAGTAGAACACACATGCATGGAATACAACTGTAATGCATATATTAATACAGCTTTATTTTAGACTCAACATTGCTGGTGAACACTTTTTATTGGTACTGCTTTGAAATATCTGTGAAGTCCAAACACAATATCTGATCATTATATATACCTTTTGTTCCTGGGGTGGGGAAAATGAGAGCATTATGTGACTGGTAACGGCCTGGTGAAAACCTTGATCGATACTATGGGTTTATCATGCATGTTACATGACATTCTTTTTGCATTCTAGAACTATTACAGTGTTATAATTGCACTGACAGTATAATGTACATGCATGGAATACAGCTGCATTGCATATATTAAAACAGCTTTATTTTAGTATCAACAATGCTAGTGAACATTTTGTTTTGTTATTACTTTGAAATATCTGTGAAACACACACACACAATATCTGGAGGGGGCTATCTGACCCATATACCTTTATTACCTGAAGTAGGAGGAACAGAGAACATTATGTGACTGATATTGGCCTGGAGACAACTTTGGACAGTACTATGAGTTAAGCAATACAGTTTGCAGGCTATTAGTTTTGCATTCTATGGTTATTACAGTGTTACACTTGATTGCAGCAACCTTACCATAAACAAGCAATGCATGCAGCTCTACTGCCATGGTTATGAGAACACAATCCTGCTGAACACCATTTTGCTTACTGTTATTGGTATTGTTTATTGTTTTTTGAACTTCAGTTGTTATTGTTCATGTATTGCACTACAACTCTACTTGCCCATTTATTTCACTACAGTTCTACTTGTCCATTTATTGCACTATAGTTTTTCTTGTGTATACTTTATTGTAGTAAATGCTTTGCTCTTTCTTGCTTATTGCACTACAGTTAGCATACTATATCTGTACTTACCACACTCACGGCACAACTTGGCCAGGTGCCCAGCATGGGACTTGACATTGCAACCTCTCTTGGCTGCAGCTGTTGGGAGAGAGGCACTCCATTAATCATGCCAGTTTTGTGGGCATTCAGCTTGCATTTTGGTAAGACAGAGGAAGACATACTTTCATACTTGTGGGGCATTCCCATCTCTAGCTTCTTGAAACCATGTGTCCTTGGTTCTCCCTCTTTCTCCTTTTCAGGTCATCATAATGGTGACGACACTGCTCACCTGTGTGGGGGATATCAGTAACACTGGTGAGTTCCCTGGCCAAATGGTCGCAGGCCTCTGCCTTATGCGCCATGCCCTGGAATCCGCTCTGCATCAGCTGGGGTACATGGTTTTGTACCAGGAGCCCAATCGTGACCCTGGACTCCTGAATAACCCATTTCTGCTCCCAAAAGCGCACCCTTTCGCCAACACAGCCTGCCATACCAACAGTTGATTGAACTCCAATGAATGATGCAGAATTCCTGTCTATTGCACTTCATATAGGCTGTTTATCTGCCTTACACATCATTGTGCAACATTCAAAAAAGCTCTGTGTTGCTTAGCACCACGCAAACCAGTTAAGCAGTGCTGGACAGGGTGAAAACTCAGAGAACCATGGTTTTAGCAAAGCTTAGCACTGCACAAACATTGGTAGCTGTTAACATGTTTATGCCCTACTTAACATGAATGAGCAGTGCTTAGCAGAATGTAGAAGTGCCAAATTTCACAATACTTTTATTAAATTATAGAAAAATAGTACATTCATTTACAGACATATTCTGTCTGTTATAGGATCATAGGAAGTTACTAGGCTACTGGCCATCAGGCCCTTACAAGCCTTTTCAAGAATTTAGCTCATGTGCCAACAAATCAGCACCCTATGCCACTGTCCAGCAGGGACACAGGTGGAACCGCAAGAGCGTATTTTCTGTTCCCCCATCCAGTTATCCAGGTTGCACTTAAAAAGGTTAAATGAGGTACTCTAATTTATGTGGAGAGGGAGTCTATAGTCTATTCCACAAAAGGGGTAGTCTCTGGGACACAAATCTGTCCCACCAACAAGTCCTATTAATGTCACAGACTAGGCTGAAGTTGGGTGTGTGAGTTACTTGAGTGGAGCTTGACTTGCGGATATGCAGCAGTCTCATCAGAGCAGGGTCTGAGATTGCTTTGTATGCCAGACAGTGGTCACCTTTGAAGAATCTGTAGGAGACTGAGTAGAGGGACAGGGCTTTTAGCCTATCTGTGTAGGGTAGATATTTGAGGACCTGGATTCTCTGGTTGAGGAATCTCTGTGGTCTCTCCAGCTGCTGCATGTACTTTGTGAGGTTTACCAATGTTTTTATTGGATTTTTAAATCTCAAGGGGGTGTTGATCAGAGCTGTGGATTGTCTGTGTAGGAGTGTAGAGGGACAGAAGTGAAGCCAGAACAGGACAAGAACTGGGTCAGTTAAGAATACTGTGAGGTAGGTCTAGTTGAGGTAGAAGGAGTTGTTGTGGCAATTCTTGCCACTGAAGGTTTTTTAGGGATAGGTAATGGTGGGAGTGACAGGGTTTATCTGATGCAAATCAAGCAGTTTTACTATAGCTGAGTTCTAGCTTACTCAAGAGCTTAGTTTGTAACTTAGTGAGAAATGGGGAGGCATATAAAAGGGTGGATAGGAGATAGCCAGTGAAAGAGTGAGTCTAGATTCATTTATGAGGAATTGTTTGTGTCTATAGAGGAGGCCTAGTTTGTGATTTTTTTTTTAATGCAGTGTTGCATATGTAGATCGAATTTTAATTGGTCATCTATTATTACTCCAAGTAATTTAGTGTAGCTTTCTACCCTGCTAGTTGTGTTGTTGAGGGAAGAGACAGTAAAGGTATCTTTTAGGTGTTAGAGATTTTGGGAGGAAGAGCAGAATTTTTTTTTTTAGGATTATAAAGGAGCTGGTTGGAAGACATTTGTGAAAATGTTAAACAGTAGGGGTCCAAGAATGGAGTCTTGGGGTACTCCAGTCTGAATGGGAAGGAAAGGGGAGAATGCAGGGAGCCGTTTAACAGACTGAAGTATGTTTGAGAGGTAGCTTGCAAATCAGCATAGAGTAGTGTTAGATAAAGGTTAGAAAGTTTAGACAGAAAAAGGTTGTGGGAGACAGTATCAAAGGCCTTTGAAAGGTCAAGGAAAAGTCAGGAGATTAATTTGTTTTCTCTGGCATTAGAGATAGCCTGAGTGAAATATACTAGAGCAGTGGAAGTACTGTAAAATGGATGAAAACCATGTTGAGTAGAGGGTAGGAGAATTTTTTGTAGAAGATGATTAAGGAGCTGTTCATGGATGCACTTCTCAAGAATCTTAGATAGAGGGGACAGAATGGCTATGGGCTGGAAATTTTCTCAGATATACCAAGTTCCTATTCTATTTTTCCACCTATACTTCTCATTTCTTTCTTTCTGTCCCACTGTCTTGTGTTAACACCTGTTTACACCAGCATTTGCACCATTATCCAGTTTTTCCTATAACATTCATTTTTATTAATAACCTTACTCACCATTAATTGTAAGCATTCTCATCATTCATCAGTACTCCAGTAATAATCACACTATTCTCACTCCATCCGGGTCCTACTTCATGCCCCAATATAATAGTGACTTAATGGTAAAATCTTTGCATCTCTAATAAGAACATGCCTACCTTATCCGACATGTCTTGTACTGCTGATTTTATAAATCTGGGGCCAAGATACTCCAATTTCCAACTATTTGCTTTGCTTTATCAGGTATGGCTCTATCATTATATGAATCTGGCCCAAAATTTATTTTCCACAGCAGCTGTGAAATAACTAGTCCAGAAGAAACTGTACAATGGCAGTTTCATGGTCTGAAAATATGGTCATAAATAAATGTTGTTAAATTTTTGTAGAAACAGTTTACAGTTACCAAAACCTGTGCTTTATCTGGTGATGTTCAATTATTAGTTTGATGATTTTCCACATGCCATCTATTGGACTCCGTCCCCTGAATTATAGCATTTTTATTGTACAATTGTGTTCCAAAATTTAATTTTTAGTGAGAGTGAATCAAACTAATTGTTACAGGTTCTAGTAATGCCTATTTAAAGTGTGCTGAAACAGAAAGTTTGATTAAATGTGTGGCTTCTTAACACTGTTTTAAACATGTCTAGTTAATGGTGTCTATTTCAGTTTACCACATCTAGGGAAGTTAGGGCAACAAAAGCATTGGAGGGAAGCAAAGTTTACATTGGTATTGCACAAAAAGCCTTACTTACCTGTGCATACTTACTTTAAGTAATATTAGAAGTTTTACTAAAAGCGTCTTTTCTAAATAAATGTGAACTGCTTTGTAAGGACAAACATAGCATAACATGTCAACATAAACAAACTATTAGTTCCTTCAGTCATGTACACTTGTGATCCAAGATGTTCTTTCATCTTAGCTATGCAATACTGTCTCTTTCAGTTGAGGTGGACCGTTCCATACCAAGTGCAACCTTCCTGCATAGGGTCATTTTCTCCACTGGACACATCCAGTCAGTTAGTACCTTTAATTATTTATGAGACTTATATGGACCACTCCTCCCTTTCCAAAATCTTATTTAGGCCTCATACTTTAATGTTACATCACTATTTTCTTTCTCTCTGGATCAAGTATGTTATTTTTTCCTATCCATTTTCTGACTCATATGTAAGCACTATAAGTTAACATAATGCAAACTTCAAATTCTATGGTCCATGTGCTACTTTTCCTGCTAATCCTTAACATTGCTTCCTTTGATTACCTCACTAAATTATTGGTGAACTGAAGAAAGATACAAAGTGAAATCAGTACTGAAAAAGCAAGTACTCCTTGTAGCCAGTCAGCTCGATGTGCAGATGGAATAAGTCTCCTGATCATCTATTACCCAACGTGGAGCATTATGGAATTCATAGGTACATACAAAAGAAAACAGCTTGAAGTAAAACAATAAAGAACTTTATTTTCAACCTTCAGTAAGCACTTTCATCTAACTAAAAACTTTTTCAAACTTTGTGATCCATTTTTTAAACATCATTCATAGGTACGATGGTTAAGTACTAGGCTAGCTGCCCTTGTTGGCCATTTTAAGCTTATGCAATTTCTCTTTTGTTGCTTGATCCCATAGCTGATAATTTTATATTACCCCTAGTGAAAATAACTGGGATACATACCATAGTTAATTTGCAGTGGCTCATACAGAGGATAAAGCATTTAGGAGTTGCCTCTGTCAATTAGTAGTACAGGCAGCAGTCTTGAGGTAAATTGTTTGCTTCCCATTCATAGATACAAGCTGCTCTTTAATATGGACAGGGATGTGTTTTGTTTTACGTGGATGGAGAGTCAGTTCCAAAGCAGCACTCTGGAGGACATGCAGACCTGTGAGATATACCTGTCCCTCCAAACCATTTTGTTGACACTGCAGAAGAGGTTTACATCTATAGGCAGAGTACTTCTGATGCCATTATATGATGGCACTTGGTAGTTATATTGCTAACCTCAGCCTGAATCTTACAATTAGGGCTATGCAAACTTTATCTAACCAAATGGAAATTGTCAAGGCAGATAACAATGAACAAAGCCTTATACCAGTTATTAAGCCACTATCTAACCAAATGTTTCTAAACTGGTATCATGAAGTAGGCCCTAGATATCTACATCTAAATGTCTGTAGCATATGTAACCCCCAAATGAATCAGCTGGACAGTTTGAAGCTTTTTGAATAAAACAGTCATCATTTCCCTATATGAGTCTTGGTTCAAAAATGTGTTCACTGATAAAATACAGCTTTTAGCACTTTGTGAGTGATTTAGAAACACTTCTTCTACTTGGTGCAGCCTTAATACAAGTCAAGTAATCTATCCATGACTCTCATGCTGACAGGAATAAAGATAATTGTGGTTATTGCCCAAACTGGGTACATGTTTGTTTCCAGCCTGTCAGACAGAATAAAATGGATTATTTGTTTGGAGCACACATTCCCAAACATTTACCTTATGGAAGATGCTTTCTCTAAGATGCAGCATTTGACGTCCATGAACAACTTTATTCTACATAGTGATATGCGTAGAGCACATGTGTACAGAAGTTTTAAAAGGTGCAGCTTTATGTGTAGAGTACATGTGTACTGAAGCTTTAATATGTGCAGCTTTAAAGTACATATGTACTGAAGCTTTAAAATGTGCAGCTTTATGTATAAAGTATGCAGCTTTAAGGAGGTACACATAATATGGCCTTGCCTCTAATACATGCAAATTACAGTAAAGATTTAGAGCTGTGAATATCATACTAACCTCTGTTTCATTAGTCAGCTATCACAGCATTTTCTGCAACCAAACACAGTATGGTTTTTGAAATGTAAATGGAGCTCTTATTCACTCAAAGGAACACAGAAGAGGAGCACATGCTTTGTGAGATGAAAACAGTATTGCAATTACGAACAACAGTAAATCAGAATTCTTGTCGCCAGATTTCACTAGTAAGTCTTATTTCCAGCATTGCAGTAATATCTTTACATTTCACTCTCATTAAACTTCTAAGCCAATAAATTTCATTTTACTTAAATCATGAATCCACTGCAACTACCAATGCCTCACATTCTGCAAGGCTGCTTGAAAACTGAAGGCTCTTGTTGCAGAAGCTTGAGCAATGTCTCACCACAAATGATCTTCAGAGGAACCAGAAAAGGTACAATGTGCAACATTTCTACATAGAACAGAAAACTGATCCATAAAGGTATTAATACTTTCAACCTCACAGGATTAGTGAAGTACAAATAAACTGGAATCAGAGAACTTTAAACACTTATGATCCAAAGAAAAAACATGTTTTTTTGGCAGCCATTTGTTCTACACAGGGAGTCAGGGCTCTTGAGAAACTATTGATGTTTACATGGTTGAGTTAGAAAGTTAGAGTTTAAATTTTGGCATTCCAAATGCTGTGTGCAGACATACCAAAAAAAAAAAAAAAAAGAACAAAGATAGAAACTACAGGAGAATAGTGAATCTTGAATATCATTCCTCTTCTTTAAACTTTTTTTTGCAGGGGCAATCCTGCCTGCACTCTCAATGTGGGGGTCAAGTCCTGCCACACATACATCACAGATTTATATATATATTAACTCCAAGAACACCATACTTTGGAGAAAAGAGAATATTCCAAGAAATGGCCGTCTCAGACATAGTATATATAACTCAGTTTTTTCGGCCATCCAGCGACTTGTCTTTTGGGACTCATTCTAGTGGGTCTCAGCATTTCAACTGGTTACCCTCTAAATTTGATGAGGTGCATAATTCATTAATCAGTGATAGAATAATCAGTGGGAATCAGATTTGACTATGGATAAAGCAGTAAATATGTATAGAGTCAGCAAAATGTATAGTAGGCAATTAAGTTAATTGAAGAGGTAGAAGTGTGTAAATTAAAATTTTGGCTAAGAAGTAAAGTGAAAATGAAGCAGAAAAAGTGAATGAGTGTAATACTTTAATAATAGTAGTAGTAGTAGTAATAATAATAATAATAATAATAATAATAATAATAATAACATTAATAATAATAGTGGCATTTTATAAGATCTGTAGGCAACATGGTTGCAGAAATCATAATAGCAATCTTTCACAGAATTTTCATGCTGCATAGACTAAAAATGAGGAAGAAGTTTACATGTTTTGGAAATTAAGAAATAAAGAGACAGAGACCCTTATAGACTGATGCAAAAATGCTATTCAGAAGGCAATTATTGAATTAAAAAGCTTATTATTAATGGTAAATGTATGAGATTTAAACTAGACATAGTGCAAGTTGTAATATTGTCTGACAGATTTTATATTTATACATTTAAAACTTTAAAATTACTAGACAGTATAGCCTTTCTGAGTGAATAGACAGCACAAGCACTTAGTGGTACCCTATACGAACCCCAGGGAGCATGAATAAATCATTATATTACATTTCATAGGTTCATAGGTTGATACTAGGCTATCTGCCCTAGGGCATTTATAAGCATAGCCAGAGTGTGTTTGGCTTTCGCCACCCTTTTAGATAATTTGACTGTGCCTCTGTGTAGTAGGTCACAGAAGATAGCCATTTTAAGGTTAGTTCACTGTGCCTCTGTCTAGTAGGGACACAGAAGAGATCCCCGGGGTAAACCTATGATCACCCATCCATTCGTCAAGATTTCTCTTGATGAGGGTCATTGAGGGGCTCTGCCTAACATGGATTGGGATTTTGTTCCAGAGTGAGGGGAGCCTCTGGGATATGAATCTGTCCCTCCAGCATGTTCTATTTATTTCTGTTCTGAGGTTTAAGTCTATGGAGCATGTAGTTCTAATGGATTTGGATTTCCTGAGGTGGAGCATGTCCATTAAATCTGGGTTGGACATGGCTTTATACGTCAGGCACAGGTCGCCTCTGAGTAGGCGGTAAACAACTGAGTAGAGCTGGAGTTTCTTTAGCCTAACTGCATAGGGCATCTGTTTGAGTCCCTTGATCCTCTTGGTGAGGTACCTTTGGGGTCTTTCCAGTTGCTGCAGGTGTCAGGTAAGGTACATCCCAAATGGGGCATTGTATTTGATTATGGGCCTGATGAGTGATGAGTAGAAGGGCACAATGACCTCCCTTGATCTAGATGTGAACCCTTTCATGATAAGGTGGGCTATATAGAAGGTCTTTTTAACCACTTTGGCAACGTGATTGTCAAAGGAGAGATTGCTATCTACTTGGGTCCCCAAATCCCTAATTACTTCTTCCGTACTTAATGGATTTCCACCTAAGTGGTAGTTTGTGGGCACTTTGTTTTTCCCCAAAGGGGATGACTATGCACTTCTTTCAAAGCTGGCCTTAGATGATTTTATGAGGGATCATAGTTTCTTGCTAGTACTGATCAGAGATGCCTTCCCTTTTTGGGATTTTGCTCTATCATATAGCAGCTTCCTCCATCTGTTGTATAGCTTGTTTATGGCTGGGGTCCACCAGACAGGTCCCCTGTCTTTGGAGGAGTGAGTCTTGGTTTTATTTGGGATAGCACGATCCATGCATTCCTGTAGGTGTCCATAGAATGCGTTTGTAAATGATTCTGCGGTTTGGGCCATATTTCCCACTGGCCCAGGGGCTTTGAAGGATTCCACCTCAGTTTTAAGAAGTGTGAAGTTTGCTTTTGAGAAGTTCTTCACAATGATTTCCTTGGCTGGGGTTGGGGACAGTATAAGGATGTCCAGGGAGATTAATTTATGGTCAGATCTTACCAATGAGGGGTATACCTCTGGTATGGAATATAGAGTCCCCAGGTTGGTGATGATCAGGTCCAATATGTTTTCCCCTCTTGTGGGAGTGGTGACCAGTTGTTCCATGGCATTTGAGTTTATAAATTCTAGGAACCGTTGGGCTAGGGTGTTGGGGCTTGAGTAGTGCTCCCAGTCTATGTTTGGGTATTTGAAGTCACCCAATATGATGGTGTTTGGAGAGACCTTCATATTTTCCAGTGTTCTTAGGAAAGCCGAGTGGGGTTCCTGAGTTTGGGAGAGTGGTCTGTAGCAGGCTATAAACTGAAAGGCAGTTTTTCCCACTGTTAGTTGCACATGGATGATCTCCGATGCTTCATGCAGTGCCACTAACCTGGAGGTGTGGGTATCTTTGATGAATATGGATACTACCCCTCCTTTTGTGGTTCAGTCTGAGTTTTGGGGCTGAAAAGCATGGTAGGAGGTATAACCTGGTAGTGCTGGGGTGCTCTTGGGAGCCTTGAACCAGGTTTCTGTTACTGCACAGATATCGATATTCTCCATACTGAGGAGAGCCTCGAGTGCATGCATCTTGAGGTTTAGACTTCTGACAATGAGCAGCATTACCCTTAGTTTCTTTTTCCTTGAGTTGTCTATGAAGGTGGGTTTGTCTTTTGAGCCTTGCATAAAAAAGGCACTATGGGGATGGCAAGGGCCTTTGCCAGTATTCGAAAGCCCAGGGGTGACAGGTGCAAGCCATCCCTAGTGAAGCAATGTGGCTTGTCGAGCATGTCATCCCAGGCTGACAGCGACTGGATCCCCTTTGAATGACATCAATACTTTAGCCAATTGTTAAAATTGATCATTTTGTCTTTATACTGTGGCATCATTCTTGGTGAGGGTAAGATGCTACTCAAGGTCAGGGTCATACCGGCCTGGGCTACATGATCAGAGAGCTCCTCTATTTATCTTTTCATGTAGTCCAGGGAGGTACGTCCCAGGTCATTCACACCAGCATGGACAATAATGGAGTCATACTTGTACGTGCTTTGGAGTAACCTGAATGCTTGTTTTATGTGGTGGATCCTGGTACCCGACAGGCAGCTTACAGTGACCTTCTCCTTGTTCAGCCTGGTGAGTGGGACATCAGTGTGTCTGACAATAGAGTCACCTATTACAAGTGTATTTGGTGTATTGTTTAGCCTTAAGGGCTGTGACTGTGTTGCACACTGACTTTGTGAACTATGTGATACATGGGTATTGTTGTGGGGTAGCAGTTGTTTGGATGTCTGCTATGGAGGTCTCTGCTGCTTTGACAGATTTTTATTTAGAGCCTATGAATATGTGTTTGTGTGTTTATGTGTTTGGTTTGCTGTTGTGATAGGTCTATTTGAGACTGGATTTGTGGTGTATGTGGTTACCTTCTCCTCCAGACTGACTGTGCCTGTCCTGGGTTGAGAGAGCTCAGCCTCCAGTTTGGCTATATAGTTGCATCTCTCACATATATTTGAATTTGTTGGGAGGAGAAGAGGGTTGTCAGTGTACATAAGGTAGTTGTAACATTGCCTCAAGATTCACATATTCACCAGCTGGACTGGAGAGTATACCAGAAACTGACCTTTGGACATGTCAGGATATTATGAAAATACTTTTTGACTGATCAAAAAGGATCTATAGGGTGTTAAGTGCTTAAAAAGAGTATAAGAGTGTGTAGTGCTTGTGTTTATTGGTGTTTTCCTTATAAGATTACTTATAAGAGCAAGTGCAAGGCTTTAAAATGAAAATAGAGTGCTTCATTTGAGATTTAGATCAGTTCTAAGGGAAAAAGTGAAGAGCAGACTTTCTGGAGCCGGTAATAGTTTAAACGTCTTTAAGTGGCACTGCCCGATGCTGCACAATGCGCAAAATCAAGCAAAACCGTGCTGAAGTGGGTATTTAAGCAGGGGACTTGAAAGAGCTAGGAATTAGCCCAAAACGGCAAATAAACAAGTTTCTGGGCTGAGACCAATCCTCCAGGGACAGATAGGCTGCTCAAAGCTCCCCACTCCCACTGGTGAACAGAGAAGCTTCCTCCTATCCAAGTAAGGATATGGGCAACACAGGAACTGCACTAAAGTCCAGAATACAGCAAAACCTGCATTAAGGACTACTCTAGTTCAGAAAAGGCAGGAAACAAGGATTTTTTTTTCTTTTTAGGCAGATAGCAGAAAAAGCACAGTAAATACTTTACACAGGCTAGCACACTTGAGTGAGCAGCCTCAACAGTTAATTCAACAGAAAAAAGGCAATTTCAAAGTGCAGGTAATAATTGCAGTAACAATCTTATTTTAAGCAAACGAGCAATTTCAACTCGCTTTTCGGTGAGAATAAGTAGTCGCAAAAGTAAAAGCAGAAAAAAGGTACTTAAATCAGGTAGCAGTCACTAATTTTCATCTCTCTGCTGCTAGCACCACTCTGCAGGACCACGAGGAGCTTTGCTGAGTCAGAACAAGTACAAAAACCGCACCAAGCGGGTTTTTAAGCAGGGGACTTGAAAGAGCTAGGAATTAGCCCAAAATGGCCAATAAACAACAGGTTTCTGGGCTGAGACCACTCCTCCAGGGATAGATAGGCTGCTCAAAGCTCCCCACTCCCACTGGTGAACAGAGAAGCTTCCTCCTATCCAAGTAAGGATATGAGCACAACAGGAACTGCACTAAAGTCCAGAATACAGCAAAACCTGTATTAAGGACTATTCTAGTTCAGAAAAGGTGGGAAACAAGGATTTTTTTTTCTTTTTAGGCAGATAGCAGAAAAAGCACAGTAAATACTTTACACAGGCTAGCGCACTTGAGTGAGTAGCCTCAACAGTTAATTCAACAGAAAAAAGGCAATTTCAAAGTGCAGGTAATAATAGCAGTAACAATCTTAGTTTAAGCAAGCGAGCAGTTTCAACACACTTTTCGGCGAGAATAAGCAGTTGCAAAGGTAAAACCAGAAAAAAGGTACTTAAATCAGGTAACAGTCACTATATTTCATCTCTCTGCTACTAGCACCCCTCTGCAGGACCACAAGGAGCTTTGCTGAGTCAGAACATGTGCAAAAATCGCACCAAGCAGGTTTTTAAGCAGGGGACTTGAAAGAGCTAGGAATTAGCCCAAAATAGCCAATAAACAACAAGTTTCTGGGTTGAGACCACTCCTCCAGGGACAGATAGGCTGCTCAAAGCTCTCCACTCCCACGGGTGAACAGAGAAGCTTCCTCCTATCCAAGTAATGATATGGGCAACACAGGGACTGCACTATAGTCCAGAATACAGCAAAACCTGTATTAAGGACTATTCAAGTTCAGAAAGGCGAGAAACAAGGATATATGTTTTTTTTCTTTTTAGACAGACAGCAGAAAAAGCACAGTAAATACTTTACACAGGCTAGCGCACTTGAGTGAGCAACCTCAACAGTTATTTCAACAGAAAAAGGCAATTTCAAAGGGCAGGTAATAATAATTGCAGTAACAATCTTATTTTAATCAAACAAGCAATTTCAACTTGCTTTTCAGCGAGAATAAGCAGTCGCAAAAGTAAAAGCAAAAAAAAGGTACTTAAATCAGGTAGCAGTCACTCTTTTTCATCTCTCTACGGCTAGCACCACTCTGCAAGACCACGCGGAGCTTTGCTGAGTCGGAGCAAGCGTAAAACCCACACCAAGCGGGATTTTAAGGAGGGGACTTGAAAGAGCAAGGAATTAGCCCAAAACGGCAAATAAACAAAAGGTTTCTGGGCTGAGACCACTCTTTCAGAGACAGATAGGCTGTTCAAAACTCCCCACTCCCACTGGTGAACAGAGAAGCATCCTCCTATCCAAGTAAGGATATGGGCAACACAGGAACTGCACTAAAGTCCAGAATACAGCAAAACCTGTATTAATGACTATTCTAGTTCAGAAAAGGTGGTAAACAAGGATTTTTTTTGTTTTTTTTTCCTTTTAGGCAGATAGCAGAAAAAGCACCGTAAATAGTTTACACAGGCTAATGCACTTGCGTGAGCAGCCTCAACAGTTAATTCAAAAGAAAAAAGGCAATTTTAAAGTGCAGATAAAAATAATAATTGCAGTAACATTCTTATTTTAAGCAAACAAGCGCATTCAACTCGCTTTTCGGCGAGAATAAGAAGTCGAAAGGTAAAAGCAGAAAAAAGGTACTTAAATCAGGTAGCATTCACTCTTTTTCATCTCTCTGCTGCTAGAACCACTCTGCAGGACCACGAGGAGCTTTGCTGAGTCAGAACAAGCTCAAAAACCACGCCAAGTGGGTTTTTAAGCAGGGGACTTGAAAGAGCTGGGAATTAGCCCAAAACAGCCAATAAACAACATGTTTCTGGGCTGAGACCACTCCTCAAGGGACAGATAGGCTGATCAAAGCTGCCCACTCCCACTGGTGAACAGAGAAGCTTCCTCCTATCCAAGTAAGGATATGAGCAACACAGGAACTGCACTAAAGTCCAGAATACAGAAAAACCTGTATTAAGGACTATTCTAGTTCAAAAAAGGTGGGAAACAAGGATTTTTCTTTTCTTTTAAGGCAGATAGCAGAAAAACACAGTAAATACTTTACACAGGCTAGCACACTTGAGTGAGCAGCCTCAACAGTTAATTCAACAGAAAAAAGGCAATTTTAAAGTGCAGGTAATAATGATTGCAGTAGCAATCTTATTTTAAGCAAACAAGCAGTTTCAACTTGCTTTTCAGTGAGAATAAGCAGTCACAACTGTAAAAGCAGAAAAAAGGTACTTAAATCAGTCGCACTTTTTTGTCTCTCTGTTTCTAGCACCACTCTGCAGGACACGATGAGCTTTGCTGAGTCGGAACAAGCACAAAACTTGAGCCAAGCCGGTTATTAAGCAGGGGACTTGAAAGAGCTATGAATTTGCCGAAAACGGCAAATAAACAACAAGTTTCTGGGCTGAGACCACTCTTCCAGGGAAAGATATGCTGTTCAAAGCTCCCCACTCCCACTGTTGAACAGAGAAGTATCCTCCTATCCAAGTAAGGATATGGGCAACAAAGGATCTGCACTAAAGTCCAGAATACAGCAAAACCTGTATTAAGGACTATTCTAGTTCAGAAAAGGTGGGAAACAAGGATATGTTTTTTTTTTTTTTTTTTTTTTTAGGCAGATAGCAGAAAAAGCACAGTAAATACTTTACACAGGCTAGCACAATTGAGTAAGTAGCCTCAACAGTTAATTCAACAGAAAAAAGGCAATTTCAAAGTGCAGGTAATAATTGCAGTAACAATCTTATTTTAAGCAAACGAGCAGTTTCAACACGCTTTTCGTCGAGAATAAGCAGTTGCAAAGGTAAAAGTAGAAAAAAGGTAGTTAAATCAGGTAGCAGTCACTCTTTTTCATCTCTCTGCTGCTAGCACCACTCTGCAGGACCACGAGGAGCTTTGCTGAGTCGGAACAAGTGCAAAAACCGCACCAAGAAGTTTTTTAAGCAGGGGACTTGAAAGAGTTAGCAATTAGCCCAAAACAGCCAATAAACAACAAGTTTCTGGGCTGAGACCACTCCTGCAGGGACAGATAGGCTGCTCAAAACTCCCCACTCCCACTGGCGAACAGAGAAGCTTCCTCCTATCGAAGTAATGATATGGGCAACACAGGAACTGCACTAAAGTCCACAATACAGCTAAACCTGTATTAAGGACTATTTAAGTTCAGAAAATGCGGGAAACAAGGATATATATATTTTTTCTTTTTAAGCAGATAGCAGAAAAAGCACAGTAATTACTTTACACAGGCTAGCGCACTTGAGTGAGCAGCCTCAACAGTTAATTCAACAGAAAAAAGGCAATTTCAAAGTGCAGGTAATAATAATTGCAGTAACACTCTTATTTTAATCAAACGAGCAATTTCAACTCGCTTTTCAGTGAGAATACGCAGTTGCAAAAGTAAAAGCAGAAAAAAGGTACTTAAATCAGGTAGCAGTCACTCTTTTTCATCTCTCTGCTGCTAGCACCACTCTGCATGACCACGTGGAGCTTTGCTGAGTCGGAATAAGCACAAAACCCATGCCAAGTGGGTTTTTAAGGAGGGGACTTGAAAGAGCAAGGAATTAGCCCAGAACGGCAAATAAACAAAAAGTTTCTGGGCTGAGACCACTCTTCCAAAGACAGATAGGCTGCTCAAAGCTCCCCACTCCCACTGGTGAACAGAGAAGCATCCTCCTATCCAAGTAAGTATATGAGCAACACAGAAACTGCACTAAAGTCCAGAATACAGCAAAACCTGTATTAAGGAATATTCTAGTTCAGAAAAGGTGGTAAACAAGGATTTATTTTTGTTTTTTTTTTCCTTTTGGGCAGATAGCAGAAAAAGCACAGTAAATAGTTTACACAGGCTAGCGCACTTGAGTGAGCAGCCTCAACAGTTAATTCAACAGAAAAAAGGCAATTTTAAAGTGCAGATAATAATAATTGCAGTAACAATCTTATTTTAAGCAAACGAGCACTTTCAACTCACTTTTCGGTGAGAATAAGAAGTCGAAAGTTAAAAGCAGAAAAAAGGTACTTAAATCAGGTAGCATTCACTCTTTTTCATCTCTCTGCTGCTAGCACCCCTCTGCAGGACCACGAGGAGCTTTGCTGAGTTGGAACAAGAGCAAAAACCGCACCAAGTGGGTTTTTAAGCAGGGGACTTGAAAGAGCTAGGAATTAGCCCAAAAAGGCCAATAAACAACAAGTTTCTGGGCTGAGACCACTCCTCCAGGGACAGATAGGCTGCTCAAAGCTCACCACTCCCACTGGTGAACAGAGAAGCTTCCTCCTATCCAGGTAAGGATATGGGCAACACAAGAACTGCACTAAAGTCCAGAATACAGCAAAACCTGTATTAAGGACTATTCAAGTTCAGAAAAGGCGGGAAACAAGGATATATATATTTTTTTCTTTTTAGGCAGATAGCAGAAAAAGCACAATAAATACTTTACACAGGCTAGTGCACTTCTGTGAGCAGCCTCAACAGTTAATTCAACAGAAAAAAGGCAATTTAAAAGTGCTGGTAATAATAATTGCAGTAGCAATCTTTTTTTAAGCAACCGAGCAGTTTCAACTCGCTTTTCGGCGAGAATAAGAAGTTGCAAGGTAAAAGCAGAAAAAATGTACTTAAATCAGGTAGCATTCACTCTTTTTTGTCTCTCTGCTGCTAGCACCACTCTGCAGGACCACAAGGAGCTTTACTGAGTCGGAACAAGCTCAAAAACCGCGCCAAGTGGGTTTTTAAGCAGGGGACTTGAAAGAGCTAGGAATGAGTCCAAAACAGCCAATAAACAACAAGTTTCTGGGCTGAGACCACTCCTCAAGAGACAGATAGGCTGCTCAAAGCTCCCCACTCCCACTGGTGAACAGAGAAGTGTCCTCTTATCTAAGTAAGGATATGAGCAACACAGGAACTGCACTAAAGTCCAAAATAAAGCAAAACCTGGATTAAGGACAATTCTAGTTCAGAAAAGGCAGGAAACAAGGATTTTTTTTTTCTTTTTAGGCAGATAGCAGAAAAAGCACAGTAAATACTTTACACAGGCTAGCGCACTCGAGAGAGTAGCCTCAACAGTTAATTCAACAGAAAAAAGGCAATTTCAAAGTGCAGGTAATAATTGCAGTAACAATCTTATTTTAAGCAAACGAGCAGCTTCAACACACTTTTAGGCGAGAATAAGCAGTCGCAAAGGTAAAAGCAGAAAAAAGGTACTTAAATCAGGTAGCAGTCACTCTTTTTCATGTCTCTGCTGCTAGCACCCCTCTGCAGGACCACAACGAGCTTTGTGGAGTCAGAACAAGTGCAAAAACCGCACCAAGCAGGTTTTTAAGCAGGGGACATGAAAGAGCTAGGAATTAGCCCAAAACTGCCAATAAACAGCAAGTTTCTGGGCTGAGACCACTCCTTCAGGGACAGATAGGCTGCTCAAAGCTCTCCACTCCCACTGGTGAACAGAGAAGCTTCCTTCTATCCAAGTAATGGTATGGGCAACACAGGAACTGCACTAAAGTCCAGAATACAGCAAAACCTGCATTAAGGACTATTCTAGTTCAGAAAAGGTGGTAAACAAGGATTTTTTTGTTTTTTTTCCCTTTTAGGCAGATAGCAGAAAAAGTACAGTAAATAGTTTACACAGGCTAGTGCACTTGCGTGAGCAGCCTCAACAGTTAATTCAACAGAAAAAAGGCAATTACAAAGTGCAGGTAATATTGATTGCAGTAGCAATCTTATTTTAAGTAAACGAGCAGTTTCAACTTGCTTTTCAGTGAGAATAAGCAGTCACAACTGTAAAAGCAGAAAAAAGGTACTTAAATCAGGTAGCATTCACTTTTTTGTCTCTCTGTTTCTAGCACCACTCTGCAGGACACGAGGAGCTTTGCTGAGTCGGAACAAGCACAAAACTTGAGCCAAGCCGGTTATTAAGCAGGGGACTTGAAAGAGCTATGAATTTGCCGAAAACGGCAAATAAACAACAAGTTTCTGGGCTGAGACCACTCTTTCAGGGAAAGATATGCTGTTCAAAGCTCCCCACTCCCACTGTTGAACAGAGAAGTATCCTCCTATCCAAGTAAGGATATGGGCAACAAAGGATCTGCACTAAAGTCCAGAATACAGCAAAACCTTTATTAAGGACTATTCTATTTCAGAAAAGGTGGGAAACAAGGATATATATATTTTTTTCTTTTTAGGCAGATAGCAGAAAAAGCATAGTAAATACTTTACACAGGCTAGCGCAATTGAGTAAGTAGCCTCAACAGTTAATTCAACAGAAAAAAGGCAATTTCAAAGTGCAGGTAATAATTGCAGTAACACTCTTATTTTAAGAAAACGAGCAATTTCAACACGCTTTTCATCGAGAATAAGCAGTCGCAAAGGTAAAAGTAGAAAAAAGGTACTTAAATCAGGTAGCAGTCACTCTTTTTCACCTCTCTGCTGCTAGCACCACTCTGCATGACCACGTGGAGCTTTGCTGAGTCGGAATAAGCACAAAACCCATGCCAAGTGGGTTTTTAAGGAGGGGACTTGAAAGAGCAAGGAATTAGCCCAGAATGGCAAACAAACAAAAAGTTTCTGGGCTGAGACCACTCTTCCAGAGATAGATAGGCTGCTCAAAGCTCCCCACTCCCACTGGTGAACAGAGAAGCATCCTCCTATCCAAGTAAGTATATGAGCAACACAGGAACTGCACTAAAGTCCAGAATACAGCAAAACATGTATTAAGGACTATTCTAGTTCAGAAAAGGTGGTAAACAAGGATTTTTTTTTTGTTTTTTTTTTCCTTTTAGGCAGATAGCAGAAAAAGCACAGTAAATAGTTTACACAGGCTAGCGCACTTGAGTGAGCAGCCTCAACAGTTTATTCAACAGAAAAAAGGCAATTTTAAAGTGCAGATAATAATAATAATTGCAGTAACAATCTTATTTTAAGCAAACAAGCATTTTCAACTCACTTTTCAGCGAGAATAAGAAGTCGAAAGTTAAAAGCAGAAAAAAGGTACTTAAATCAGGTACCATTCACTCTTTTTCATCTCTCTGCTGCTAGCACCCCTCTGCAGGACCACGAGGAGCTTTGCTGAGTTGGAACAAGCGCAAAAACCGCACCAACCGGGTTTTTAAGCAGGGGACTTGAAAGAGCTAGGAATTAGCCCAAAAAGGCCAATAAACAACAAGTTTCTGGGCTGAGACCACTCCTCCAGGGACAGATAGGCTGCTCAAAGCTCCCCACTCCCACTGGTGAACAGAGAAGCTTCCTCCTATCCAAGTAAGGATATGGGCAACACAGGAACTGCACTAAAGTCCAGAATACAGCAAAACCTGTATTAAGGACTATTCAAGTTCAGAAAAGGCGGGAAACAAGGATATATATATTTTTTCTTTTTAGGCAGATAGCAGAAAAAGCACAGTAAATACTTTACACAGGCTAGTGCACTTCTGTGAGCAGCCTCAACAGTTAATTCAACAGAAAAAATGCAATTTCAAAGTGCTGGTAATAATAATTGCAGTAACAATCTTTTTTTAAGCAACCGAGCAGTTTCAACTTGCTTTTCGGCGAGAATAAGAAGTTGTAAGGTAAAAGCAGAAAAAATGTAATTAAATCAGGTAGCATTCACTCTTTTTTGTCTCTCTGCTGCTAGCACCACTCTTCAGGACCACAAGGAGCTTTGCTCTGTCGGAACAAGCTCAAAAACCGCACCAAGTGTGTGTTTTAAGCAGGGGACTTGAAAGAGCTAAGAATTAGTCCAAAACATCCAATAAACAACAAGTTTCTGGGCTGAGACCACTCCGCAAGAGACAGATAGGCTGCTCAAAGCTCCCCACTCCCACTGGTGAACAGAGAAGTATCCTCCTTTCTAAGTAAGGATATGAGCAAGACAGGAACTGCACTAAAGTCCAAAATAAAGCAAAACCTGTATTAAGGACAATTCTAGTTCAGAAAAGGCAGGAAGCAAGGATTTTTTTTTCTTTTTAGGCAGATAGCAGAAAAAGCACAGTAAATACTTTACACAGCCTAGCGCACTTGAGAGAGTAGCGTCAAAAGTTAATTCAACAGAAAAAAGGCAATTTCAAAGTGCAGGTAATAATTGCAGTAACAATCTTATTTTAAGCAAACGAGCAGTTTCAACACACTTTTAGCGAGAATAAGCAGTCGCAAAGGGAAAAGCAGAACAAAGGTACTTAAATCAGGTAGCAGTCACTCTTTTGCATGTCTCTGCTGCTAGCACCCCTCTGCAGGACCACAAGGAGCTTTGTGGAGTCAGAACAAATGCAAAAACTGCACCAAGCAGGTTTTTAAGCAGGGGACATGAAAGAGCTAGGAATTAGCCCAAAACGGCCAATAAACAGCAGGTTTCTGGGCTGAGACCACTCCTCCAGGGACAGATAGGCTGCTCAAAGCTCTCCACTCCCACTGGGGAACAGAGAAGCTTCCTCCTATCCAAGTAATGATATGGGCAACACAGGAACTGCACTAAAGTCCAGAATACACCAAAACCTGTATTAAGGGCTATTCAAGTTCAGAAAAGGCGGGAAACAAGGATATATATTTTTTTTCTTTTTAGACAGATAGCAGAAAAAGCACAGAAAATACTTTACACAGGCTAGCGCAATTGAGTGAGCAGCCTCAACAGTTATTTCAACAGAAGAAAAGGCAATTTCAAAGGGCAGGAAATCATAATAGCAGTAACAATCTTATTTTAATCAAACGAGCAATTTCAACTCGATTTTCAGTGAGAATAAGCAGTCACAAAGGGAAAAGCAGAAAAAAGGTACTTAAATCAGATATCAGTCACTCTTTTTCATCTCTCTGCTGCTAGCACCACTCTGCAGGACCACACAGAGCGTTGCTGAGTTGGAACAAGTGCAAATCCCACGCCAAGTGGGTTTTTAAGAAGGGACTTGAAAGAGCTAGGAATTAGCCCAGAACGGTAAATGAACAAAAAGTTTCTGTGCTGAGACCACTCTTCCAGAGACAGATAGGCTGCTTAAAGCTCCCCACTCCCACTGGTGAACAGAGAAGCATCCTCCTATCCAAGTAAGGATATGGGCAACACAGGAACTGCACTAAAGTCCAGAATAAAGCAAAACCTGTATTAGGGACTATTCTAGTTCAGAAAAGGTGGTAAAAAAGGATTTTTTTTTTCCTTTTAGGCAGATAGCAGAAAAAGCACAGTAAATAGTTTACACAGGCTAGTACACTTGAGTGAGAAGCCTCAACAGTTAATTCAACAAAAAAAGTCAATTTTAAAGTGCAGGTTATAATAATTGCAGTAACAATCTTATTTTAAGCAAGCAAGCAGTTTCAACTCGCTTTTTGGCGAGAATAAGAAGTCGAAAGGTAAAGGCAGAAAAAATGTACTTAAATCAGGTAGCATTCACTCTTTGTTGTCTGTCTGCTGCTAGCACCACTCTGCAAGACCATAAGGAGCTTTGCTGAGTCGGAACAAGCTCAAAAACTGTGCCAAGTGGGTTTTTAAGCAGGGGACTTAAAAGAGCTAGGAATTAGTCAAAACCAGCCAATAAACAACAAGTTTCTGGGCTGAGACCACTCCTCAAGACATAGATAGGCTGCTTAAAGCTCCCCACTCCCACTGGTGAACAGAGAAACATTCTCCTATCTAAGAAAGGTTATGAGAAACACAGGAACTGCACTAAAGTCCAGAATACAGAAAAACCTGTATTAAGGACTATTCTAGTTCAGAAAAGGCAGGAAACAAGGATTTTTTTTTCTTTTTAGGCAGATAGCAGAAAAAGCACAGTAAATACTTTACACAGGATAGCACACTTGAGTGAGCAGCCTCAACAGTTAATTCAAAAGAAAAAAGGCAATTTCAAAGTGCTGGTAATAATTGCAGTAACAATCTTATTTTAAGCAAACGAGCAATTTCAACTCACTTTTCGTCGAGAAAAAGTAGTCGCAAAAGTAAAAGCAGAAAAAAGGTACTTAAATCAGGTAGCATTCACTCTTTTTCATCTCTCTGCTGCTAGCACCACTCTGCAGGACCACGAGGAGCTTTGCTGAGTCAGAACAAGTAAAAAAATGCACCAAGCGGGTTTTTAAGCAGGGGACTTGGAAGAACTAGGAATTAGCCCAAAACAGCCAATAAACAACAGGCTACTGGGCTGAGACCACTCCTCCAGGGACAGATAGGCTGCTCAAAGACCCCACTCCCACTGGTGAACAGAGAAGCTTCCTCCTATCCCAGTAAGGATATGGGCACAACAGGAACGACACTAAAGTCCAGAATACAGCAAAACCTGTATTAAGGACTATTCTAGTTCGAAAAAGCTGGGAAAAAAGGATTTTTCTTTTCTTTATAGGCAGATAGCAGAAAAAGCACAGTAAATACTTTACACAGGCTAGCGCACTTGAGTGAGCAGCCTCAACAGTTAATTCAACAGAAAAAAGGCAATTTCAAAGTGCAGGTAATAATGATTGCAGTGACAATCTTATTTTAAGCAAATGAGCAGTTTCAACTTGCTTTTCGGTGAAAATAAGCACTCACAACTTTAAAAGCAGAAAAAAGGTACTTAAATCAGTCACACTTTTTTGTCTCTCTGCTGCTAGCACCACTCTGCAGGACCACGAGGAGCATTGCTGAGTCGAAACAAGTGCAAATCCCACGCCAAGCGGGTTTTTAAGCAGGGGACTTGAAAGAGCTAGGAATTAGCCCAGAACAGTAAATGAACAAAAAGTTTCTGGGCTGAGACCACTCTTCCAGGGAAAGATATGCTGTTCAAAGCTCCCCACTCCCACTGTTGAACAGAGAAGCATCCTCCTATCCAAGTAAGGATATGGGCAACACAGGAACTGCACTAAAGTCCAGAATACAGCAAAACCTGTATTAATGACTATTCTAGTTCAGAAAAGGTGGGAAACAAGGATTTTAATTTTTGTTTTTTTTTCTTTTTAGGCAGATAGCAGAAAAATGACAGTAAATAGTTTACACAGGCTAGCACACTTGAGTGAGCAGCCTCAACAGTTTATTCTAATGAAAAAAGGCAATTTTAAAGTGCAGATAATAATAATAATTGCAGTAACAATCTTATTTTAAGAAAACAAGCACTTTCAACTCACTTTTCGGTGAGAATAAGAAGTCGAAAGTTAAAAGCAGAAAAAAGGTACTTAAATCATGTAGCATTCACTCTTTTTCATCTCTCTGCTGCTAGCACCCCTCTGCAGGACCACGAGGAGCTTTGTTGAGTTGGAACAAGCGCAAAAACCGCACCAACCGGGTTTTTAAGCATTTGACTTGAAAGAGCTAGGAATTAGCCCAAAAAGGCCAATAAACAAGAAGTTTCTGGGCTGAGACCACTCCTCCAGGGACAGATAGGCTGCTCAAAGCTCCCCACTCCCACTGGTGATCAGAGAAGCGTACTCCTATCCAACTAAGGATATGGGCAACACAGGAGCTGCACTAAAGTCCAGAATACAGCAAAACGTCTATTAAGGACTATTCAAGTTCAGAAAAGGCAGGAAACAAGGATATATATAATTTTTCTTTTTAGGCAGATAGCAGAAAAAGCACAGTAAATACTTTACACAGGGTAGCGCACTTCTGTGAGCAGCCTCAACAGTTAATTCAACAGAAAAAAGGCAATTTCAAAGTGCTGGTAATAATAATTGTAGTAGAAATCTTATTTTAAGCAACTGAGCTGTTTCAACTCGCTTTTCAGTGAGAATAAGCAGTCACAAAGGGAAAATCAGAAAAAAGGTACTTAAATTAGGTATCATTCACTCTTTTTCATCTCTCTGCTGCTAGCATCACTCTGCAGGACCACGAAGAGCTTTGCTGAATCGGAACAAGTGCATAATCAACGCCAAGCAGGTTTTTTAAGCAGGGGACTTGAAAGAATTAGGAATTAGCCCAGAACGGCAAATAAACAAAAAGTTTCTGGGTTAGACCACTCTTCCAGAGACAGATAGGCTGCTCAAAGCTCCCCACTCCCACTGGTGAAGAGAGAAGCATCCTCCTATCTAAGTAAGGATATGGGCAACACAGGAACTGCACTAAAGTCCAGAATACAGCAAAACCTGTATTAAGGACTATTCTAGTTCAGAAAAGGCGGTAGAAAAGGATTTTTTTTTCCTTTTAGGCAGATAGCAGAAAAAGCACAGTAAATAGTTTCCACAGGCTAGTGCACTTGATTGAGCAGCCTCAACAGTTAATTCAACAGAAAAAAGGCAATTTTAAAATGCAGGTAATAATAATTGCAGTAACAATCTTATTTTAAGCAACCAAGCAGTTTCAACTCGCTTTTCGGCGAGAATAAGAAGTTGCAAGGTAAAAGCAGAAAAAATGTACTTAAATCAGGTAGCATTCACTCTTTTTTGTCTCTCTGCTGCTAGCACCACTCTGCAGGACCATAAGGAGCTTTGCTGAGTGGGAACAAGCTCAAAAAACTGCGCCAAGTGGGTTTTTAAGCAGGGGACTTGAAAGAGCTAGGAATTAGTCGAAACCAGCCAATAAACAACAAGTTTCTGGGCTGAGACCACTCCTCAAGACACAGATAGGCTGCTTAAAGCTCCCCACTTCCACTGGTGAACAAAGAAACATCCTCCTATCTAAGTAAGGTTATGAGCAACGCTGGAACTGCACTAAAGTCCAGAATACAGAAAAACCTGTATTAAGGAGTATTCTAGTTCAGAAAAGGCAGGAAACAAGGATTTTTTTTTCTTTTTAGGCAGATAGCAGAAAAAGCACAGTAAATACTTTACACAGGCTAGCACACTTGAGTGAGCAGCCTCAACAGTTAATTCAAAAGAAAAAAGGCAATTTCAAAGTGCAGGTAATAATTACAGTAACAATCTTATTTTAAACAAACGAGCAATTTCAACTCACTTTTCGTCGAGAAAAAGCAGTCGCAAAAGTAAAAGCCGAAACAAGGTACTTAAATCAGGTAGCATTCACTCTTTTTCATCTCTCTGCTGCTAGCACCACTCTGCAGGACCACGAGGAGATTTGCTGAGTCAGAACAAGTACAAAAACCGTACCAAGCGGGTTTTTAAGCAGGGGACTTGGAAGAGCTAGGAAGTAGCCCAAAACGGCCAATAAACAACAGGCGTCTGGGCTGAGACCACTCCTCCAGGGACAGATAGGCTGCACAAAGGTCCCCACTCAAACTGGTGAACAGAGAAGCTTCCTCCTATCCCCGTAAGGATATGGGCACAAGAGGAACGGCACTAAAGTCCAGAATACAGCAAAACCTGTATTAAGGACTATTCTAGTTCGAAAAAGCTGGGAAAAAAGGATTTTTCTTTTCTTTATAGGCAGATAGCAGAAAAAGCACAGTAAATAGTTTACACAGGCTAGCGCACTTGAGTGAGCAGCCTCAACAGTTAATTCAACAGAAAAAAGGCATTTTCAAAGTGCAGATAATAATGATTGTAGTGACAAGCTTATTTTAAGCAAATGAGCAATTTCAACTCACTTTTCAGCGAGAATAAGAAGTTGTAAGGTAAAAGCAGAAAAAATGTACTTAAATCAGGTAGCATTCACGCTTTTTTGTCTCTCTGCTGCTAGCACCACTCTGCAGGACCACAAGGAGCTTTGCTGAGTCGGAACAAGCTCAAAAACCGCGCCAAGTGGGTTTTTAAGCAGGGGACTTGAAAGAGCTAGGAATTAGTCCAAAACATCCAATAAACAACAAGTTTCTGGGCTGAGACCACTCCGCAAGAGACAGATAAGCTGCTCAAAGCTCCCCTCTCCCACTGGTGAACAGAGAAGCATCCTCCTATCTAAGTAAGGATATGAACAACACAGGAACTGCACTAAAGTCCAAAATAAAGCAAAACCTGTATTAAGGACAATTCTAGTTCAGAAAAGGCAGGAAACAAGGATTTTTTTCTTTTTAGGCAGATAGCAGAAAAAGCACAGTAAATACTTTACACAGGCTAGCGCACTTGAGAGAGTAGCCTCAACAGTTAATTCAATAGAAAAAAGGCAATTTCAAAGTGCAGGTAATAATTGCAGTAACAATCTTATTTTAATCAAACGAGCAGTTTCAACACACTTTTAGGCAAGAATAAGAAGTCGCAAAGGTAAAAGCAGAAAAAAGGTACTTAAATCAGGTAGCAGTCACTCTTTTTCATGTCTCTGCTGCTAGCACCCCTCTGCAGGACCACAAGGAGCTTTGCGGAGTCAGAACAAGTGCAAAAACTGCACCAAGCAGGTTTTTAAACAGGGGACATGAAAGAGCTAGGAATTAGCCCAAAACGGCCAACAAACAGCAAGTTTCTGGGCTGAGACCACTCCTCCAGGGACAGATAGGCTGCTCAAAGCTCTCCACTCCCACTGGTGAACAGAGAAGCTTCCTCCTATCCAAGTAATGATATGGGCAACAAAGGAACTGCACTAAAGTCCAGAATACAGCAAAACCTGTATTCAGGACTATTCTAGTTCAGAAAAGGGTGGAAACAAGGATATTTTTTTTCTTTTTAGGCAGATAGCAGAAAAAGCACAGTAAATACTTGACACGGACTAGCGCACTTGAGTGAGTAGCCTCAGCAGTTAATTCAACAGAAAAAAGGCAATTTCAAAGTGCAGGTAATAATTGCAGTAACAATCTTATTTTAAGCAAACGAGCAGTTTCAACACACTTTTCAGCGAGAATAAGCAGTCGCAAAGGTAAAAGCAGAAAAAAGGTACTAAAATCAGGTAGCAGTCACTCTTTTTCATCTCTCTGCTGCTAGCACCCCTCTGCAGGACCACAAGGAGCTTTGCTGAGTCGGAACAAGTGCAAAAACCGCACCAAGCAGGTTTTTAAGCAGGGGACTTGAACGAGCTAGGAATTAGCCAAAAATGGACAAAAAACAAGTTTCTGGGCTGAGACCACTCCTCCAGGGACAGATAGGCTGCTCAAAGCTCTCCACTCCCACTGGTGAACAGAGAAGCTTCCTCCAATCCAAGTAATGATATGGGCAACACAGGAACTGCACTAAAGTCCAGAATACAGCAAAACCTGTATTAAGGACTATTCAAGTTCAGAAAAGGCGGGAAACAAGGATATATATTTTTTTTTTTAGACAGATAGCAGAAAAAGCACAGTAAATACTTTACACAGGCTAGCGCACTTGAGTGAGCAGCCTCAACAGTTATTTCAACAGAAAAAAGGCAATTTAAAAGGGCAGGTAATAATAATTGCAGTAACAATCTTATTTTAATCAAACGAGCAATTTCAACTCGCTTTTCAGCGAGAATAAGCAGTCGCAAAAGTAAAAGCAGAAAAAAGGTACTTACTTTGGATTCAAAGATGGCTGCCATGCTGTAAACACTGCTAAACTGCAGCTCTTCAATTAACCCGAGGAAAATCTCTGATCTGAGTGGATATCAGGAGGTTTAAACATCAAATTGATGATAAAAAGTTGCATTTATACTGACCTAATCTAAAATCAGTTAAAAAAGTGAGAAAAAAAAGTATTTATCCATCAGGATTACAAGTGATTACTTTGCTCTGAAGAGAGAAACAAACAAAGGACCGTGTGCTTTCTTTATTCTGCCTTTCTGCTTGGGGAAAGAAAAATCTTGCAACAAGGAAGAACCATGGAAACAACTACTACTAAGACAAAGTTGTCAGAACTACAGTCGCCAGTAAAGGATGGAACTGCGAAAAAACAAAGGATTACTAGACAGCAGGAACAACAGAAACCAGAAACTAGATCCAGGACTGATCAGCCACTAAACATGGAGGATATCAAGCACGCTTTACTACCTATACAGGAAGCTCTAAAGGACTTGACCTCACAAATACAAACATTTGGAGTTTTATGCAATCAATTGCTTCAGAGAATGGACAAAACTGAGACCAGAATTTCTGAAATAGAGGACAAAATTGACATGCTGGAGAAAAATCAAAGGTATGTGATGTGGATGTACAAGCCATGCAAAATAAACTTATTGATTTAGAAGCAAGGTCTAGAAGAAATAATATTATTATAAGAGGAATCCCTGAAAACATCCAGTATGCAGAGCTAATACCAGCCATAACACAAATATTTGAAATACTGTTAAATGATGCTGATGGGGTGAAACAGATTGTAATAGAAAGGGCACACAGAGCTGAGAGAGGTACAAGCTTCTACTATGCCTAGACCTGTATATGTTAAGATATTGAACTTTCAAGATGTTAGCAAAATACTGTTTACTGCAAAAAAAAAAATGGTGGCTATGTTATGTGGAAAAATGTTAAAATATTTCTGGCTCAAGATTTACCATTACAAGTAAGGCAGGCTAGACAGTCTTTATCTGCTTACTGTAAATTTCTGATTGATAAACAAATTAAATTCCAGATGAAATACCCCAATATGCTTACATTTATGGTGGATGGCGCTAAATATTCTGTTTCCAATAAAAATCAGGCAAAAGAAGTGTTTCTGAAAGTTTTAAAGTTCTACCTGCATCAGAGGGCTGAAAAGAACTTCAATTGAGACTGGCATGTTCCTGTAGTCAGATCCAGCATGTATTTTACCTCAAGGCTTTTCTAATCCTTTGTTTCTTCACTAAACTGTTCAGGCCACTGAAAAAGCAATAAAACTGTTTGTTTATGCTAATCTGAGGGTCTGCTGTCTGGTTTCCAGACTTTTATGGGCTCGAAGGTCTATTTCCATTGTGTGGTAAACAGGAAATGCCTGGATTTCAACTGAGAGTGTAGATTTGGATGTAATACTTCTTGTGGTCCTGCTGTGAAAGAGGTCCCTTGTCGTGAGTATTTCTGATGGTTTCCTGGCTTGAAAAGACAAAGAGAACTGAAAATAATATGATAATGTTCTTTTTATAACTAAATAACATTACAGTATGTACTTAAAGCACATAATAACATGTACTTTTACTGTTTTTTTCTTCTTTTATAGGTGTGAACCAAAATTGTTTTTTTTACTATATGCAGTGAGTGGCAGGCACTGTGTAGGGTACAGATCTAAAATGTAGGATGTATTTTTTTTTTTTTTTTTTTTTTTTTTCTCTCTCCTCTTCTGTAAAAAGTTTATGTACATAATGATTGCAACAAAACAGATACTTAAGGTAGGATAAAATAAGTACCCAATCTACTAAAACTTTCCTTTACACAGTAATAACCTTAGAAATGAGATTTGTTTAACTAATAGTTAAACCAAAGCTGTAGTTAAGTAGCGGTGTTTGGTAGGGAATGTGTAGTTTAGACTTTGATGTAGATATGCTAGAATATATAGGTTGTATGTTTAGGAAATGTTTTAAATGTTATTACCTGAAGTTTTTCAATGTGTTGGTGTGTTTAACCTTGTTTATATTTTCTCTTATACAAGACCTATATAAATCCTGGTCCAGGGGTAAAGTGGGTAAGCACTGGTTAGGGACGGATGTAGGAAATGCTTCCAGATTAGATATAGTGTACAGTCAATACATGTCAATTTCATAATTCCCCTCTTATATTGTTATTTGATACCAAGACCTGTGAATGTGGGAGTTGAACTCATGGAATGTTAAAGGGCTCCAGAACTTGAAGAAGAGAAAGCTGTTGCTACACATATTATTACAGGACAAAGCACTGTTTGTATTTCTACAGGAAACACATTTGATGAATGAACAATGGAATGATATTAGAAAAAAGAACTGGATTAGAGAGCTAGTGACATCAGAAGGTAAGACAAACAGTGCGGGAGTGGCTATAATTATCAAAACCCAATACAAAGATAGGATTTTAGACTCCAAAGTGGATCCAAATGGGCGATGGTCTTATGTGATTCTATCGGATAATGCATTTGATAAACCTATCCTACTTTTGAATATATATGCCCCATGCAATGATCAACACAGTTTCATAGCATCATTATATCCAATATTAACACAATATGATGGTTATTATTTTGTTGTGGGTGGGGACTGGAATACCTATCAAAATCCAAAGTTGGATAGGTCTTGTCCACAGAGAGCATTTAATAAGCAGGCCGGGATAGCATTAAATGATTTTAAGGAAGATTTTCAATTATATGACCCCTTTTCTTATTCACAAGATATTAATAATGCAAATAAATATACCTTCTATTCACCATGCCACAAAATGTGGGCTAGAATAGATTACTTTTTGATATCTAAAGCACTAACAAATTTAGAACCAGTGGTGGTTATACATACTGGTCATCTATCAGATCACTCAAAATTTCGTTAAAATTTTCTAAAGATTTAAAAGACATAAGAAGGCATAGGGGTTATAATTGGTCACTCAACCCAAATCTTTTAAGTAAAAAGAGATAGCAGATGGAATTATAAAATATTTGAAAGAATTTACAGATAGCTTGAAGCTCCAAAAACATACCCCTGACATTGAATGGGCAACAGCTAAAGCTCAAATTAGAGGATTTCTTATACAAAAAGCCTCATATTATAAGAAAATTCATAATAGTGATATTCAAAAACTAGAAATAAGAATAAAACAACTTGATAATGAGCTGATTCAGAATTTTAACACTCAAACTGAGGAGGAAATGTTGAAGCTTCAAAGGGATCTCTTTTTGCTTCATAATAATAAATTAACACTTCAAGAACATAGGTGTTTAGTGAAATATGCTAATAATGTTCAAATACCATCAAAAGCACTGGCAAGGATTATAAATCAATCAAAAACAACTGGATATATTTCAGAAATTCAGTATAACGACACAATATATTCTAAAACTGAGGATATTGTTGATGTTTTTGGGAAAATCTATACTAAGGTGTATGAGGGGCAAACTGATAGGTCTCTACATAACCAGAATAAAAGTTTTCTGCAAAAATTAACTTTCCAGAATTAGAAGAGAGCCTGCAAAGTGACCTGATTAAACCTATTTCTAAAGAAGAAATAGTATATACAATTCAACATATGAAAGTACATAAGTCGCCAGGGCCTGATGGTATTATAGCTGAATTTTACAAAGAGTTTGCTGATAGTTTGGGAAAAGAATTGTCTCATGTATTTAATTATATAACTAAAAATAAAATTAGTGACCCCCACCTCAATGTGTCAAAAACAATTTTCATACATAAAACCAATTCGGATCCCCTTAACCCAGATAATTACAGACCAATAGCACTAATGAATGTGGATATGAAAATTTTAACATCAATTATAGCATCGAGACTAAAGAAGGTTTTGATATATCTAATTTCTAAGGAACAAGCTGGATTTATGGCAACTAGACAAACCAGCGATAACACACTTACACTGCATAATATGATGACGTATGCTAAAAAAAACAACTTTAATATCTATGCTCTTATAATAGATGCCCAGAAAGCATTTGATAGAGTAGACATAAATTTTTTGTTTGATGTGTTACCCTATTTTAACTTTCCCCAAGAATTCATTCAGATGCTACAAATATTATATAGTAATCCATACACTACGCTATACATCAATAGGACTTATTCTAACAGAATACAGATTAAAAATGGTACTCGTCAGGGTTGTCCCATGTCACCCTTATTGTTTAACCTATATCTAGAACCTCTATATTTATTTATCAAGCAAAATTTGTATCATAATGCACCAATAATTTATAGGAATAAAATATTAATGTCAGCATTCGATGATCTTATTATTTATTGTACAACCCCAATTTCAGACAGTGAAAAGATATTAAAGCTCATAAACGAATTTTCAGTAGTTTCTAATTATAAAATTAACTTACAGAAAACGAATATCTTCCCATTAAGAACCCCAAAGCCTTTTTCACTAATGGCCCTGATGGGGAAGTTAACATGTAAAGAAAATATTAAATATTTGGGTATCAACTTCTACGGATAATAAGGACTTTTATAACAATAATGTTAAATGAGTATGGGAACACATAATAGCTGATTGTGACAGATGGAAGAATTTAAAACTACCGGTATTAGCAAAAGTATCAATAGTGAAAATGAATATACTACCACGAATGTTATACATATTTAGGTCTGCCCAATTATCAATTTCAAAAACAGTTTTTAAACAAATGCATAAATCTAGCTAAATTTATCTGGAACCCAAAAAGAACTAGAATATCTTATGAGAAATTAATGACCCCTAAAACAAGAGGGGGACTTGAGCTACCAAACTTTGAAGCATATTATTTGATTGTAAACGCTAATAAAATTTTAAGAATTGCTAATTATGATGTAACGAATACAACATGGATACCAACTTGGGTGGTCTTGAATCATAAGCATATTTTGGATAGGAAAATAAATCCTAAAGCATTACCCTTTATGGACAAAATTAGTCTGATAAAATATGGGGTCATGGACCACATAATAACCTGTGTCTCATCTTTGCAAACTTTATTTCAGTCCGTAGATTTATTGCAATATATGATGGTTCTTCAACCTTTCCACAGGAATCCTAATTTTAAACTAAATAATCAGCTGATCGATCTCAGCAAATTTCCATTAATACTTAATCTGACTATTTGATGTTTTTAATAAACTTGACTTATCGGCTTTACAAATTAGACAGGAAATGAATCTACCTAGAAGTTACATTGTTATAATGAGACAAGTTAAAGAACTTGCCTTGAGCTACTTTAGGAACTTTAAACCTGCAGCCGGATTTGTGGATAAGTGCTCTGAATTGTGGCAAGCTATCCAACAAGACACTAAATTTATAGCAACTGCATATAAATTAATTAAGGATTTGAAATTTCAGGACAAAATTTTGCTTTCAGAGTATTGGGTAAAAAGTAACAGTAACAGACAATCAGATATTAAAAGCAATTGATATAACTAGGAAATCAGTTTCTTTTCAAAACTGATGTACACGCAATTGATGATTTGGAACAATGCATATTACACACATCTTAGATTACATAAATTTAACCCTAGGAATTCTCCAATTTGTCCATACTGTGCAGATCAAACAGCGGATCTTCTTCATATGTTCTGGAGTTGTAAATGCGTATATAAACTTTGGAACTCTCTTAAAGTACAACTGCAAAAGATGGGTTATCAAAGTTCTACACTGTCATGGGAATTTATGATTCTACACATTCCTCCAAGAGAGCTTTCCAGATCGCAAACTATTATTTGTATGAATATTTTTTGCTGATGAAACTCTATATAGCCACAAATTGGCTAGAACCACATAAGACATCATGGAATAATTTTAAGCTTGTGGCTATAAAGCATATACTAGCACATAAATTACTTCTGAAACAAACTAACAAAAATATTAATAACCCAAAAATATGGGAAAAGGTCTTCAATATTATATTAGCATGATACTGATTTTAGGAATATATTAAATATAGGAAGCATTTCATGTAGATATTGTATAAATGGTTTGTAGTAGTTATAGTGTATTATGTGTGTGATGTTTATTGTATTTTTGTAATGTTTTTGGAAAATATATTTCAATAAAAATTTATTATGGAAAAAAAAAAAAGAAAAAAGGTACTTAAATCAGGTAGCAGTCACTCTTTTTCATCTCTCTACTGCTAGCGCCACTCTGCAAGACTACATGGAGCTTTGCTGAGTCGGATCAAGCGCAAAAACCGCACCAAGCAGGTTTTTAAGGAGGGGACTTGAAAGAGCAAGCAATTAACCCATAACGGCAAATAAACAAAAAGTTTCTGTGCTGAGACCACTCTTCCAGAGACAGATAGGCTGCTCAAAGCTCGCCACTACCACTAGTGAACAGAGAAGCATCCTCCTATCCAAGTAAGGATATGGGCAACACAGGATCTGCACTAAAGTCCAGAATACAGCAAAACCTGTATTAATGACTATTCTAGTTCAGAAAAGGTGGTAAACAAGGATTTTTTTTTGTTTTTTTTTTTCCTTTTAGGCAGATAGCAGAAAAAGCACAGTAAATAGTTTACACAGGCTAGTGCACTTGAATGAGCAGGCTCAACAGTTAATTCAACAGAAAAAAGGCAATTTTAAAGTGCAGATAATAATAATTGCAGTAACAATCTTATTTTAAGCCAACAAGCCCTTTCAACTCACTTTTCGGCGAGAATAAGAAGTTGAAAGGTAAAAGCAGAAAAAAGGTACTTAAATCAGGTAGCATTCACTCTTTTTCATCTCTCTGCTGCTAGCACCACTCTGCAGGACCACGAGGGCTTTGCTGAGTCAGAACAAGCTCAAGAACTGCACCAAGCAGGTTTTTAAGCAGAGGATTTGAAAGAGCTGGTAATTAGCCCAAAACAGCCAATAAATAACAAGTTTCTGGCCTGAGACCACTCCTCAAGGGACAGATAGGCTGCTAAAAGCTCCCCACTCCCACTGGTGAACAGAGAAGCTTCCTCCTATACAAGTAAGGATATGAACACAACAGAAACTGCACTAATTCCAGAATACAGCAAAACCTGTATTAACGACTATTCGAGTTCAGAAAATGTGGGAAACAAGGATTTTTTTTTTCTTTTTAGACAGATAGCAGAAAAAGCACAGTAAATACTTTACACAGGCTAGTGTACTTGAGTGAGCATCCTCAACAGTTAATTCAACAGAAAAAAGGCAAATGCAAAGTGCAGGTAAAAATGATTGCAGTAACAATCTTATTTTAAGCAAACGAGTAATTTCAACTTGCTTTTCTGTGAGAATAAGCAATCACAAAGTAAAAGCAGAAAAAAGGTACTTAAATCAGGAAGCATTCACTCTTTTTCATCTCTCTACTGCTAGCACCTCTCTGCAGGACCACGAGGAGCTTTGCTGAGTCAGAACAAGCTCAAAAATGCGCCAAGTGGGTTTTTAATCAGGGGACTTGAAAGAGATAGGAATTAGCCCAAAACGACAAGTAAACAACAAATTTCTGGGCTGAGACCACTCTTCCAGAGACAGATAGGCTGCTCAAAGCTCCCCACTCCCACTGGTGAACAGAGAAGCATCCTCCTATCCAAGTAAGAATATGGGCAACACAGGAACTGCACTAATGTCCAAAATACAGCAAAACCTGTATTATGGACTATTCTAGTTCAGAAAAGGCGGGAAAGAAGGATTTTTTTTTTTTTTTCTTTTTAGGCAGATAGCAGAAAAAGCACAGTAAATACTTTACACAGGCTAGCGCACTTGAGTGAGCCGCCTCAACAGTTAATTCAACAGAAAAAAGGCAGTTTCAAAGTGCAGGTAATAATAATTGCAGTAACAATCTTATTTTAAGAAAACAAGCAGTTTCAACAGGCTTTTCAGCGAGAATAAGCAGTCGCAATAGTAAAAGCAGAAAAAAGGTACTTAAATCAGGTAGCAGTCACTTTTTTTCATCTCTCTGCTGCTAGTACCCCTCTGCAGGACCACGAGGAGCTTTGCTGAGTTGGAACTAGCGCAAAAACCGCACCAAGCGGGTTTTTAAGCAGGGGACTTGAAAGAGCTAGGAATTAGCCCAAAAAGGCCAATAAACAACAAGTTTCTGGCTGAGACCACTCCTCCAGGGACAGATAGGCTGCTCAAAGCTCCCACTCCCACTGGTGAACAGAGAATCTTCCTCCTATCCAAGTAAGGATATGGGCAACACAGAAACTGCACTAAAGCCCAGAATACAGCAAAACCTGTATTAGGGACTATTCTAGTTCAGAAAAGACGGTAGAAAAGGATTTTTTTTGTTTTTTTTTTTCCTTTTAGGAAGACAGCAGAAAAAGCACAGTAAATAGTTTACACAGGCTAGTGCACTTGAATGAGAAGCCTCAACAGTTAATTCAACAAAAAAAAGTCAATTTTAAAGTGCAGGTTATAATAATTGCAGTAACAATCTTATTTTAAGCAAACAAGCAGTTTCAACTCGCTTTTTGATGAGAAAAAGAAGTTGCAAGGTAAAAGCAGAAAAAATGTACTTAAATCAGGTGGCATTCACTCTTTTTTGCCTCTCTGCTGCTAGCAGCACTCTGCAGGACCACAAGGAGCTTTGCTGAGTCAGAACAAGCTCAAAAACTGCGCCAAGTGGGTTTTTAAGCAGGGGACTTGAAAGAGCTAGGAATTAGTCCAAACCAGCCAATAAACAACAAGTTTCTGGGCTGAGACCACTCCTCAAGAGACAGATAGGCTGCTCAAAGCTCCACACTCCCACTGATGAACAGAGAAGCATTCTCCTATCTAAGTAAAGTTATGAGCGACACAGGAACTGCACTAAAGTCCAGAATACAGCAAAACCTGTATTAGGGACTATTCTAGTTCAGAAAAGCTGGGAAAAAAGGATTTTTCTTTTCTTTTTAGGCAGATACCAGAAAAAGCACAGTAAATACTTTACACAGGCTAGCGCACTTGAGTGAGCAGCCTCAACAGTTAATTCAACAGAAAAAAGGCAGTTTCAAAGTGCAGATAATAATGATTGCAGTGACAATCTTATTTTAAGCAAATGAGCTGTTTCAACTTGCTTTTCGGTGAAAATAAGCACTCACAATGGTAAAAGCAGAAAAAAGGTAAGTAAATCAGTCACACTTTTTTGTCTCTCTTCTGCTAGCACCACTCTGCAGGACCACAAGGAGCATTGCTGAGTCGAAACAAGTGCAAATCCCACGCCAAGCGGGTTTTTAAGCAGGGGACTTGAAAGAGCTAGGAATTAGCCCAGAACAGTAAATGAACAAAAAGATTCTGGGCTGAGACCATTCCTCCAGGGAAAGATATGCTGTTCAAAGCTCCCCACTCCCACTGTTGAACAGAGAAGCATCCTCCTATCCAAGTAAGGATATGGGCAACACAGGAACTGCACTAAAGTCCGGAATACAGCAAAACATGTATTAATGACTATTCTAGTTCAGAAAAGGTGGGAAACAAGGATATTTTTTTTTTTTTTTTCTTTTTAGGCAGATAGCAGAAAAAGCACAGTAAATAGTTTACACAGGCTAGCGCACTTGAGTGAGCAGCCTCAACAGTTTATTCAACAGAAAAAAGGCAATTTTAAAGTGCAGATAATAATAATAATTGCAGTAACAATCTTATTTTAAGTAAACGAGCACTTTCAACTCGCTTTTCGGCGAGGATAAGAAGTCAAAAGTTAAAAGCAGAAAAAATGTATTTAAATCAGGTAGCATTCACTCTTTTTCTTCTCTCTGCTGCTAGCACCCCTCTGCAGGACCACGAGGAGCTTTGCTGAGTTGGAACAAGCGCAAAAACCGCACCAACCGGGTTTTTAAGCAGGGGACTTGAAAGAGCTAGGAATTAGCCCAAAAAGGCCAATAAACAAGTTTCTGGGCTGAGACCACTCCTCCAGGGACAGATAGGCTGCTCAAAGCTCCCCACTCCCACTGGTGATCAGATGAGCTTACTCCTATCCAAGTAAGGATATGGGCAACACAGGAACTGCACTAAAGTCCAGAATACAGCAAAACCTCTATTAAGGACTATTCAAGTTCAGAAAAGGCGGGAAACAAGGATATATATATTTTTCTTTTTAGGCAGATAGCAGAAAAAGCACAGTAAATACTTTACACAGGCTAGCGCACTTCTGTGAGCAGCCTCAACAGTTAATTCAACAGAAAAAAGGCAATTTCAAAGTGCTGGTAATAATAATTGCAGTAGAAATCTTATTTTAAGCAACCGAGCTGTTTCAACTCGCTTTTCGATGAGAATAAGCAGTCACAAAGGGAAAAGCAGAAAAAAGGTACTTAAATCAGGTATCATTCACTCTTTTTCATCTCTCTGCTGCTAGCACCACTCTGCAGGACCACGCAGAGCTTTGCTGAGTCGGAACAAGCGCAAAACCCACGCCAAGCAGGTTTTTAAGCAGGGGACTTGAAAGAACTAGGAATTAGCCCAGAACGGCAAATAAACAAAAAGTTTCTGGATTAGACCACTCTTCCAGAGACAGATAGGCTGCTCAAAGCTCCCCACTCCAACTGGTGAACAGAGAAGCATCCTCCTATCTAAGTAAGGATATGGGCAACACAGGAACTGCACTAAAGTCCAGAATACAGCAAAACCTGTATTAAGGACTATTCTAGTTCAGAAAAGGCGGTAGAAAAGGATTTTTTTTCCCTTTTAGGCAGATAGCAGAAAAAGCACAGTAAATAGTTTCCACAGGCTAGTGCACTTGATTGAGCAGCCTCAACAGTTAATTCAACAGAAAAAAGGCAATTTTAAAATGCAGGTAATAATAATTGCAGTAACAATCTTATTTTAAGCAACCAAGCAGTTTCAACTTGCTTTTCAGCGAGAATAAGAAGTTGCAAGGTAAAAGCAGAAAAAAATGTACTTAAATCAGGTAGCATTCACTCTTTTTTGTCTCTCTGCTGCTAGCACCACTCTGCAGGACCACAAGGAGCTTTACTGAGTCGGAACAAGCTCAAAAACCATGCCAAGCAGGTTTTTAAGCAGGGGACTTGAAAGAGCTAGGAATAAGACCAAAAAGGCCAATAAGCAACAAGTTTCTGGGCTGAGACCACTCCTCAAGACACAGATAGGCTGCTTAAAGCTCCCCACTTCCACTGGTGAACAAAGAAACATCCTCCTATCTAAGTAAGGTTATGAGCAACGCTGGAACTGCACTAAAGTCCAGAATACAGCAAAACCTGTATTAAGGACTATTCTAGTTCAGAAAAGGCAGGAAACAAGGATTTTTTTTTTCTTTTTAGGCAGATAGCAGAAAAAGCACAGTAAATACTTTACACAGGCTAGCCACTTGAGTGAGCAGCCTCAACAGTTAATTCAAAAGAAAAAAGGCAATTTCAAAGTGCAGGTAATAATTACAGTAACAATCTTATTTTAAACAAACGAGCAATTTCAACTCACTTTTCGTCGAGAAAAAGCAGTCGCAAAAGTAAAAGCCGAAAAAAGGTACTTAAATCAGGTAGCATTCACTCTTTTTCATCTCTCTGCTGCTAGCACCACTCTGCAGGACCACGAGGAGCTTTGCTGAGTCAGAACAAGTACAAAAACCGTACCAAGCGGGTTTTTAAGCAGGGGACTTGGAAGAGCTAGGAAGTAGCCCAAAATGGCCAATAAACAACAGGCGTCTGGGCTGAGACCACTCCTCCAGGGACAGATAGGCTGCTCAAAGGTCCCCACTCAAACTGGTGAACAGAGAAGCTTCCTCCTATCCCCGTAAGGATATGGGCACAAGAGGAACGGCACTAAAGTCCAGAATACAGCAAAACCTGTATTAAGGACTATTCTAGTTCGAAAAAGCTGGGAAAAAAGGATTTTTCTTTTCTTTATAGGCAGATAGCAGAAAAAGCACAGTAAATAGTTTACACAGGCTAGCGCACTTGAGTGAGCAGCCTCAACAGTTAATTCAACAGAAAAAAGGCATTTTCAAAGTGCAGATAATAATGATTGTAGTGACAAGCTTATTTTAAGCAAATGAGCAGTTTCAACTCACTTTTCAGCGAGAATAAGAAGTTGTAAGGTAAAAGCAGAAAAAATGTACTTAAATCAGGTAGCATTCACGCTTTTTTGTCTCTCTGCTGCTAGCACCACTCTGCAGGACCACAAGGAGCTTTACTGAGTCGGAACAAGCTCAAAAACCGCGCCAAGTGGGTTTTTAAGCAGGGAACTTGAAAGAGCTAGGAATGAGTCCAAAACAGCCAATAAACAACAAGTTTCTGGGCTGAGACCACTCCTCAAGAGACAGATAGGCTGCTCAAAGCTCCCCACTCCCACTGGTGAACAGAGAAGTGTCCTCTTATCTAAGTAAGGATATGAGCAACACAGGAACTGCACTAAAGTCCAAAATACAGCAAAACCTGTATTAAGGACTATTCTAGTTCAGAAAAGGCAGGAAACAAGGATTTTTTTTCTTTTTAGGCAGATAGCAGAAAAAGCACAGTAAATACTTTACACAGGCTAGCGCACTTGAGAGAGTAGCCTCAACAGTTAATTCAATAGAAAAAAGGCAATTTCAAAGTGCAGGTAATAATTGCAGTAACAATCTTATTTTAATCAAACGAGCAGTTTCAACACACTTTTAGGCAAGAATAAGAAGTCGCAAAGGTAAAAGCAGAAAAAAGGTACTTAAATCAGGTAGCAGTCACTCTTTTTCATGTCTCTGCTGCTAGCACCCCTCTGCAGGACCACAAGGAGCTTTGCGGAGTCAGAACAAGTGCAAAAACTGCACCAAGCAGGTTTTTAAACAGGGGACATGAAAGAGCTAGGAATTAGCCCAAAACGGCAAATAAACAGCAAGTTTCTGGGCTGAGACCACTTCTCCAGGGACAGATAGGCTGCTCAAAGCTCTCCACTCCCACTGGTGAACAGAGAAGCTTCCTCCTATCCAAGTAATGATATGGGCAACAAAGGAACTGCACTAAAGTCCAGAATACAGCAAAACCTGTATTCAGGACTATTCTAGTTGAGAAAAGGGTGGAAACAAGGATTTTTTTTGTTTTTTTTTTTCTTTTTAGGCAGATAGCAGAAAAAGCACAGTAAATACTTGACACGGGCTAGCGCACTTGAGTGAGTAGCCTCAACAGTTAATTCAACAGAAAAAAGGCAATTTCAAAGTGCAGGTAATAATTGCAGTAACAATCTTATTTTAAGCAAACGAGCAGTTTCAACACACTTTTCGCCGAGAATAAGCAGTCGCAAAGTTAAAAGCAGAAAAAAGGTACTAAAATCAGGTAGCAGTCACTCTTTTTCTTCTCTCTGCTGCTAGCACCCCTCTGCAGGACAACAAGGAGCTTTGCTGAGTCGGAACAAGTGCAAAAACCGCACCAAGCAGGTTTTTAAGCAGGGGACTTGAACGAGCTAGGAATCAGCCTAAAATGGACAATAAACAACAAGTTTCTGGGCTGAGACCACTCCTCCAGGGACAGATAGGCTGCTCAAAGCTCTCCACTCCCACTGGTGAACAGAGAAGCTTCCTCCAATCCAAGTAATGATATGGGCAACACAGGAACTGCACTAAAGTCCAGAATACAGCAAAACCTGTATTAAGGACTATTCAAGTTCAGAAAAGGCGGGAAACAAGGATATATATATTTTTTCTTTTTAGACAGATAGCAGAAAAAGCACAGTAAATACTTTACACAGGCTAGCGCACTTGAGTGAGCAGCCTCAACAGTTATTTCAACAGAAAAAAGGCAATTTAAAAGGGCAGGTAATAATAATTGCAGTAACAATCTTATTTTAATCAAACGAGCAATTTCAACTCGCTTTTCGGCGAGAATAAGCAGTCGCAAAAGTAAAAGCAGAAAAAAGGTACTTAAATCAGGTAGCAGTCACTCTTTTTCATCTCTCTACTGCTAGCACCACTCTGCAAGACCACATGGAGCTTTGCTGAGTCGGATCAAGCGCAAAACCCACGCCAAGTGGGTTTTTAAGGAGGGGACTTAAAAGAGCAAGGAATTAACCCATAACTGCAAATAAACAAAAAGTTTCTGGGCTGAGACCACTCTTCCAGAGACAGATAGGCTACTCAAAGCTCCCCACTCCCACTGGTGAACAGAGAAGCATCCTCCTATCCAAGTAAGGATATGGGCAACACAGGAACTGCACTAAAGTCCAGAATACAGCAAAACCAGTATTAATGACTATTCTAGTTCAGAAAAGGTGGTAAACAAGGATTTTTTTTGTTTTTTTTTTCCTTTTTGGCAGATAGCAGAAAAAGCACAGTAAATAGTTTACACAAGCTAGTGCACTTGAATGAGCAGCCTCAACAGTTAATTCAGCAGAAAAAAGGCAATTTTAAAGTGCAGATAATAATAATTGCAGTAACAATCTTATTTTAAGCCAACAAGCACTTTCAACTCACTTTTCGGCGAGAATAAGTAGTTGAAAGGTAAAAGCAGAAAAAAGGTACTTAAATCAGGAAGCATTCACTCTTTTTCATCTCTCTACTGCTAGCACCTCTCTGCAGGACCACGAGGAGCTTTGCTGAGTCAGAACAAGCTCAAAAATGCGCCAAGTGGGTTTTTAATCAGGGGACTTGAAAGAGATAGGAATTAGCCCAAAACGACAAGTAAACAACAAATTTCTGGGCTGAGACCACTCTTCCAGAGACAGATAGGCTGCTCAAAGCACCACACTCCCACTGGTGAACAGAGAAGCATCCTCCTATCCAAGTAAGAATATGGGCAACACAGGAACAGCACTAATGTCCAAAATACAGCAAAACCTGTATTATGGACTATTCTAGTTCAGAAAAGGCGGGAAAGAAGGATTTTTTTTGTTTTTTTTTCTTTTTAGGCAGATAGCAGAAAAAGCACAGTAAATACTTTACACAGGCTAGCGCACTTGAGTGAGCCGCCTCAGCAGTTAATTCAACAGAAAAAAGGCAGTTTCAAAGTGCAGGTAATAATAATTGCAGTAACAATCTTATTTTAAGAAAACAAGCAGTTTCAACAGGCTTTTCAGCGAGAATAAGCAGTCGCAATGGTAAAAGCAGAAAAAATGTACTTAAATCAGGTAGCAGTCACTCTTTTTCATCTCTCTGCTGCTAGTACCCCTCTGCAGGACCACGAGGAGCTTTGCTGAGTTGGAACTAGCGCAAAAACTGCACCAAGCGGGTTTTTAAGCAGGGGACTTGAAAGAGCTAGGAATTAGCCCAAAAAGGCCAATAAACAACAAGTTTCTGGCTGAGACCACTCCTCCAGGGACAGATAGGCTGCTCAAAGCTCCCACTCCCACTGGTGAACAGAGAAGCTTCCTCCTATCCAAGTAAGGATATGGGCAACACAGGAACTGCACTAAAGTCCAGAATACAGCAAAACCTGTATTAGGGACTATTCTAGTTCAGAAAAGACAGTAAAAAAGGATTTTTTTTTTTTTTTCCTTTTAGGAAGATAGCAGAAAAAGCACAGTAAATAGTTTACACAGGCTAGTGCCCTTGAGTGAGAAGCCTCAACAGTTAATTCAACAAAAAAAGTCAATTTTAAAGTGCAGGTTATAATAATTGCAGTAACAATCTTATTTTAAGCAAACAAGCAGTTTCAACTCGCTTTTTGACGAGAAAAAGAAGTCGAAAGGTAAAAGCAGAAAACATGTACTTAAATCAGGTAGCATTCACTCTTTTTTGCCTCTCTGCTGCTAGCACCACTCTGCAGGACCACAAGGAGCTTTGCTGAGTCGGAACAAGCTCAAAAACCGCACCAAGTAAGTTTTTAAGCAGGGGACTTAAAAAGCTAGGAATTAGTCCAAACCAGCCAATAAACAACAAGTTTCTGGGCTGAGACCACTCCTCAAGAGACAAATAGGCTGCTCAAAGCTCCCCACTCCCACAGGTGAACATAGAAGCATCCTCCTATCTAAGTAAGGTTATGAGCGACACAGGAACTGCACTAAAGTCCAGAATACAGCAAAACCTGCATTAAGGACTATTCTAGTTCAGAAAAGGCGGGAAACAAGGATTTTTTTTTTCTTTTTAGGCAGATACCAGAAAAAGCACAGTAAATACTTTACACAGGCTAGCCACTTGAGTGAGCAGCCTCAACAGTTAATTCAACAGAAAAAAGGCAATTTCAAAGTGCAGGTAATAATTGCAGTAACAATCTTATTTTAAGCAAACAAGCAATTTCAACTCACTTTTCGGCGAGAATAAGCAGTCGCAAAAGTAAAAGCAGAAAAAAGGTACTTAAATCAGGTAGCATTCACTCTTTTTCATCTCTCTGCTGCTAGCACCACTCTGCAGGACCACGAGGAGCTTTGCTGAGTCAGAACAAGTACAAAAACTGCACCAAGTGGGTTTTTAAGCACAGGACTTGAAAGAGCTAGGAATTAGCCCAAAACGGCCAATAAACAAAAGACTTCTGGGCTGAGACCACTCCTACAGGGACAGATAGGCTGCTCAAAGGTCCCCACTCCCACTGGTGAACAGAGAAGCTTCCTCCTATCCCACTAAGGATATGGGTACAACAGGAACTGCACTAAAGTCCAGAATACAGCAAAACCTGTATTAAGGATTATTCTAGTTCAAAAAAGCTGTGAAAAAAGGATTTTTCTTTTCTTTTTAGGCAGATACCAGAAAAAGCACAGTAAATACTTTACACAGGCTAGCGCACTTGAGTGAGCAGCCTCAACAGTTAATTCAACAGAAAAAAGTCAATTTCAAAGTGCAGATAATAATGATTGCAGTAACAATCTTATTTTAAGCAAATGAGCAGTTTCAACTTGCTTTTCAGTGAGAATAAGCAGTCACAGCGGTAAAAGCAGAAAAAAAGGCACTTAAATCAGTCACACTTTTTTGTCTCTCTGCTACTAGCACCACTCTGCAGGACCACGAGGAGCTTTGCTGAGTCGGAACAAGTGCAAATCCCACGTCAAACGGTTTTTTAAGCAGGGGACTTGAAAGAGCTAGGAATTAGCTCAGAATGGTAAATGAACAAAAACTTTCTGGGCTGAGACCACTCTTCCAGAGACAGATAGGCTGCTCAAAGCTCTTCACTCCCTCTGGTGAACAGAGAAGCATCCTCCTATCCAAGTAAGGCTATGGGCAACACAGGAACTGCACTAAAGTCCAGAATACAGCAAAACCTGTATTAGTGACTATTCTAGTTCAGAAAAGGCGGTAAAAAAGGATTTTTTTTGTTTTTTTTTTCCTTTTAGGCAGATTGCAGAAAAAGTACAGTAAATAGTTTACACAGGCTAGTGCACTTGAGTGAGAAGCCTCAACAGTTAATTCAACAAAAAAAGTCAATTTTAAAGTGCAGGTTATAATAATTGCAGTAAAAATCTTATATTAAGCAAACGAGCAGTTTCAACTCACTTTTTGGTGAGAATAAGAAGTCGAAAGGTAAAAGCAGAAAAAATGTACTTAAATCAGGTAGCATTGACTCTTTTTTGTCTCTCTGCTGCTAGCACCACTCTGCAGGACCACAAGGAGCATTGCTGAGTCGAAACAAGTGCAAATCCCACGCCAAGCGGGTTTTTAAGCAGGGGACTTGAAAGAGCTAGGAATTAGCCCAGAACGGTAAATGAACAAAAAGTTTCTGGGCTGAGACCACTCTTCCAGGGAAAGATATGCTGTTCAAAGCTCCCCACTCCCACTGTTGAACAGAGAAGCATCCTCCTATCCAAGTAAGGATATGGGCAACACAGGAACTGCACTAAAGTCCAGAATACAGCAAAAACTGTATTAATGACTATTCTAGTTCAGAAAAGGTCGGAAACAAGGATATTTTTTTGTTTTTTTTTTTCTTTTTAGGCAGATAGCAGAAAAAGCACAGTAAATAGTTTACACAGGCTAGCACACTTGAGTGAGCAGCCTCAACAGTTAATTCAACAGAAAAAAGTCAGTTTCAAAGTGCAGGTAATAATAATTGCAGTAACAATCTTATTTTAAGAAAACAAGCAGTTTCAACAGGCTTTTCGGTGAGAATAAGCAGTCGCAATGGTAAAAGCAGAAAAAATGTACTTAAATCAGGTAGCAGTCACTCTTTTTCATCTCTCTGCTGCTAGTACCCCTCTGCAGGACCACGAGGAGCTTTGCTGAGTTGGAACTAGTGCAAAAACCACACCAAGCAGGTTTTTAAGCAGGGGACTTGAAAGAGCTAGGAATTAGCCCAAAAAGGCCAATAAACAACAAGTTTCTGGCTGAGACCACTCCTCCAGGGACAGATAGGCTGCTCAAAGCTCCCACTCCCACTGGTGAACAGAGAAGCTTCCTCCTATCCAAGTAAGGATATGGGCAACACAGAAACTGCACTAAAGTCCAGAATACAGCAAAACCTGTATTAGGGACTATTCTAGTTCAGAAAAGACGGTAGAAAAGGATTTTTTTTGTTTTTTTTTCCTTTTAGGAAGACAGCAGAAAAAGCACAGTAAATAGTTTACACAGGCTAGTGCACTTGAATGAGAAGCCTCAACAGCTAATTCAACAAAAAAAGTCAATTTTAAAGTGCAGGTTATAATAATTGCAGTAACAATCTTATTTTAAGCAAACAAGCAGTTTCAACTCGCTTTTTGATGAGAAAAAGAAGTTGCAAGGTAAAAGCAGAAAAAATGTACTTAAATCAGGTGGCATTCACTCTTTTTTGCCTCTCTGCTGCTAGCAGCACTCTGCAGGACCACAAGGAGCTTTGCTGAGTCAGAACAAGCTCAAAAACTGTGCCAAGTGGATTTTTAAGCAGGGGACTTGAAAGAGCTAGGAATTAGTCCAAACCAGCCAATAAACAACAAGTTTCTGGGCTGAGACCACTCCTCAAGAGACAGATAGGCTGCTCAAAGCTCCACACTCCCACTGGTGAACAGAGAAGCATCCTCCTATCTAAGTAAAGTTATGAGCGACACAGGAACTGCACTAAAGTCCAGAATACAGCAAAACCTGTATTAGGGACTATTCTAGTTCAGAAAAGCTGGGAAAAAAGGATTTTTCTTTTCTTTTTAGGCAGATACCAGAAAAAGCACAGTAAATACTTTACACAGGCTAGCGCACTTGAGTGAGCAGCCTCAACAGTTAATTCAACAGAAAAAAAGGCAATTTCAAAGTGCAGGTAATAATTGCAGTAACAATCTTATTTTAAGCAAACAAGCAATTGCAACTCACTTTTTGGTGAGAATAAGCAGTCGCAAAAGTAAAAGCAGAAAAAAGGTACTTAAATCAGGTAGCATTCACTCTTTTTCATCTCTCTGCTGCTAGCACCACTCTGCAGGACCACGAGGAGCTTTGCTGAGTCAGAACAAGTACAAAAACCGCACCAAGCGGGTTTTTAAGCACAGGACTTGAAAGAGCTAGGAATTAGCCCAAAACGGCCAATAAACAACAGACTTCTGGGCTGAGACCACTCCTACAGGGACAGATAGGCTGCTCAAAGGTCCCCACTCCCACTGGTGAACAGAGAAGCTTCCTCCTATCCCACTAAGGATATGGGTACAACAGGAACTGCACTAAAGTCCAGAATACAGCAAAACCTGTATTAAGGATTATTCTAGTTCAAAAAAGCTGTGAAAAAAGGATTTTTCTTTTCTTTTTAGGCAGATACCAGCAAAAGCACAGTAAATACTTTACACAGGCTAGCGCACTTGAGTGAGCAGCCTCAACAGTTAATTCAACAGAAAAAAGTCAATTTCAAAGTGCAGATAATAATGATTGCAGTAACAATCTTATTTTAAGCAAATGAGCAGTTTCAACTTGCTTTTCAGTGAGAATAAGCAGTCACAGCGGTAAAAGCAGAAAAAAAGGCACTTAAATCAGTCACACTTTTTTGTCTCTCTGCTACTAGCACCACTCTGCAGGACCACGAGGAGCTTTGCTGAGTCGGAACAAGTGCAAATCCCACGTCAAGCGTTTTTTTAAGCAGGGGACTTGAAAGAGCTAGGAATTAGCTCAGAATGGTAAATGAACAAAAACTTTCTGGGCTGAGACCACTCTTCCAGAGACAGATAGGCTGCTCAAAGCTCTTCACTCCCTCTGGTGAACAGAGAAGCATCCTCCTATCCAAGTAAGGCTATGGGCAACACAGGAACTGCACTAAAGTCCAGAATACAGCAAAACCTGTATTAGTGACTATTCTAGTTCAGAAAAGGCGGTAAAAAAGGATTTTTTTTGTTTTTTTTTTCCTTTTAGGCAAACGAAAAGACATTATTTAAAGGCAAGGTGGTTTAAAAAGAAAAAGCTTTTAAATCAGGAAATAATAAGCAGCAATTTTTTTTTTAAAAAAAAGCAGTTTCAAACGGTAAATAAGCAGTACAATTTAAAAAAAAAAAAATTTTAAACAGGTCGTATTTTTCCCTTGTAAACAAGGCCCAAAGGAGCTTTCTTTAACGTAAAAAACCCCGCAGGAAGAGGGGTTGGAGTGGAATTAGCCCAAAACCAAAAAACAAAAAGTTTTGGGCGGAACTTGGGGGAAGTAGGTGCCAAAGCCCACCCCAGGTCGGAACTTCCTCCAAAGAAAGGGTTAAACCAAACTGTAAAGAGAATAAAAAAAAACCGTATTAGGGCACATTCAAAAAGGGGAAAAAAGGATTTTTTTTTTTTTTCTTTTGGGGCGGGAAAAAAGACGAAAAATTTTTTCCTTAAAACCCCCAACAGAAAAACAAAAAATAATTTAAACAGGTATAAAAATTTGCAGCAATTTTTTTTTTAACAAAAAGCATTTAATCGTTTTTATAGAATAAAATCAAAAAAAGAAAAAATTACTTAAATGGGAGTTTTTTTTTTCCCCTTTGTCCAATCGGGACCACGGGCTTTGCTGAGCAAACGCAAAACCCCAAGGGGTTTTAAGCGGGGGATTTAAAGGCAGGTTGAAACAGAATAAAAAAAGCGGGGTAGCCACCCCAAAACAAAGGTCTGCTCCACTCCCAGGGAAACAGAAAGTTTCCCCCATCAATAAAATTGGGAACAGGAAGCATTCCCAAATAAGAAAATTTTTAGGATTTTTTTATTTCAGAAAAGGGGGGAAACGGTTTTTTCTTTTCTTTTTGGGAGTGAAAAAAGAATTCTTTAACGGGTACCAAAGCACCTAAATTAAAAACAGAAAAAAATTTAAAGGCGGGTAATAATTCAAAAACATTTTAAAAAAAATTAACCACTTTTTTAGAAAAGCAAAAATGAGAAAAAGGTCAAATAAGCAATTTTTCTTTCGGTAGCACCACTCTCCCCCCGGGGGGTTTTGCTAGCAAACTAAAAAGCCCCAAAGGGGTTTTAAGCGGGGACGAAAAGCAAATTGAAAACCCAAAAAACAAAGCGGGGTAGCCACCCCCAACAAAGGGCTCTGCTCCCCACCCCCACGGGAAACAGAAGTTTCCCCCACCCCACTAAAATTGGGAAAAGGGAACTCCTAAACCCCAAATAAGAAAAGTAAAGGTTTTTTTTATTTCAAAAAAGGGGAAAAAGGTTTTTTTTTTCTTTTTCAAACGAAAAAGAATTCTTTACACGGGAAAGCCAGTAACCTAACAGTTAATTAACAGAAAAAGTAATTTTAAAAGGGAGTAAAAAAAAAATTGCAGTAAAATTTTTTTAAAAAATAATTTCAATTGCTTTTCATGGTCAGTAATAAAAGCAGAAAAAACAAAAAGCACTTTTTTTCCCTTGCCCCTCTCGGGACCACGAGGACGGAGCCAAGTGAAAACCCCCCAAACTTTTTAAGGGGGGTTAAAGGCTGGAAACCCAGGAATAAATGAAAAACCTCTGGAACCCCCCAAAAGAAGGGCTCAAACCCCTCCCCTGGTAACAGAGAAGCCCCCATCCAAGTAAGGTATGGGCAAAAAGGAACTGCACTAAAGTCCAGAATACAGCAAAACCTGTATTAGGACTATTCTAGTTCAGAAAAAAAAAGGTTTTTTTGTTTTTTCTTTTAGGCAGTTTGCAGAAAAACAGTAAATTTTACACAGGTTGGGCACTTGAGTGAAAGCCTCAACAGTTAATTCAACAAAAATCAATTTTAAAGTGCGGGTTTATAATATAAAATTAAATTTAAAAAGCAGTTTCAACTCACTTTTGGTGAGAATAAAAGTAAAGGTAAAAGCAGAAAAAATGTACTTAAATCAGGTGGGAATTTTTTTTCTTTTGGCTAGCACCACTCTGCAGGACCAAAAGGGAGCTTGCTGAGTCGAAAAGTGCAAACCAGCGGGTTTAAAAGGGGGAAAAAAAGGGGAATTAAAAGGAAAAAAAAAAGTTTCTGGGCTGAGACCACCCCTCCAGGGAAGATAGCTGTTCAAAGCTCCCACCCCCACTGGTAAAAAAGCTTCCTCCTATCCAAGTAAGGATATGGGCAACACAGGAACTGCACTAAAGTCCAGAATACAGCAAAACCTGTATTGACTATTCTAGTTCAAAAAAGGGGAAACAAGGCTATTTTTTTTTTTTTTTTTCTTTTTAGGCAGATAGAAAAAGGTAAATGTTTACACAGGCTTTGAGTGAGCAGCCTCAACAGTTAATTCAACAGAAAAAGTCATTTCAAAGTGCAGGTAATTTTGCAGTAACAATCTTTTTTTAAAAAAACAAGCAGTTTCAACATTTTTGAGAATAAGCAGTCGCAAGGTAAAAGAAAAAAATTTATTAAATCAGGTAGCAGTCCTTTTTTCTCTCTCTGCCTAGCCCCCCGAGGCCCCGGGAGTTTGCTATTTAACAAGGCAAAAAAACAGGAAAAAGGGGGTTGAAAAGCAAAAGCCCAAAAAAAAAAAACCGCTGGGCAACCCTCCCCAGGGCGTAGGCTCCAAAACTCCCACTAGGGGAAAAAGGGCTTCCTCCATAAGAAAGGAAGGGAACCAAAATCCAAATCCAGAAACGAAAAGTATTCTATTCAGAAAAAAGAGGAAAAAATTTTTTTTTTTTTTCCTTTTAAAAGGGAAAAAAAAAAAATAAATTTTCACGGTAGACTTAAAGCATCAACAAATTCAAAAAAAAGTAAATTTTAAATGCGGGTAAAAAATTAGAACAACATTTCAACGCTTTAATGGAGAAAAAGTTAAGGAAAAGAAAAAATGCAAAAATCTGCCCCTTTTTTTTTTTCCTCTGCGCACCCCCCCTCTGCGGGCCCACAACTTTGCAGTAAAAACCCAAAAACTTGAAGTTTTTTTAAAGGGGGGGGATTAAAACGGGTTCCCCAAAACCAAATAAAAAAAATTTTCGGGGCTAACCCCCTCCCAAAAAATGGTGCCAAAGCTCCCCCCCCATTAAAGGAAAGTTTCCACAAGAAT
>NC_056746.1:865093633-865112987 GCF_019279795.1 Protopterus annectens | reverse complement strand
AAATGTGGTTTTAAAATAAGATTGTTACTGTAATTATTATTACCTGCCCTTTGAAATTGTCTTTTTTCTGTTGAATTAACTGTTGAGGCTGCTCACTCAAGTGCGCTAGCCTGTGTAAAGTTTTTAGTGTGCTTTTTCTGCTATCTGCCTAAAAAGGAAAAAAAAAAGAAAAATGATCCTTCTTTCCCTCTTTTTCTGAACTAGAATAGTCCTTAATACAGGTTTTGCTGTATTCTGGACTTTAGTGCAGTTCCAGTGTTGTCCATATCCTTACTTCGATAGGAGGAAGCTTCTCTGTTCACCAGTGGGAGTTGGGAGCTTTGTGCAGCCTATCTGTCCCTGGAGGAGTGGTCTCAGCCCAGAAATGTGTTGTTTATTGGCCGTTTTGGGCTAATTCATAGCTCTTTCAAGTCCCCTGCTTAAAAACCCGCTTGGAGCGGTTTTTGTGCTTGTTCCGACTCAGCAAAGCTCCTCGTGGTGCTAGCAGCAGAGAGACAAAAAAGTGGGACTGCTACGTGATTTTTGTACCTGTTTTCTGCTTTTACCTTTGCGACTGCTTATTCTCATCGAAAAGCGAGTTGAAACTTCTCGTTTGCTTAAAATAAGATTGTTACTGCAATTATTATTACCTGCACTTTGAAATTGCCTTTTTTTCTGTTGAATTAACTGTTGAGGCTGCTCAAACAAGTGAGCTAGCCTGTGTAAATATTTACTGTGCTTTTTCTGCTATCTGCCTAAAAAGAAAAAAAAAAAAAAAAATCCTTGTTTCCCACCTTTTCTGAACTAGAATAGTCCTTAATACAGGTTTTGCTGTATTCTGTACTTTAGTGCAGTTCCCGTGTTGCCCATATCCTGACTAGATAGGAGGAAGCTTCTCTGTTCACCAGTGGGAGTGGGGAGCTTTGAGCAGCCTATCTGTCATTGGAGGAGTGGTCTCAGCCCAGAAACTTGTTGTTTATTGGCCGTTTTAGCCTAATTCCTAGCTCTTTCAAGTCCCCTGCTTAAAAACCCGCTTGGAGCGGTTTTTGCACTTGTTCCGACTCAGCAAAGCTCCTCGTGGTGCTGCACAGTGGTGCTAGCAGCAGAGAGACAAAAAAGAGTGACTGCTATCTGATTTATGTACCTTTTTTCTGCTTTTACCTTTGCGACTGCTTATTCTCACCGAAAAGTGAGTTGAAACTGCTTGTTTGCTTAAAATAAGATTGTTACTGCAATTATTATTACCTGCACTTTGAAATTGCCTTTTTCTGTTGAATTAAATGTTGAGGCTGCTCACTCAAGCTAGCCTGTGTAAAGTATTTAGTGTGCTTTTTCTGCTATCTGCCTAAAAAGAAAAAAAAAAACAAATAAATATCCTTGTTTCCCACCTTTTCAGAAGTAGAATTGTCCTTAATACAGGTTTTGCTGTATTCTGGACTTTAGTGCAGTTCCTGTGTTGCCCATATCCTTACTTGGATAGGAGGAGGCTTCTCTGTTCACCAGTGGGAGTGGGGAGCTTTGAGCAGCCTATCTGTTCCTGGAGAAGTGGTCTCAGCCCAGAAACTTGTTGTTTACTGGCCATTTTAGCCTAATTCCTAGCACTTTCAAGTCCCCTGCTTAAAAACCCGATTGGCGCAGTTTTTGCACTTGTTCCGGCTCAGCAATGCTCTTCTTGGTCCTGCAGAGTGGTGCTAGCAGCAGAGAGACAAAAAAGAGTGACTGCTACCTGATTTAAGTACCTTTTTTCTGCTTTTACCTTTGCGACTGCGAGTTGAAACTGCTCGTTTGCTTAAAATAAGATTGTTACTGTAATTATTATTACCTGCACTTTGAAATTGCCTTTTTTCTGTTGAATTAACTGTTGAGGCTGCTCACTCAAGTGCGCTAGCCTGTGTAAAGTATTTAGTGTGCTTTTTCTGCTATCTGCCTAAAAAGAAGAAAAAAAATCCTTGTTTCCTGCCTTTTCTGAACTAGAATAGTCCTTATTACAGGTTTTGCTGTATTCTGGACTTTAGAGCAGTTCCTGCATTGCCATATCCTTACTTGGATAGGAGGAAGCTTCTCTGTTTACCAGTGGGAGTCTGGAGATTTGAGCAGCCTGTCTGTCCCTGGAGGAGTGGTCTCAGCCCAGAAACTTGTTGTTTATTGGCTGTTTTAGCCTAATTCCTAGCTCTTTCAAGTCCCCTGCTTCAAAACCCGCTTGGCGCAGTTTTTTCACTTGTTCCGACTCAGCAAAGCTCCTCGTGGACCTGCAGAGTGGCGCTAGCAGCAGAGAGATGAAAAAGAGTGACTGCTACCTGATTTAAGTACCTTTTTTCTGCTTTTACCTTTGCGTCTGCTTATTCTCACCGAAAAGCGAGAGTTGAAACTGTCCGTTTGCTTAAAATAAGATTGTTACTGCAATTATTATTACCTGCACTTTGAAATTGCCTTTTTTCTGTTGAATTAACTGTTGAGGCTGCTCACTCAAGTGCGCTTGCCTGTGTAAAGTAATTACTGTGCTTTTTCTGCTATCTGCCTAAAAAGAAAAAAAAAGAAAAAATATCCTTGTTTCCCTCCTTTTCTGAACTAGAATATTCCTTAATACAGGTTTTGATGTATTCTGGACTTTAGTGCAGTTCCTGTGCTGCCCATATCCTTACTTTGATAGGAGGAAGCTTCTCTGTTCACCAGTGGGAGTGGGGAGCTTTGAGCAGCCTATCTGTCCCTGGAGGAGTGGTATCAGCCCAGAAACGTGTTGTTTATTGGCTGTTTTTGGTTAATTCCTAGCTCTTTCAAGTCCCCTGCCTTAAAATCCACTTGGCATGGTTTTTTGCATTTGTTCCGACTCAGCAAAGCTCCTCGTGGTCCTGCAGAGTGGTGCTAGCAGCAGAGAGATGAAAAACAGTGACTGCTACCTGATTTAAGTACCTTTTTTCTGCTTTTACCTTTGCGACTGCTTATTCTCGCCGAAAAGCGAGTTGAAACTGCTCGTTTGCTTAAAATAAGATTGTTACTGCAATTATTATTACCTGCACTTTGAAATTGCCTTTTTTCTGTTGAATTAACTGTTGAGGCTTCTCAATCAACTGCGCTAGCCTGTGTTATGTATTAACTGTGCTTTTTCTGCTATCTGCCTAAAAAGAAAAAATAACAAAAAAAAATCCTTGTTTCCCACCTTTTCTGAACTAGAATAGTCCTTAATAGAGGTTTTGCTGTATTCTGGACTTTACTGCAGTTCCTGTGTTGCCCATATCCTTACTTGGATAGGAGGAAGCTTCTCTGTTCACCAGTGGGAGTGGGGAGCTTTGAGCAGCCTATCTGTCCCTGGAGGAGTGGTCTCACCCCAGAAACGTGTTGTTTATTGGCAGTTTTGGGCTTATTCCTAGCTCTTTAAAGTCCCCTGCTTAAAAACCCACTTGGCGCGGTTATTGCGCTTGTTCCGACTCAGCAAAGCTCCTCGTGGTGCTGCAGAGTGGTGCTAGCAGCAGGAGATGAAAAAGAGTGACTGCTACCTGATTTAAGTACTTTTTTTCTGCTTTTACCTTTGCGACTGCGAGTTGAAACTGCTCGTTTGCTTAAAATAAGATTGTTACTGCAATTATTATTACCTGCACTTTGAAATTGCCTTTTTCTGTTGAATTAAATGTTGAGGCTGCTCACTCAAGTACGCTACCCTGTGTAAAGTATTTAGTTTGCTTTTTCTGCTATCTGCCTAAAAAGAAAAAAAAAACAAATAAATATCCTTGTTTCCCACCTTTTCAGAACTAGAATTGTCCTTAATACAGGTTTTGCTGTATTCTGGACTTTAGTGCAGTTCCTGTGTTGTCCATATCCTTACTTGGATAGGAGGAAGCTTCTCTGTTCACCAGTGGGAGTGGGGAGCTTTGACCAGGCTATCTGTTCCTGGAGGAGTGGTCTCAGCCCAGAAACTTGTTGTTTACTGGCCATTTTAGCCTAATTCCTAGCTCTTTCAAGTCCCCTGCTTAAAAACTCGATTGGCGCAGTTTTTGCACTTGTTCCGTCTCAGCAATGCTCTTCTTGGACCTGCAGAGTGGTGCTAGCAGCAGAAAGATGAAAAAGAGTGACTGCTACCTGATTTAAGTACCTTTTCTCTGCTTTTACCTTTGCGACTGCTTATTCTCGCCGAAAAGCGAGAGCTGAAACTCCTTGTTTGCTTAAAATAAGATTGTTACTGCAATTATTATTACCTGCACTTTGAAATTGCCTTTTTTCTGCTGAATTAACTGTTGAGGCTGCTCACTTAAGTGCGCTTGCCTGTGTAAAGCATTTACTGTGCTTTTTCTGCTATCTGCCTAAAAAGAAAAAAAAAAAAAAATATCCTTGTTTCCCTCCTTTTCTCCACTAAATATTTTTTTTATTATTTCAAATAATATGTCTTAAACATTACATGAAATAAAGATAAATAACATATTTACAATTCTAAAACATTACTAACTTCAAACCATTATATAACTATTTACATATGTGTCTATGCAAATAACATTTAAATTCTATATTATATAAAGTTAGAAACATAAGATGATATATCTTCTTCGATATTTTCAAGTATTTCCAGTACTTTCATCCAAGAGTAATAGTAAGAAGTAGATCTTTTAGTTCTGTTCTTCACTGTTAATATTTCCATGTGAGCAACTGTTGTTGTTAAAGTCTCAAATTCCTTGAACGTAGGCGAAGCCTCATTTTTCCAGTGTATAGTTATGATTTTACGTGAAATAGCCAATAGTGACCACAGAATTTTAGTGTCTTTTTTTGGTACACAGTTTGGAATAGGAGAGTTGAATAAAATTAAAGACTTTGTTAATTGAAAATTATCATTATAAACAGTCTGAAAAAATAATTAATGGATTTCCAGTACATATTGAGACATATACATTCATAAAAAACATGCTGCCAATCTGCTTTTATCTTGGTATGGCATCTCCAACATTGATCTTCAATAGAATACATTTTGGCTAACCTATGTGGTGTATAGAAGCTTCTATGTAGATATCTCCAAGTGAATAATTGCCAGTATTTTGATAATGTAGAAAATTTGGAAGATTTTAGAATATTACTTTTTTCTTCTTCAACTGGAGGATGGTTGTTTATTAAAGTATAATAATCCCAGTATGATTTTTCATGATAATTTTTTGTTTTTTTAACAATTTTATAGATATTAGACAAATAACCTGTACCCTGATAAGGCTGTTTTGTGATAAGAATAAGGTATTCAATGAGTTTTGGAGCTTCATGTCTAACTGAAGGTTGCATTTGTTCTATTTTATTTATAAGAAAATGCCTTAGATTTTGTAAAAACAGCCAAATTGTCTTTATTTATATTATAATTATAAATTATCTGTTCCTTTGTTAGAATTTTCCCTTTCTCTATAAGTTGATGCCAAAAGAGTAATGTTTCTTCTTTAAGTATATTTATTTTAGATATTTGGAATGTATCTAGAATATTTGGTGTAAAAGCTATAGGGAAAATAAGAAAAATCCAAGAATTAATATTTGGTATTTTGTTTATATATGTTCTGAACACTGAAAGTGTAGAGCTTACATAGTTTGATGGCAATTTAATAATATTATTTCTTTTCCTAAAAATAATCTTTTAACATCCATATAAGGGGTGATGGTATTACTGTTAAGTTGTCTTGTATGTGATTATAATTGATTTCTATGTAAATCTGCTCATGGGCTTGTTTCCATATAGGTGTGTATGAATTATTTAACCATAGTGTTATGTTTTTAATAACAGATGAGGTAATATATAAATCAATATCCGTAAATTAATTCCACCATCTTCCCAATCTGGCAAATGTTTATTTAAGGCTATACGGGGTTTATTTGGAAACCATAGAAAATTTAAAATTAGTTTATTGTATCTTTGAATAATATATTTGTGAGGTGGCAATGAAAAATTTTGTATTAAGTATAATATTTTGGGAAATATGTTTATTTTAATAAGATATAATCTGTCTGCTGTTGAAAAGATATATTTATTCCAGTAACCAATTGTTTGTTCTATTTTGTCTAGTATTTTATTATAGTTAAATATTAGAGAATCTGTTAATTCATTGAGTAGATTTATTCCCAGATATAATAATTTACTTTCTGTTACTATATATTTGGAAAATCTTTTGTTTATATTATTTTTTTTTTACAATTACAGGGCATAATTTTAGTTTTGTTTTCATTAAATTTTAAGCCTGAAATATTTTGAAATTTATTCATGGAGTTAAATAGAGCATTCAAAGCCTCATTTGCATCTGAGAGAGTTAATAGTATGTCATCAGCAAAGAGTTGGATTTTAAGGTTTAACATTTTATTAATACAAATGCCCTTTATGTTATTGTTTGATCTGATTTGATTTGCAAAGGGTTCTATGAGTAATGCAAATAACAATGGAGATAAAGGGCAACCTTGTTTAGTTCCCTTTTTTATTGTTATAGGGCCTGATCTATATGATCCCAGTTTAACATATGCAGTAGATTTTTCATATAGTATTTGGATAAGATTATTAAAATTAGAAGGAAAGTTATATTCTTTTAAAACTAGTGAAAGAAAGTTCCAGTTAACCGAATCAAAAGCTTTATTAATATCTAATGAGATTACATTTAAATTTAGGACTTTATGTTTGCTATAATCTATTAATGTTAGCATTCTTTTAATATTATCTGAAGTATTTCTTCCTTTAATAAAACCTGTTTGATCTTTGTGAATTAAGAAAGGAAGAAAGTGTTTGATCCTATCTGTATATAGCCATAAACATCTTGTAGTCTATATTGAGTAATGATATTGGCCTATATGAGGAACACTGTTTTTCATCTTTATCTGGTTTGATAATTGGGGATATCAATGAATATTTCCAAGAGGGTGGTATATTCAAATCTTTATTGGCTATATCATATACTTTTAATAATAAAGATATGGCTTGATTGGGTATTAATTTATACATTTCTGGTAGCATATTGTCTGGGCCAGGTGCTTTATTTGTCTTGAGCTTTTAATTTGTGATTTTAATTCTGTCATATTGATTGGTTTGTTTATAATGTCTATTTGTTCTTGTGTTAATTTAATATGAATATTGTTTTCTAAGTATTTTTTATATCCTTAGTAGGTGTATCTTGAGTATTTATGGAATTATCAATGTTAAATTGGAGTCTGAATGCTTCTAAAATATCATTTAGTTCCTTAACTCTTTTGTTAGTATTGGGAATAAATATTTCTTTTATTTGCTTAGATTTAATTATTTTTTGTTCTATTAGTTAAGTATCTCAGGTGTGCTGAATTAGTAGAGTATGAGTTTATTTTATCTTTTCTAAGTTAATCATAATCTTATGGTGTAGCAATTCTGTATACTTCTTATTGATTTGTGTAAGTTCTTGAACTTGAGTAGCATTACCCTTTTGTATTTCCAGTTTCAATTTATCTGCTTTGTTTTGTAAGTCTAGCATATCTTTATTCCATAACTTCCTTTTATTTATGTACCAGGATAATATCTTCCCATATGTAACTGTTTTTAATGAATCCCAGACATATATTTCTGAAATATCTTCTGTGTAATTTATTTCTAGAAAGTTTTTGATTGTTTCTTCATAAAATTCTTTGAAATCTCTTAATTTTGTGATATAGGAATGTATCCTAGTAATGGGATTTGAATAAAATGGTGTAAGCTCTATCTCAAAGACTATGGCATTATGATCAGATAAAGGACAATTTATGATTTTGACTTTGTCAATTTTTGTTATTAGGTCATTGGCAACATATATTCTATCAATTCTAGAGTTAGTTTTATATCTATGAGAATAAAATGTGAAGATTAGTGAGTCTGGTTCTGCAAATTCATTTATATCTTTTAAATACAATGTATCTATAAATTTTGATAGTGCTTTAGAGATGGGTTGTTATCTTTTGGATTTAGAATCTGTATCTTTTTCATTCATTATACAGTTGAAGTCTCCTGCCAATATCAGGCTACCCTTAGTTAAATGAATTATCTCTTCAAAATGCTGTTTAACTGTTTTTAATCCTAGTCCTGGGATCCAATATAGATTTACTAACGTATAGATTCTCTTATTTAACTCTATTGAAACTAGACAAAACATACCTGATGTATCTTGATGAGTAGTAATTATTTTAGGTGTTATAGTTGAGTTGCGTATAGTATAGCTACTCCTCTTTTTGTTTTGTATTGAGAGTTTATTAGTACTGTGTAATTATTAATATTTAAGTTGTTTATATCTCTATCTAATAAGTGTGTCTCTTGTAAAAAGACTATTTGTGGTTTATGTAAGTTTATGTACTTGAATAGGCTTCTCCTTTTATTACTATTATTTAGACCATTAACATTTATGGATAAACATTTCATTTTCTAGTTTTGAGTTTGTTTTATGTGTGAGTTTATGTAAATATTGTTTATTCTTAGTTCCATCTTGGATACAGTGTTCAAAAAGTTTTTCTTGTATGATTTTTGCATGTTTCTGAGTGACACCAAAGTGATAGAATAAAAAAAAAACAAAGAACTTCCAAACTTGTAATTCTTAACCTTAAAACCATTCCCTATTGCTATGAGGTAATATACCTCTTTGTTTGGTTAGTGAATCTAACCAAACAAACTTTCTACCCTCACAAATAATATTTGGATCAGTTTCTCTTATCCTCTTAGTTTTAAATAAAGATAATTGAATAATATATTAAGATAATCTAATCAGCTAAAATATATACATATATTCTTTACTCATCTTATTGTAATTCAATAATACTTACTTCTAAGCAGGTTTCAAAAAGGTACAAATATTTAGATTAAGGTAGTATCATTTCAAAATAATTTAGGGTATTAATAAACATCATGTTAAAATCTATAACTGTATATTTCATACATCTGTTGAAAACTATTTACTGACATTACTGTATAATACAGTACCATTGTTGTGCAATTGTTTTAGACTACTCAAGTCCGAAACCAGTGTTTAAATTAATATTTGCAAAGTCATATTGGAATAAAAACATGAATAGTTCTGAAACCACATCATATTTCATGTTTAACATAAACTGAAATGCGATACAATGTATAAGTATATTAATATTTCTTTAGTAGACATTAAATATGTTCCTCTGATTGCATTTTTCAGCTTTTCAATGACAATTCCCATGGCTGGAGACAACAAGATCACAATTTAGACAGCTCCCTTATCCAAGAGACCACTCATAATGTTGTTACCTGATTGAGTGTCTTGTTGCCAACACTTCCATCAACCCTCAGAGGGACCCTGCACAATGAAAACTGACACAGTACAGAGGTAAAACTTCAGCGCACTTGACCACACCCTCAAAGCAAACATCTATGTATATCACACATCAACTCCCACAGCTTAGACTGACACCCAACCAGTGCGTCTATCTGCTGACAACAAGTGCTGGAGATACAATCCTGACCTACTCAACACCAGTAATTCAATCCTATGACTGAACAAAAGTATACTGGAGAACACATCAAAACAATGGAAGCTGCCAAGATTCAAACCACCATGTACGAAAATATTACAGGCCAAAATTCCCAACTCATTTTGCAGCAGAGACAAAACGTATTCAAACCATAGGGTAACACCTTTACCACATCAAAAAGGTGTCCAAGAAGCTTGTTTTTCCTCCAACATCGGAGGACAGCCACGATGATCCATGCACTGCAAGAGTACCATTTTATCCTGGCAATTGCTTCACGACTGTATATAGAAACATTTAATCCAAATCATTAACTGGCACCACAACAATATTTCTCAGAAAAGTTGTTTTACAGCCAATGACCAGACAGAACGCATCATTGAGAGGATACATTTATCAAATGTCAAGTGCCCCAGCCATAATACAGGTGTCTCCTCAAATCAATCCCCAACGAATCTACTGTCCACCAAACTTGCAGACCAATACTGGCATCCTTTCATGCAGTCACATTGAAACACAAAAATACAGGTCCGCTGATCAGGAACAACCAGGCTCTCAACTGCCAGACAACACACCCATCTGCGGAAAGGTCCAAGAATCATAGTTGCATTGTCAAGCATCCTTGTCCACACTAACAGTAACATGATATACCCGCATACACTAGTATTGTGTCATTCTTGATAATGTAAAAAGCCAGGCAATATTATAAGAAGGGTGAAGCCACAGCCAGGCAACATAACAAGAAGAGCACAGCCGCAGTCACCATTCAGATGAGCAAACGGGACAGCATGAGCCATCTAAGGATGGATAGCCCATTGAGTACCTGCCACAATGCATGCCCATAATGCATGGCAACCCAGTAACAAATTAGGGTGTGGGCTAAGCCTCTCCCCTTCCACTCAAATCAGATCCAACACAATATGTGTGTAGAACACAGCTGCTTTGACAAAGCCCAAAGCCACATGGGATATAAACATTGTATAATTGACACACCGGTCAAATCCACTGTTGTTATGTTACTCATTATAGTTGCCTATACAATCATTGCTTCCACTTTCTCCATCTAGTATACCATACCGCCATCTAAATGTTTGATTTGCCAAATGCACATCCAACCTTCTTGTTGCATCCCACCTGCCCACCCGAGGGCATACCTTGGCAGCAGGACATCAGTAGTATTCTGCAGGAGCACCAGCGTGGGAAATGGCAACCCTCCCCAAAACAAACCTGTCAGTTGCTTGACATTTACTAGTTTCTTTAGAGAATTTGTAAAACAGCAGTGATTTTATTTGCTGATGATTAATTTCTGCTTTTTAAACTCTGCTGTATAAAACATAGTAAGGGATAGCTAAAATGTCTGGAAATCTAAACTGATAGAAAGACAAGCAGATATATGTCCTTATCTATCAAGGTGCTAGAAGACATCAGTAGCCATAAACTGAAAGTGCTTCAAAAATAAATATCTGTGTATATTTATATGAACCTTTTATATTATTTATGTTTCCTTAGAAGGAATTTAGGTTTCTGTATCTTTAAATGTGAACCTAGCTTATTTTCTGACTAGACATCAATTAGAAAGAGTCAGGGGATGGCGTACACAAGTAAATGCGACAAGCAATAAGTATCTCACGTTTCTAGTGATGTTTGTGGCTGTTAAATTGTCTCGAGAACCAAGCAGGAAAAGGTATGTGTTTTTTCTTTTTTCTTTTCCCTCCTCTTATTTGGTGACAAACTCATGTAGTGGCACGTGAGCACTCTAGTTTACGGAGTAGTGTTCACAACTGTCAAACTTTGCATTTTAAACATGCTATGCCTTATTTCTCTACAAAAGAAAAGACAACAGGATATCTAAGCTAGTCACAAGCATCTTTCAACTCCAGATGTCTGGAGCCACAACACACCTGACTTATAGCCTCAAAATATCACTTAAAACATATTTTTTCACTGGACTATATCAGTATGTGCATATGGGTCAAAGGCAGAACATCTTTTAAGATTATTTAAAGTAGTCTTATGATACATCTTAACTGAAATACTTCATTTCAAAAGCAACACATTTCTGCCCAGCATTAGCGTTTATCCAAACAGGTTCACTTTTAACTTATAAAAAGTAATACTATCAGGGATGTAACTAATAATAAGTTATATAGCAGCCATTACTATACCTATTAAGCAATATAACCATATACTGATTAAAGTATTATAAGTTAATGAAGATTTAATAAAAAGAAGAGAAAAATAAAAACAACAAAACACAAAGAGAGAAAATAAATAAATAAATAAATAAATAAACTATTTGGGAACATTATTATGCATTGATTACTCTGATTAAGAATATGAAAATAATAGATGGATAATAATGAAAAATAGAGTAATGTTTAAATTATGCTTAGTATATTGATGTGATTTGAGATAAATGTATTTACATTTATGCTAATTTTGACATTTAAAATATAATTGAAAACAGTACCTGTTTTGGTGTAACTTGAAGACAGTAAGAACTTTTCTTTTGTTGTTAGTATTATTATTTAGATTTTTACAGAATATAACATATGTAAGATTATTTGTCCTTTAGTTTTTTTTCTTTTGCTCAACAGTTTTCCAATTATTTACTTCAGCATTTCTCTTCGTGTACTTATTGTCCAGTCCATAGATTCATCATGTGTTAGGATGTTGTTGTTGGTAAGGTATTTTATTGCTGAATCTACTGTTTCAAAGATTTTTATTCCATTTGGTAGAAAAAACTTTCAGTCTTGCTGGAAATAAAAGATGGACTTTCAGTTGCTTTTTCTTCAAGGTTTTTTATTGGTAGAAATTCTTTTCTTTTTGAAACCACCTTTGTAGAATAATCATTGTCAAATCTTATTAATGAATCATTGTATTTGATGGGAGAATTTGCCCAAGCATTTCTTAATATAAGATCTTTATCTTGTGTAGAAAAAAGTCTCACAATTATAGATCTCGGCTTGTTCTTACCCAGAGAAGAAGCATTTCCAGAAGCTGCTAGTGATCTATGCGCCCGTTCTATACCATATGAAAGAGCTTCAGGTATTTTTGTTACATCTGGTATCCAGGTAGTAAGAAAGTTTATCATATTGTCCCCTTCAGATTTTTCTGGTAGACCAAATATTCTAATATTATTTCTTCTTGCTCGGTTTTCCATATCATCAAGTTTTTCTAGTAAATATGTATTCTGTTGAAGTAAGAATTCAGTTTGTAGTTCTTCTACTTGAACTCTAGTGTCAATGTCACTTAATGACTGTTCAATAAGTGATATCTGTCCTTTCTGCTGTGTAAACATTTCTTGAAGCTGCTCCAGTTGTTGTGAGCACTTTTCTTTAAAAGTATCTATTTTATTGTCCATCTTGTCGATTTTTATTGTAAGTTCCTGTATATTTGTAATGAGAGACTGCAGGTCTTTTTTGAGAGAAGAGTCTTGTGCTGTATTCCTTAGATGACTCATGCTGTAAAGCTGATATTGGTGCTGATTTTCCAGTAATTAATTTGACAGGAATTATTCAAGTTCTGACAATAAAATTTTTCTTATAGATGCTCAGAGTTATTAGAAATAAGTTAGTAATAAAAATTTCTTCAAATTAAATATTATTTTGTAAAATTCCTGTCAGGAATTGTATTGAGGTAAGAGAGCTGAAATGAAGTGCAGCTATCAGTTCAGCATCCTAGCCACGCCCCCTTTTTCCCTCCTTTTCTGAACTAGAATATTCCTTAATACAGGTTTTGCTGTATTCTGGACTTTAGTGCAGTTCCTGTGCTGCCCATATCCTTACTTTGATAGGAGGAAGCTTCTCTGTTCACCAGTTGGAGTGGGGAGCTTTGAGCAGCCTATCTGTCCCTGGAGGAGTGGTATCAGCCCAGAAACGTGTTGTTTATTGGCTGTTTTTGGTTAATTCCTAGCTCTTTCAAGTCCCCTGCTTAAAAACCCACTTGGAGTGGTTTTTGCACTTGTTCCAACTCAGCAAAGCTCTTCGTGGTCCTGCAGAGTGGTGCTAGCAGCAGGAGATGAAAAAGAGTGACTGCTACCTGATTTAAGTACCTTTTTTCTCCGTTTACCTTTGTGACTGCTTATTCTCGCCGAAAAGCTAGTTGAAACTGCTTGTTTCCTTAAAATAAGATTGTTACTGCAATTATTACCTGCACTTTGAAATTGCCATTTTTCTGTTAAATTAACTGTTGAAGCTGCTCACTCAAGTGGCTAGCCTGTGTAAAGTATATACTGTGCTTTTTCTGCTCTCTGCCTAAAAAGAAAAAAAAAATCCTTGTTTCCCGCCTTTTCTGAACTAGAATAGTCCTTATTACAGGTTTTGCTGTATTCTGGACTTTAGAGCAGTTCCTGCGTTTCCATATCCTTACTTGGATAGGAGGAAGCTTCTCTGTACACCAGTGGGAATGGGGAGCTTTGAGCAGCCTATCTGTCCCTGGAGGAGTTGTCTCAGCACAGAAACTTGTTGTTTATTGTCTGTTTTAGCATAATTCCTAGCTCTTTCAAGTCCACTGCTTAAAAAACCCGCTTGGCGCAGTTTTTGCACTTGTTCCGACTCAGCAAAGCTCCTCGTGGACCTGCAGAGTGGCGCTAGCAGCAGAGAGATGAAAAAGAGTGACTGCTACTTGATTTAAGTACCTTTTTTCTGCTTTTACCTTTGCGACTGTTTATTCTCACCGAAAAGCGAGTTGAAACTTCTCGTTTGCTTAAAATAAGATTGTTACTGCAATTATTATTACCTGCACTTTGAAATTGCCTTTTTTTCTGTTGAATTAACTGTTGAGGCTGCTCACTCAAGTGCGCTAGCCTGTGTAAATATTTACTGTGCTTTTTCTGCTATCTGCCTAAAAAGAAAAAAAAAAAAATCCTTGTTTCCCACCTTTTCTGTACTAGAATATTCCTTAATACAGGTTTTGCTGTATTCTGGACTTTAGTGCAGTTCCTGTGTTGCCCATATCCTTACTTGGATAGGAGGAAGCTTCTCTGTTCACCAGTGGGAGTGGGGAGCTTTGAGCAGCCTATCTGTCCATGGAGGAGTGGTCTCAGCCCAGAAACGTGTTGTTTATTGGCTGTTTTGGGCTAATTCCTAGCTCTTTCAAGTCCCCTGCTTAAAAACCCGCTTGGCGCAGTTTTTGCACTTGTTCCAACTCAGCAAAGCTCCTCATGGTCCTGCAGAGTGGCGCTAGCAGCAGAGAGATGAAAAGAGTGACTGCTACCTGATTTAAGTACTTTGTTTCTGCTTTTACCTTTGCAACTGCTTATTCTCGCCGAAAAGCGAGTTGAAACTGCTCGTTTGCTTAAAATAAGATTGTTACTGCAATTATTATTACCTGCACTTTGAAATTGCCTTTTTCTGTTGAATTAAATGTTGAGGCTGCTCTCTCAAGAACGCTACCCTGTGTAAAGTATTTAGTTTGCTTTTTCTGCTATCTGCCTTAAAAGAAAAAATAAATAAATAAATATCCTTGTTTCCAGCCTTTTCAGAACTAGAATTGTCCTTAATACAGGTTTTGCTGTATTCTGGACTTTAGTGCAGTTCCTGTGTTGCCCATATCCTTACTTGGATAGGAGGAAGCTTCTCTGTTCACCAGTGGGAGTGGGGAGCTTTGACCAGCCTATCTGTTCCTGGAGGAGTGGTCTCAGCCCAGAAACTTGTTGTTTCCTGGCCATTTTAGCCTAATTCCTAGCTCTTTCAACTCCCCTGCTTAAAAACCCGATTGGCGCAGTTTTTGCACTTGTTCCGGCTCAGCAATGCTCTTCTTGGTCCTGCAGAGTGGTGCTAACAGCAGAGAGATGAAAACGAGTGACTGCTACCTGATTTCAATACCTTTTCTCTGCTTTTACATTTGCGACTGCTTATTCTCGCTGAAAAGCGAGAGTTGAAACTGCTCGTTTGCTTAAAATAAGATTGTTACTGCAATTATTATTACCTGCACTTTGAAATTGCCTTTTTTCTGTTGCATTAACTGTTGAGGCTGCTCACTCAACTGCGCTTGCCTGTGTAAAGTATTTACGGTGCTTTTTCTGCTATCTGCCTAAAAAGAAAAAAAAAACAAAAAATATCTTTGTTTCCCTCCTTTTCTGAACTAGAATATTCCTTTATACAGGTTTTGATGTATTCTGGGCTTTAGTGCAGTTCCTGTACTGCCCATATCCTTACTTTGATAGGAGGAAGCTTCTCTGTTCACCAGTGGGAGTGGGGAGCTTTGAGCAGCCTATCTGTCCCTGGAGGAGTGGTATCAGCCCAGAAACATGTTGTTTATTGGCTGTTTTTGGTTAATTCCTAGCTCTTTCAAGTCCCCTGCTTAAACACCCACTTGGCGTGGTTTTTGCATTTGTTCCGACTCAGCAAAGCTCCTCGTGGTCCTGCAGAGTGGTGCTAGCAGCAGAGAGATGAAAAACAGTGACTGCTACCTGATTTAAGTACCTTTTTTCGCCTTTTACCTTTGCGACTGCTTATTCTCGACGAAAAGCAGTTGAAACTGCTCATTTGCTTAAAATAAGATTGTTACTGCAATTATTATTACCTGCACTTTGAAATGGTCTTTTTTCTGTTGAATTAACTGCTGAGGCTGCTCACGCAATTGTGCTAGCCTGTGTAAAGTATTTACTGTGCTTTTTCTGCTATCTGCCTAAAAAGAAAAAAAAAGAAAAATTATCCTTGTTTCCCTCTTTTTCTGAACTAGAATAGTCCTTAATACAGGTTTTGCTGTATTCTGTACAAAGTAAATTTACCTTGGCAGTTCCCGTGTTGCCCATATCCTTACTTAGATAGGAGGAAGCTTCTCTGTTCACCAGTGGGAGTGGGGAGCTTTGAGCAGCCTATCTGTCGCTGGAGGAGTGGTCTCAGCCCAGAAACTTGTTGTTTATTGGCTGTTTTAGCCTAATTCCTAGCTCTTTCAAGTCCACTGCTTAAAAACCTGCTTGGCGCAGTTTTTGAACTTTTTCCGACTCAGCAAAGCTCCTAATGGTCATGCAGAGTGGCGCTAGCAGCAGATTGATGAAAAAGAGTGACTGCTACCTGATTTAAGTACCTTTTTTCTGCTTTTACCTTTGCGACTGCTTATTCTCGCCGAAAAATGAGTTGAAACTGCTTGTTTGCTTAAAATAAGATTGTTACTGCAATTATTATTACCTGCACTTTGAAATTGCCTTTTTCTGTTGAATTAAATGTTGAGGCTGCTCACTCAAGTACGCTAGCCTGTGTAAAGTATTTAGTGTGCTTTTTCTGCTATCTGCCTAAAAAAAAAAAACAAATAAATATCCTTGTTTCCCACCTTTTCAGAACTAGAATTGTCCTTAATACAGGTTTTGCTGTATTCTGGACTTTACTGCAGTTCCTGTGTTGCCCATATCCTTACTTGGATAGGAGGAGGCTTCTCTGTTCACCAGTGGGAGTGGGGAGCTTTGAGCAGCCTATCTGTTCCTGGAGAAGTGGTCTCAGCCCAGAAACTTGTTGTTTACTGGCCATTTTAGCCTAATTCCTAGCTCTTTCAAGTCCCCTGCTTAAAAACCCGATAGGCGCAGTTTTTGCACTTGTTCCGGCTCAGCAATGCTCTTCTTGGTACTGCAGGGTGGTGATAGCAGCAGAGAGATGAAAAAGAGTGACTGCTACCTGATTTAAGTACCTTTTTTCTGCTTTTACCTTTGCGACTGCGAGTTGAAACTGCTCGTTTGCTTAAAATAAGATTGTTACTGTAATTATTATTACCTGCACTTTGAAATTGTCTTTTTTCTGTTGAATTAACTGTTGAGGCTGCTCACTCAAGTGCGCTAGCCTGTGTAAAGTATTTAGTGTGCTTTTTCTGCTATCTGCCTAAAAAGAAAAAAAAAAAGAAAAATGATCCTTGTTTCCCTCTTTTTCTGAACTAGAATAGTCCTTAATACAGGTTTTGCTGTATTCTGGACTTTAGTGCAGTTCCAGTGTTGTCCATATCCTTACTTGGATAGGAGGAAGCTTCTCTGTTCACCAGTGGGTGTGGGAAGCTTTGACCAGCCTATCTGTCACTGGAGGAGTGGTCTCAGCCCAGAAACTTGTTGTTTATTGGCCGTTTTGGGCTAATTCCTAGCTCTTTCAAGTCCCCTGCTTGAAAACCCACTTGGTGCAGTTTTTGCACTTGTTCTGGCTCATCAAAGCTCCTCGTGGTACTGCAGAGTGGTGCTAGCAGCAGAGAGATGAAAAAGAGAGACTGCTACCTGATTTAAGTACCTTTTTTCGCCTTTTACCCTTGCGACTGCTTATTCTCGACGAAAAGCGAGTTGAAACTGCTCATTTGCTTAAAATAAGATTGTTACTGCAATTATTATTACCTGCACTTTGAAATTGTCTTTTTACTGTTGAATTAACTGTTGAGGCTGCTCCTTCAAGTGCGCTTGCCTGTGTAAAGTAATTACTGTGCTTTGTCTGCTATCTGCCTAAAAAGAAAAAAAAAAAAAATGATCCTTCTTTCCCTCTTTTTCTGAACTAGAATAGTCCTTAATACAGGTTTTGCTGTATTCTGGACTTTAGTGCAGTTCCAGTGTTGTCCATATCCTTACTTCGATAGGAGGAAGCTTCTCTGTTCACCAGTGGGAGTTGGGAGCTTTGTGCAGCCTATCTGTCCCTGGAGGAGTGGTCTCAGCCCAGAAACGTGTTGTTTATTGGCCGTTTTGGGCTAATTCATAGCTCTTTCAAGTCCCCTGCTTAAAAACCCGCTTGGAGCGGTTTTTGTGCTTGTTCCGACTCAGCAAAGCTCCTCGTGGTGCTGCACAGTGGTGCTAGCAGCAGAGAGACAAAAAAGAGGGACTGCTACCTGATTTATGTACCTGTTTTCTGCTTTTACCTTTGCGACTGCTTATTCTCATCGAAAAGCGAGTTGAAACTTCTCGTTTGCTTAAAATAAGATTGTTACTGCAATTATTATTACCTGCACTTTGAAATTGCCTTTTTTTCTGTTGAATTAACTGTTGAGGCTGCTCACTCAAGTGAGCTAGCCTGTGTAAATATTTACTGTGCTTTTTCTGCTATCTGCCTAAAAAGAAAAAAAAAAAAAAAAAATCCTTGTTTCCCACCTTTTCTGAACTAGAATAGTCCTTAATACAGGTTTTGCTGTATTCTGTACTTTAGTGCAGTTCCCGTGTTGCCCATATCCTGACTAGATAGGAGGAAGCTTCTCTGTTCACCAGTGGGAGTGGGGAGCTTTGAGCAGCCTATCTGTCATTGGAGGAGTGGTCTCAGCCCAGAAACTTGTTGTTTATTGGCCGTTTTAGCCTAATTCCTAGCTCTTTCATGTCCCCTGCTTAAAAACCCGCTTGGAGCGGTTTTTACGCTTGTTCCAACTCAGCAAAGCTCCTTGTGGTGCTGCACAGTGGTGCTAGCAGCAGAGAGACAAAAAAGAGTGACTGCTATCTGATTTATGTACCTTTTTTCTGCTTTTACCTTTGCGACTGCTTATTCTCACCGAAAAGCAAGTTGAAACTGCTCGTTTGCTTAAAATAAGATTGTTACTGCAATTATTATTACCTGCACTTTGAAATTGCCTTTTTCTGTTGAATTAAATGTTGAGGCTGCTCACTCAAGCTAGACTGTGTAAAGTATTTAGTGTGCTTTTTCTGCTATCTGCCTAAAAATAAATAAATAAATAAATAAATATCCTTGTTTCCCACCTTTTCAGAACTAGAATTGTCCTTAATACAGGTTTTGCTGTATTCTGGACTTTAGTGCAGTTCCTGTGTTGCCCATATCCTTACTTGGATAGGAGGAGGCTTCTCTGTTCACCAGTGGGAGTGGGGAGCTTTGAGCAGCCTATCTGTTTGTGGAGAAGTGGTCTCAGCCCAGAAACTTGTTGTTTACTGGCCATTTTAGCCTAATTCCTAGCACTTTCAAGTCCCCTGCTTAAAAACCTGATTGGGGCAATTTTTGCACTTGTTCCGGCTCAGCAATGCTCTTCTTGGGGGGTAACTGCAGGG
>NC_056746.1:865046807-865093133 GCF_019279795.1 Protopterus annectens | reverse complement strand
AAAGTAAATCAAAGGGACTTTGAAAACAATTGCAGACACTAAAACTTTTGGTGAACATCCAAAGAAAGCGGGTTTTTAAGCAGGGGACTTGAAAGAGCTATGAATTAGCCCAAAACAGCCAATAAACAACATGTTTCTGGGCTGAGACCACTCCTCCAGGGACAGATAGGCTGCACAAAGCTCCCCACTCCCACTGGTGAACAGAGAAGTTTCCTCCTATCCAGGTAAGGATATGGGCAACACAGGAACTCCACCAAAGTCCAGAATACAGCAAAACCTGTATTAAGGACTATTCTAGTTCAGAAAAGGTGGGAAACAATATATATATATATATATTTTTTCTTTTTAGGCAGATAGCAGAAAAAGCACAGTATATACTTTACACAGGCTAGCCACTTGAGTGAGCAGCTTCAACAGTTAATTCAACAGAAAAAAGGCAATTTCAAAGTGCAGGTAATAATAATTGCAGTAACAATCTTATTTTAAGCAAACGAGCAGTTTCAACTCACTTTTTGGCGAGAATAAGCTGTCGTAAAGGTAAAAGCAGAAAAAAGGTACTTATATCAGGTAGCAGTCACTGTTTTTCATCTCTCTGCTGCTAGCACCATTCTGCAGGACCATGAGGAGCTTTGCTGAGTCAGAACAAATGGAAAAACCGCACCAAGTGGGTTTTTAAGCAGGGGAATTGAAAGAGCTAGGAAATAGCCCAAAACAGCCAATCAACAACAAGTTTCTGTGCTGAGACCACTCCTCCAGGCACAGATAGGCTGCTCAAAGCTCCCCACTCCCACTGGTGAACAGAGAAGCTTCCTCCTATCAAAGTAAGGATATGGGCAACACAGGAACTGCACTAAAGTCCAGAATACAGCAAAACCTGTATTAAGGAATATTCTAGTTCAGAAAAGGTGGGAAACAAGGATTTTTTTTTTCTTTTTAGGCAGATAGCAGAAAAAGCACAGTAAATACTTTACACAGGCTAGCGCACTTGAGTGAGCAGCCTCAAAAGTTAATTCAACAGAAAAAAGGCAATTTCAAAGTGCAGGCAATAATAATTGCAGTAACAATCTTATTTTAAGCAAACGAGCAGTTTCAACTCACTTTTCGGTGAGAATAAGCAGTTGCAAAGGTAAACGGAGAAAAAAGGTACTTAAATCAGGTAGCAGTCACTCTTTTTCATCTCCTGCTGCTAGCACCACTCTGCAGGACCACGAGGAGCTTTGCTGAGTTGGAACAAGCGCACAAACCGCGCCAAGCGGGCTTTTAAGCAGGGGACTTGAAAGAGCTAGGAATTAGCCAAAAATGGCCAATAAACAACATGTTTCTGGGCTAAGATCACTCCTCCAGGAAAAGATAGGCTGCTCAAAGCTCCCCACTCCCACTGTTGAACAGAGAATCTTTCTCTTATCCAAATAAGGATATGGGAAACACAGGAAATTCATTAAAGTCAAGAATAGAGCAAAACCTGTATTAAGGTTATTCTAGTTCAGAAAAGGCGGGAAACATGGATAATTTTTCTTTTTTTTCTTTTTAGGCAGATAGCAGAAAAAGCACAGTAAATATTTACACAGGCTAGCGCACTTGAGTGAGCAGCCTCAACAGTTAATTCAACAGAAAAAAAGGCAATTTCAAAGTGCAGGTAATAATAATTGCAGTAACAATCTTATTTTAAGCAAACGAGCAGTTTCAACTCGCTTTTCGGTGAGAATAAGCAGTCGCAAAGGTAAAAGCAGAAAAAAGGTACTTAAATCAGATAGCAGTCACTCTTTTTTGTCTCTCTGCTGCTAGCACCACTGTGCAGGACCACGAGGAGCTTTGCTGAGTCGGAACAAGCGCAAAAACCGCACCAAGCGGGTTTTTAAGCAGGGGACTTGAAAGAGCTATGAATTAGCCCAAAACGGCCAATAAACAACACGTTTCTGGGCTGAGACCACTCCTCCAGGGAGAGATAGGCTGCACAAAGCTCCCCACTCCCACTGGTGAACAGAGAAGTTTCCTCCTATCCAGGTAAGGATATGGGCAACACAGGAACTGCACTAAAGTCCAGAATACAGCAAAACCTGTATTAAGGACTATTCTAGTTCAGAAAAGGTGGGAAACAATAATTTTTTTTGTTTTTTTTTTCTTTTTAGGCAGATAGCAGAAAAAGCACAGTAAATACTTTACACAGGCTAGCCACTTGAGTGAGCAGCCTCAACAGTTAATTCAACAGAAAAAAGGCAATTTCAAAGGGCAGGTAATAATAATTGCAGCAACAATCTTATTTTAAGCAAACGAGCAGTTTCAACTCGCTTTTCGGCGAGAATAAGCAGTCGTAAAGGTAAAAGCAGAAAAAAGGTACTTATATCAGGTAGCAGTCACTGTTTTTCATCTCTCTGCTGCTAGCACCACTCTGCAGGACCACGAGAAGCTTTGCTGAGTCAGAACAAATGCAAAAACCACGCCAAGTGGGTTTTTAAGCAGGGGACTTGAAAGAGCTAGGAATTAACTGAAAACAGCCAATAAACAACACGTTTCTGGGCTGATACCACTCCTCCAGGGACAGATAGGCTGCTCAAAGCTCCCCACTCCCACTGGTGAACAGAGAAGCTTCCTCCTATCAAAGTAAGGATATGGGCAGCACAGGAACTGCACTAAAGTCCAGAATACAGCAAAACCTGTATTAAGGAATATTCTAGTTCAGAAAAGGAGGGAAACAAGGATATTTTTGTTTTTTTTTTCTTTTTAGGCAGATAGCAGAAAAAGCACAGTAAATACATTACACAGGCAAAGGCACTTGAACGAGCAGCCTCAACAGTTAATTCAACAGAAAAAAGGCAATTTCAAAGTGCAGGTAATAATAATTGCAATAACAATCTTACTTTAAGCAAATGAGCAGTTTCAACTCTCGCTTTTCGGTGAGAATAAGCAGTCGCAAAGGTAAAAGCAGAAAAAAGGTACTTAAATCAGGTGTCAGTCACTTTTTTTCATCTCTCTGCTGCTAGCGCCACTCTGCAGGTACACGAAGAGCTTTTCTGAGTCGGAACAAGTGCAAAAACTGCGCCAAGCGGGTTTTTAAGCAGGGGACTTGAAAGAGCTAGGAATTAGGCTAAAACAGTCAGTAAACAACAAGTTTCTGGGCTGAGACCACTCCTCCAGGGACAGATAGGCTGCTCAAAGCTCCCCACTCCCACTGGTGAACAGAGAAGCTTCCTCCTATCCAAGTAAGGATATGGCAATGCAGGAACTGCTCTAAAGTCCAGAATACAGCAAAACCTGTATTAAGGAATATTCTAGTTCAGAAAAGGCAGGAAACAAGGATTTTTTTTTCTCTTTTTAGGCAGATAGCAGAAAAAGCACAGTAAATACTTTACACATGCTAGCGCACTTTTAGTGAGCAGCCTCAAAAGTTAATTCAACAGAAAAAAGGCAATTTCAAAGTGCAGGCAATAATAATTGCAGTAACAATCTTATTTTAAGCAAACGAGCAGTTTCAACTCACTTTTCGGTGAGAATAAGCAGTTGCAAAGGTAAACGGAGAAAAAAGGTACTTAAATCAGGTAGCAGTCACTCTTTTTCATCTCCTGCTGCTAGCACCACTCTGCAGGACCACGAGGAGCTTTGCTGAGTTGGAACAAGCGCAAAAACCACGCCAAGCGGGTTTTTAAGCAGGGGACTTGAAAGAGCTAGGAATTAGCCCAAAATGGCCAATAAACAACACATTTCTGGGCTGAGATCACTCCTCCAGGAACAGATAGGCTGCTCAAAGCTCCCCACTCCCACTGGTGAACAGAGAAGCTTCCTCCTATCCAAATAAGGATATGGGAAACACAGGAAATTCATTAAAGTCAAGAATAGAGCAAAACCTGTATTAAGGTTATTCTAGTTCAGAAAAGGCGGGAAACAAGGATAATTTTTCTTTTTTTTTTCTTTTTAGGCAGATAACAGAAAAAGCACAGTAAATATTTACACAGGCTAGCACACTTGAGTGAGCAGCCTCAACAGTTAATTCAACAGAAAAAAAGGCAATTTCAAAGTGCAGGTAATAATAATTGCAGTAACAATCTTATTTTAAGCAAACGAGAAGTTTCAACTCGCTTTTCGGTGAGAATAAGCAGTCGCAAAGGTAAAAGCAGAAAAAAGGTACTTAAATCAGATAGCAGTCACTCTTTTTTGTCTCTCTGCTGCTAGCACCACTGTGCAGCACCACGAGGAGCTTTGCTGAGTCGGAACAAGAGCAAAAACCGCACCAAGCGGGTTTTTAAACAGGGGACTTGAAAGAGCTATGAATTAGCCCAAAATGGCCAATAAACAACACGTTTCTGGGCTGAGACCACTCCTCCAGGGACAGATAGGCTGCACAAAGCTCCCCACTCCCACTGGTGAACAGAGAAGTTTCCTCCTATCCAGGTAAGGATATGGGCAACACAGGAACTCCACCAAAGTCCAGAATACGTCAAAACCTGTATTAAGGACTATTCTAGTTCAGAAAAGGCTGGAAACAAGGATTTTTTGTTTTTTTTTCTTTTTAGGCAGATAGCAGAAAAAGCACAGTATATACTTTACACAGGCTAGCCACTTGAGTGAGCAGCTTCAACAGTTAATTCAACAGAAAAAAGGCAATTTCAAAGTGCAGGTAATAATAATTGCAGTAACAATCTTATTTTAAGCAAACGAGCAGTTTCAACTCACTTTTCGGCGAGAATAAGCAGTCGTAAAGGTAAAAGCAGAAAAAAGGTACTTAAATCAGGTAGCAGTCACTGTTTTTCATCTCTCTGCTGCTAGCACCACTCTGCAGGACCACGAGGAGCTTTGCTGAGTCAGAACAAACGCAAAAACCACGCCAAGTGGGTTTTTAAGCAGGGGACTTGAAAGAGCTAGGAATTAACCAAAAACAGCCAATAAACAACACGTTTCTGGGCTGATACCACTCCACCAGGGACAGATAGGCTGCTCAAAGCTCTCCACTCCCACTGGTGAATAGAGAAGCTTCCTCCTATCAAAGTAAGGATATGGGCAGCACAGGAACTGCACTAAAGTCCAGAATACAGCAAAACCTGTATTAAGGAATATTCTAGTTCAGAAAAGGAGGGAAACAAGGATATTTTTTTTTTTTTCTTTTTAGGCAGATAGCAGAAAAAGCACAGTAAATACTTTACACAGGCAAACGCACTTGAGTGAGCAGAATCAACAGTTAATTCAACAGAAAAAAGGCAATTTCAAAGTGCAGGTAATAATAATTGCAATAACAATCTTATCTTAAGCAAACGAGCAGTTTCAACTCTCGCTTTTCGGTGAGAATAAGCAGTCGCAAAGGTAAAAGCAGAAAAAAGGTACTTAAATCAGGTAGCATCACTCTTTTTCATCTCCTGCTGCTAGCACCACTCTGCAGGACCATGAGGAGCTTTTCTGAGTTGGAACAAGTGCAATAACTGTGCCAAGTGGGTTTTTAAGCAGGGGACTTGAAAGAGCTAGGAATTACCCCAAAATGGCCAATAAACAACATGTTTCTGGGCTGAGATCACTCCTCCAGGAACAGATAGGCTGCTCAAAGCTCCCCACTAACACTGGTGAACAGAGAAGCTTCCTCCTTCCTCCTATCCAAATAAGGATATAGGGAAACACAGGAAATGCATTAAAGTCCAGAATAGAGCAAAACTTGTATTAAGGACTATTCTAGTTCAGAAATGGTGGGAAACAAGGATTTTTTTTTCTTTTTAGGCAGATAGCAGACAAAGCACAGTAAATACTTTACACAGGCTAGCCACTTGAGTGAGCAGCCTCAACAGTTAATTCAACAGAAAAAAGGCAATTTCAAAGTGCAGGTAATAATAATTGCAGTAACAATCTTATTTTAAGGAAACAAGCAGTTTCAACTCGCTTTTCGGCGAGAATAAGCAGTCACAAAGGTAAACGGAGAAAAAAGGTACTTAAATCAGGTAGCAGTCACTCTTTTTCATCTCCTGCTGCTAGCACCACTCTGCAGGACCATGAGGAGCTTTTCTGAGTTGGAACAAGCGCAATAACTGCGCCAAGTGGGTTTTTAAGCAGGGGACTTGAAAGAGCTAGGAATTAGCCCAAAACGGCCAATAAACAACAAGTTTCTGGGCTGAGACCACTCCTCCAGTGACAGATAGGCTGGTCAAAGCTTCCCACTCCCACTGGTGAACAGAGAAGCTTCCTCCTATCCAAGTAAGGATATGGACAACACAGGAACTGCACTAAAGTCCAGAATACAGCAAAACCTTTATTAAGGACTATTCTATTTCAGAAAAGGCAGGAAACAAGGATATTTTTTTTTCTTTTTAGGCAGATAGCAGAAAAAGCACAGTAAATACTTTACACAGGCAAGCGTACTTGAGTGAGCAGCCTCAACAGTTAATTCAACAGAAAAAAGGCAATTTCAAAGTGCAGGTAATAATAATTGCAGTAACAATCTTATTTAAAGCAAATGAGCAGTTTCAACTCACTTTTCGGCGAGAAAAAGCAGTTGCAAAGGTAAAAGCAGAAAAAAGGTACTTAAATCAGGTAGCAGTCACTCTTTTTCATCTCTCTGCTGCTAGCACCACTCTGCAGGACCACAAGGAGCTTTGCTGAGTCGGAACAAGTGCAAAAACTGCGCCAAGCGGGTTTTTAAACAGAGGACTTGAAAGAGCTAGGAATTAGACCAAAACGGCTAATAAAAAAAAGTTTCTGGGCTGAGACCACTCCTCCAGGGACAGGTAGGCTGCTCAAAGCTCCTCACTCCCACTGGTGAACAGAGAAGCTTCCTCCTATCCAAGTAAGGATATGGGCAACACAGGAACTGCACTAAAGTCCAGAATACAGCAAAACCTGTATTAAGGACTATTCTAGTTCAGAAAAGGCGGGAAAAAAGTTTTTTTTTTTTTTTTTTTCTTTTTAGGCAGATAGCAGAAAAAGCACAGTAAGTACTTTACACAGGCTAGCACACTTGAGTGAGCAGCCTCAACAGTAAATTCAACAGAAAAAGGCAATTTCAAAGTGCAGGTAATAATAATTGCAGTAACAATCTTACTTAAAGCAAATGAGCAGTTTCATCTCGCTACTCGGTGAGAATAAGCAGTCACAAAGGTAAAAGCAGAAAAAAGTTACTTAAATCAGGTAGCAGTCACTCTTTTGAATCTCTCTTCTGCTAGCACCACTCTGCAGGACCACAAGGAGCTTTACTGAGTTGGGACAAGGGCAAAAACCGTGCCAAGTGGGTTTTTAAACAGAGGACTTGAAAGAGCTAGGAATTAGAAGAAAACGGCCAATAAAAAAAAGTTTCCTGGCTGAAACCACTCCTCAAGGGACAGATAGGCTGCTGAAAGCTCCCCACTCCCACTGGTGAACAGAGAAGCTTCCTCCTATCAAAGTAAGGATATGGCACCGCAGGAACTGCACTAAAGTCCAGAATACAGCAAAACCTGTATTAAGGACTATTCTAGTTCAGAAAAGGTGGGAAACAAAATTTTTTTTTTCTTTTTAGGCAGATAGCAGAAAAAGCACAGTAAATACTTTACACAGGCTAGCGCATTTGAGTGAGCAGCCTCAACAGTTAATTCAACAGAAAAAAGGCAATTTCAAAGTGCAGGTAATAATAATTGCATTAACAATCTTATTTAAGAAAACGAGCAGTTTCAACTGGCTTTTCGGCGAGAATAAGCAGTCATAAAAGTAAAAGCAGAAAAAAGGTACTTAAATCAGGTAGCAGTCACTCTTTTTCATCTCTCTGCTGCTAGCACCACTCTGCAGGACCATGAGGAGCTTTGCTGAGTTGGAACAAGAGCAAAAACTCCACCAAGTGGGTTTTTACGCAAGGGACTTGAAAGAGCTAGGAATTAGCCCAAAACAGCCAATAAACAACACGTTTCTGGGCTGAGACCAATCCTCCAGGGACAGATAGGCTGCTCAAAGCTCCCCACTCCCACTGGTGAACAGAGAAGCTTCCTCCTATCCAAGTAAGGATATGGGCAACACAGGAACTGCACTAAAGTCCAGAATACAGCAAAACCTCTATTAAGGACTATTCTAGTTCAGAAAAGGCGAGAAACAAGGATTTTTTGTTATGTTTTCTTTTTAGGCAAATAGCAGAAAAAGCACAGTAAATACATAACACAGGCTAGCGCAGTTGAGTGAGCAGCCTCAACAGTTAATTCAACAGAAAAAAGGCAATTTCAAAGTGCAGGTAATAATAATTGCAGTAACAATCTTATTTTAAGCAAACGAGCAGTTTCAACTCGCTTTTCGGTGAGAATAAGCAGTCGCAAAGGTAAAAGCAGAAAAAAGGTACTTAAATCAGGTAGCAGTCACTGTTTTTCATCTCTCTGCTCCTAGCACCACTCTGCAGGACCATGAGGAGCTTTGCTGAGTCGGAACAAATGCAAAAACCGCGCCCAGTGGGTTTTTAAGCAGGGGACTTGAAAGAGCTAGGAATTAGCCCAAAACAGCCAATAAACAACACGTTTCTGGGCTGAGACCACTCCTCCAGGGACAGATAGGCTGCTCAAAGCTCCCCACTCCCACTGGTGAACAGAGAAGCTTCCTCCTATCAAAGTAAGGATATGGGACACAGGAACTGCACTAAAGTCCAGAATACAGCAAAACCTGTATTAAGGAATATTCTAGTTCAGAAAAGGTGGGAAACAAGGATTTTTTTCTTTTTAGGCAGATAGCAGAAAAAGCACAGTAAATACTTTACACAGGCTAGCGCACTTGAGTGAGCAGCCTCAAAAGTTAATTCAACAGAAAAAAGGCAATTTCAAAGTGCAGGCAATAATAATTGCAGTAACAATCTTATTTTAAGCAAACGAGCAGTTTCAACTCACTTTTCGGTGAGAATAAGCAGTTGCAAAGGTAAACGGAGAAAAAAGGTACTTAAATCAGGTAGCAGTCACTCTTTTTCATCTCCTGCTGCTAGCACCACTCTGCAGGACCACGAGGAGTTTTGCTGAGTTGGAACAAGCGCACAAACCGCGCCAAGCGGGCTTTTAAAGCAGGGGACTTGAAAGAGCTAGGAATTAGCCGAAAATGGCCAATAAACAACATGTTTCTGGGCTAAGATCACTCCTCCAGGAACAGATAGGCTGCTCAAAGCTCCCCACTCCCACTGGTGAACAGAGAAGCTTCCTCTTATCCAAATAAGGATATGGGAAACACAGGAAATTCATTAAAGTCAAGAATAGAGCAAAACCTGTATTAAGGTTATTCTAGTTCAGAAAAGGCGGGAAACATGGATATTTTTTCTTTTTTTTCTTTTTAGGCAGATAGCAGAAAAAGCACAGTAAATATTTACACAGGCTAGCGCACTTGAGTGAGCAGCCTCAACAGTTAATTCAACAGAAAAAAAGGCAATTTCAAAGTGCAGATAATAATAATTGCAGTAACAATCTTATTTTAAGCAAACGAGCAGTTTCAACTCGCTTTTCGGTGAGAATAAGCAGTCACAAAGGTAAAAGCAGAAAAAAGGTACTTAAATCAGATAGCAATCACTCTTTTTTGTCTCTCTGCTGCTAGCACCACTGTGCAGGACCACGAGGAGCTTTGCTTAGTCCGAACAAGTGCAAAAACCGCACCAAGCGGGTTTTTAAACAGGGGACTTGAAAGAGCTATGAATTAGCCCAAAACGGCCAATAAACAACACGTTTCTGGGCTGAGACCACTCCTCCAGGGACAGATAGGCTGCACAAAGCTCCCCACTCCCACTGGTGAACAGAGAAGTTTCCTCCTATCCAGGTAAGGATATGGGCAACACAGGAACTCCACCAAAGTCCAGAATACGTCAAAACCTGTATTAAGGACTATTCTAGTTCAGAAAAGGCTGGAAACAAGGATTTTTTTTTTTTTTTTTTTTTCTTTTTAGGCAGATAGCAGAAAAAGCACAGTATATACTTTACACAGGCTAGCCACTTGAGTGAGCAGCCTCAACAGTTAATTCAACAGAAAAAGGCAATTTCAAAGTGCAGGTAATAATAATTGCAGTAACAATCTTACTTAAAGCAAATGAGCAGTTTCAACTCGCTACTCGGTGAGAATAAGCAGTCACAAAGGTAAAAGCAGAAAAAAGTTACTTAAATCAGGTAGCAGTCACTCTTTTTCATCTCTCTTCTGCTAGCACCACTCTGCAGGACCACAAGGAGCTTTGCTGAGTTGGGACAAGTGCAAAAACCGCGCCAAGTGGGTTTTTAAACAGAGGACTTGAAAAAGCTAGGAATTAGAAGAAAACGGCCAATAAAAAAAAAGTTTCCTGGCTGAGACCACTCCTCAAGGGACAGATAGGCTGCTGAAAGCTCCCCACTCCCACTGGTGAACAGAGAAGCTTCCTCCTATCAAAGTAAGGATATGGCACCGCAGGAACTGCACTAAAGTCCAGAATACAGCAAAACCTGTATTAAGGACTATTCTAGTTCAGAAAAGGCGGGAAACAAAATTTTTTTTTCTTTTTAGGCAGATAGCAGAAAAAGCACAGTAAATACTTTACACAGGCTAGCGCATTTGAGTGAGCAGCCTCAACAGTTAATTCAACAGAAAAAAGCCAATTTCAAAGTGCAGGTAATAATAATTGCATTAACAATCTTATTTAAGCAAACGAGCAGTTTCAACTGGCTTTTCGGCGAGAATAAGCAGTCATAAAAGTAAAAGCAGTAAAAAAGGTACTTAAATCAGGTAGCAGTCACTCTTTTTCATGTCTCTGCTGCTAGCACCACTCTGCAGGACCATGAGGAGCTTTGCTGAGTTGGAACAAGAGCAAAAACTCCACCAAGTGGGTTTTTACGCAAGGGACTTGAAAGAGCTAGGAATTAGCCCAAAACAGCCAATAAACAAAACGTTTCTGGGCTGAGACCAATCCTCCAGGGACAGATAGGCTGCTCAAAGCTCCCCACTCCCACTGGTGAACAGAGAAGCTTCCTCCTATCCAAGTAAGGATATGGGCAACACAGGAACTGCACTAAAGTCCAGAATACAGCAAAACCTCTATTAAGGACTATTCTAGTTCAGAAAAGGCAGGAAGCAAGGATTTTTTTTGTTATTTTTTCTTTTTAGGCAGATAGCAGAAAAAGCACAGTAAATACAAAAAACAGGATAGCGCAGTTCAATGAGCAGCCTCAACAGTTAATTCAACAGAAAAAAGGCAATTTCAAAGTGCAGGTAATAATAATTGCAGTAACAATTTTATTTTAAGCAAACGAGCAGTTTCAACTCGCTTTTCCGTGAGAATAAGCAGTCGCAAAGGTAAAAGCAGAGAAAAGGTACTTAAATCAGGTAGCAGTCACTGTTTTTCATCTCTCTGCTGCTAGCACCACTCTGCAGGACCATGAGGAGCTTTGCTGAGTCGGAACAAATGGAAAAACCGCACCAAGTGGGTTTTTAAGCAGGGGACTTGAAAGAGCTAGGAATTAGCCCAAAACAGCCAATCAACAACACGTTTCTGGGCTGAGACCACTCCTCCAGGAACAGATAGGCTGCTCAAAGCTCCCCACTCCCACTGGTGAACAGAGAAGCTTCCTCCTATCAAAGTAAGGATATGGGACACAGGAACTGCACTAAAGTCCAGAATACAGCAAAACCTGTATTAAGGAATATTCTAGTTCAGAAAAGGTGGGAAACAAGGATTTTTTTTCTTTTTAGGCAGATAGCAGAAAAAGCACAATAAATACCTTACACAGGCTAGTGCACTTGAGTGAGCAGCCTCAAAAGTTAATTCAACAGAAAAAAGGCAATTTCAAAGTGCAGGTAATAATTGCAGTAACAATCTTATTTTAAGCAAACAAGCAGTTTCAGCCCACTTTTCGGCGAGAATAAGCAGTTGCAAAGGTAAACGGAGAAAAAGGGTACTTAAAGCTTCCTCTTATCCAAATAAGGATATGGGCAACACAGGAATTGCATTAAAGTGATGAAGTAAAAAAAATGTAGATCAACACCACGAAAAGTAAAACGGACTTTATTCACAAAATGAGCGCTTTCACGTGGTTCCAACGGCACGCTTCTTCAGATGAGTATAAAACTTTAGTGAATCCACTCACTATATATACATAAAGTTAACAATTACTTAGCACACTAATTAGTGCAATAATTCAATTAAATTCAAATTGTTAAAAATGCAAGAGTCATCTTAAAGCTACAAATCAAAATGCAATACGAGTGTCTTGTCTTAATATAACTCATTGTACTTTATTAAAGCTGTTAAATTAATAACTACTAAAAACTTTAATTAAACTTTAAATAAATGACAACCCATATTAAAGGATGCCTATCTTGTAAGATATCTTGTATTCAATGAACTATACACTATGGCAGGGCAAGCAACCAGATATAACACATCTAAAATCTCATGAGTTTTCGCAACATTGATAAAAACAAATTTTATGTTATTTTATTAATGTTCATTTTAAAAAACAATAAATATATTCAATGTTTAAAACCAATTGATTAATTAATAAATATGTTGTATGTTATAGATGAATATAAATAAATATAAATGTAAAAATTAAAAAGTATATGTAATTAAATAAATAAATGAAAATGAAATCAAGCTAGACAAACAAATGACATCAAACATATTTAATTATATGTATCTATCTTATATCACTAATGTATGCCATCAAATATGTATATACCCAAGTATATGCATACATATATATGAACCATATATCAATATATATATAGAAATAAAAGTAAATAAAATATATATATAGATGTATTTAGGAAATCCCCATATCAAATTCTCCATATATATAATTCAATTTATCATAACATTTGATATTCTAACATAAATAATTATTTAAATATCTATAACAATAAATAAATATTAATAAATATTCAATATTAAATTTAAAAGGTGCAAAAATAATTATATTATTCTGTAACTTATCACTTATTTGCTACATATTGTCTTTTCTTACTTATAGGGAACATAAACCATTAAATCAAATAGTAACTACTAGGTGGAACAGAAACCAAATGTCATCCTGGTAACTATATATTGTGTATTACTCAGGTTTTTATTAGTATATATCTGTATATTAATATATTCACAGAATCAGTGATATTTTCGCTTCTTTAAATGTGACCTAATGCTAATATAGCTATTCAGGCCAGGATGTTGTTGTGCCCGAAATCTGAAAATCCTGTCTAATTCTAGATTTTCTAGGTCATTGAAATTATCACCCCTTCTCTTATTTATCGGTCTTTTTTGTAACACCCTAAAGACAAATTTATGTTCAGGATACTCAATAATATGTTTTGATAGTGCATTTTTTGGGTCTATTTTCTTTATAGCATATAAATGCTCCTGTATCATGTCTCTTAGTCTTCTTGTTGTCATGCCAACGTAGAAGACAGGACATATCTCACACGTTGCTAGATATATCACATTATTGTCCTCACAGTTAGCCGGACATCTAAAATCAAATTCAAACAATAATTCAGGATGTAAAAAACTCTTTTTTGTTGATATCCATTGGCATGAATTACATTTTCCACAAGGATGAGTACCTATATATTCCATATTATTAGTCCTATCATTCAATTTCTCATTGCATAATATTCTTTTTAAATTCTTCATATTTCTATAGGTGAAGGTGGGTCTTTCACCTATTATTCTTTTAATTTCCTCATTGGTAATCAAGATTGACCAATGCTTAGTGATAATATTAGTTATGTACTTATTATCACTAGTGTAGCTAATTATACATCTAACCTGTTTTGAGTCTTGTTGTCCATATTGTCCTTCTAATTTATATTTATGAAATATCTTCTGCACGTGTTTAGATTCATTAATAAAATTCTCTTTTAAACTAGCCATCATTTTTAGATTATACCCTCGATCTATAAATAGTTGTTCTAATTTATTAAACTCATTATTGCGTTCACTTTCATTCTGACATATCCTATGTACCCTTGTATATTGTCCTTTTACAATGTTATTGAAAATAAACCTGGGATGCATACTGTCGTATTGTAATAATGTATTTTTCCAGCATTTTTTTCTATAAAGAGATGTAGTTAATTTTCCATTACTATCTTTTTTAATATTTAGATCTAGAAAATTTATGCTGGAGTATGAATATTCAATTGAAAACCTTAAAAAATCTGTTGTTTTTTCTAGTTCATTAATGAATGTATTTAATTCAGTTGGGCTTCCGTCCCATATTAACAGTATGTCATCTACAAACCTATAGTATGCAAGCACCTTGCAATAATCTGGATGTGTAAATAGGTTAGTAATTTCCCATTTATAAACAGCCAAATTAGCGTAAGTATTTGCGCAGGGGGTGCCCATGGCCACCCCCCACTGTTGAATGTAGAATTGGCTGTTAAACATCATTACATTGTTAGTAAGGACTATCTCAAGTAGAGCATTTAATAAGATCTGTTCATGATTATTATAAAGAGAATTTCTATTTAATAAAAATCTCACTGCTTCAAGGCCATAAGTATTAGGTATTGCTGTAAATAAACTTTGAACATCTAAAGTAACCAATAAATGTTTTTCTGATATATTATATTGTAAATTACCAAAATTATTAAGTAGCTGATAAGAATCCTTTAAGATAGTGGGAATTTCAGTGACAAATGGTTTCAATTTTCTTTCAATGAAAATTGAAATATTTTCTGTAACCCATTGATGTCCAACCACTATGGGGCGTAATGGTGGTGGTAGTATACCTTTGTGCATCTTGGGTAGTCCCTTGATGTATGGTATAGTCGGATGTTCAATGAACAAAAACATATAAAAATCATAGCTAATTTGTCTGGTTAACAATAAATCATAAATGTTTTGATGTACCTCACATATTAGCTTATCTACCATCTTTATATCTATTTCCTTATATGTGTTATCATCCTGTAGCAATAATCCCATATGATGTAGATAGTCTTTTGTGTTCATAATGACCTTCTCCCCTTTATCTGCTGGTCTTATTGTAATCTCTATATTATTAGCTAAGGTGTTCATTGCTACCCTTTCATCATTGGTTACATTATGAAACAGCAATAAGGATCCTTTTTATAATTGGAATAATGTTTATATAAATCATTTTCACATGCTTTTAGGAAACAATCCAAACAGGGATGTAATACAGGCGTAAATGCACCTTTTCTTTTAAAACATTCAAAACTATTTTGTATATTATTAGAATTGTTAGTATTCTGTAAAGTATGTTAAAAAACATTTTTAAAGCAATGTTGCATGTAAACACTCGTAACTCAGTTAGTATATTAGATATATTACCAATTTGTGCTGGTATAAAGCTTAGTCCCTTGTCAAGTAATTTATAGTCTGTTTCAGTTAGCGTAAGGTCAGATAAATTAAAAACTAAACTTTTTAGTCTCTTTGTCGACCTCTCTTGTTCAGCGGTTCTCCTGATGGTCTCCTTTTCCTTCTTCCTTGACTTGTTGACCTTCCTCTTGAATCCCTTCTCGGGCGCACCGGGAGTGGTAAAAAAGACTCTATGTTGGTTTGCTGCAGCTTTGGTTTGGCTCCTAAACCAAGGTGAGAAGCCAAAGCCATTTGATTGGATGGTGGTGTGCTGTTATCTTCGTTATAAATTTGTCTGCGGCTGACAGTTAGTACTTCCGTACTTCCGTCACTGGCTGTAGCTATAGCTGTTAAAGGGGCAATGACTGGTGGTTCATTTATACGTTCTCTGTCGATTGTATTTGCCATTTCGGCTCTTTGTGCTCCCTCTCTCTGATTAAATCTTGACCATACAAAGAACTGGCCATTAGCAAAGTCTTTTTTTATCCCTTTGTAATTTTCGTAATTTTATTAACTGCAGTCTCTCTCCATATGCACTGACTTGACTAATTAAGTTGTCAATTTTACCGGAAAACATTTCTCCTTTAAATCTCTTAGTTAAGTTTTTATAAAGCGCATCTGTTTTTACAGTCAGATCATTTTCTATGGGGAGAAAATAATCAATGAGCAGTTTGATATAGCTGAAGCTAAGGTCTAAGTTCATTTTCTGCCAACTCTTGAGCAGTTCAGGGTGGCTATTGCCATACGACGGCATGCAGAGGACCCTCATTCCTCTGGGGACCACTTTAAAATGAAGGCACGCCTCCAAGTGACGGCGCTGCCAAATCAATCTGAACTGCTTATACAGGTTGTTTTCAAGTTCTCTGTATAACGGATTAAAGTCAATCAGTAAGTTAGCAGTACCTGGTTCCACAATGTTGTTTTGTGCCAATAAATCCACGTTGAGTAGAGGGTTACCTTTCTGTCCCACCAATTTATTCCATTTAGCATTCGCCTGACTTCTTTCCGGATTGTAGTCTAGTTCTAAAGCAGAGCCTTCCATCGTGTAGAGAGTAGGTAGGCAGCAGACAAAAAACAGTAATTTAGATAAAAAGCAAACCTCTCCCTTAAAGTTGACCAATGACCAAGATTCAGAAGATGATGAAGTAAAAAAATGTAGATCAACACCACGAAAAGTAAAACGGACTTTATTCACAAAATGAGCGCTTTCGCGTGCTTCCAACTGCACGCTTCTTCAGATGAGTATAAAACTTTAGTGAATCCACTCACTATATATACATAAAGTTAACAATTACTTAGCACACTAATTAGTGCAATAATTCAATTAAATTCAAATTGTTAAAAATGCAAGAGTCAGCTTAAAGCTACAAATCAAAATGCAATACGAGTGTCTTGTCTTAATATAACTCATTGTACTTTATTAAAGCTGTTAAATTAATAACTACTAAAAACTTTAATTAAACTTTAAATAAATGACAACCCATATTAAAGGATGCCTATCTTGTAAGATATCTTGTATTCAATGAACTATACACTATGGCAGGGCAAGCAACCAGATATAACACATCTAAAATCTCATGAGTTTTCGCAACATTGATAAAAATAAATTTTATGTTATTTTATTAATGTTCATTTTAAAAAAACAATAAATATATCCAATGTTTAAAACCAATTGATTAATTAATAAATATGTTGTATGTTATAGATGAATATAAATAAATATAAATGTAAAAATTAACAAGTATATGTAATTAAATAAATAAATGAAAATGAAATCAAGCTAGACAAACAAATGACATCAAACATATTTAATTATATATATCTATCATATATCACTAATGTATGCCATCAAATATGTATATACCCAAGTATATGCATACATATATATGAACCATATATCAATATATATATATATAGAAATAAAAGTAAATAAAATATATATATATATAGATGTATTTAGGAAATCCCCATATCAAATTCTCCATATATATAATTCAATTTATCATAACATTTGATATTCTAACATAAATAATTATTTAAATATCTATAACAATAAATAAATATTAATAAATGTTCAATATTAAATTTAAAAGGTGCAAAAATAATTATATTATTCTGTAACTTATCACTTATTTGCTACATATTGTCTTTTCTTACTTATAGGGAACATAAACCATTAAATCAAATAGTAACTACTAGGTGGAACAGAAACCAAATGTCATCCTGGTAACTATATATTGTGTATTACTCAGGTTTTTATTAGTATATATCTGTATATTAATATATTCACAGAATCAGTGATATTTTCGCTTCTTTAAATGTGACCTAATGCTAATATAGCTATTCATGCCAGGATGTTGTTGTGCCCGAAATCTGAAAATCCAGTCTAATTCTAGATTTTCTAGGTCATTGAAATTATCACCCCTTCTCTTATTTATCGGTCTTTTTTGTAACACCCTAAAGACAAATTTATGTTCAGGATACACAATAATATGTTTTGATAGTGCATTTTTTGGGTCTATTTTCTTTATAGCATATAAATGCTCCTGTATCCTGTCTCTTAGTCTTCTTGTTGTCATGCCAACGTAGAAGACAGGACATATCTCACACGTAGCTAGATATATCACATTATTGTCCTCACAGTTAGCCGGACATCTAAAATCAAATTCAAACAATAATTCAGGATGTAAAAAACTCTTTTTTGTTGATATCCATTGGCATGAATTACATTTTCCACAAGGATGAGTACCTATATATTCCATATTATTAGTCCTATCATTCAATTTCTCATTGCATAATATTCTTTTTAAATTCTTCATATTTCTATAGGTGAAGGTGGGTCTTTCACCTATTATTCTTTTAATTTCCTCATTGGTAATCAAGATTGACCAATGCTTAGTGATAATATTAGTTAAATATTTATTATCACTAGTGTAGCTAATTATACATCTAACCTGTTTTGAGTCTTGTTGTCCATATTGTCCTTCTAATTTATATTTATGAAATATCTTCTGCACATGTTTAGATTCATTAATAAAATTCTCTTTTAAACTAGCCATCATTTTTAGATTATACCCTCGATCTATAAATAGTTGTTCTAATTTATTAAACTCATTATTGCGTTCACTTTCATTCTGACATATCCTATGTACCCTAGTATATTGTCCTTTTGCAATGTTATTGAAAATAAACCTGGGATGCATACTGTCGTATTGTAATAATGTATTTTTCCAGCATTTTTTTTTTCTATAAAGAGATGTAGTTAATTTTCCATTACTATCTTTTTTAATATTTAGATCTAGAAAATTTATGCTGGAGTATGAATATTCAATTGAAAACCTTAAAAAATCTGTTGTTTTTTCTAGTTCATTAATGAATGTATTTAATTCAGTTGGGCTTCCGTCCCATATTAACAGTATGTCATCTACAAACCTATAGTATGCAAGCACCTTGCAATAATCTGGATGTGTAAATAGGTTAGTAATTTCCCATTTATAAACAGCCAAATTAGCGTAAGTATTTAGCAGGGGTGCCCATGGCCACCCCCCACTGTTGAATGTAGAATTGGCTGTTAAACATCATTACATTGTTAGTAAGGACTATCTCAAGTAGAGCATTTAATAAGATCTGTTCATGATTATTATAAAGAGAATTTCTATTTAATAAAAATCTCACTGCTTCAAGGCCATAAGTATTAGGTATTGCTGTAAATAAACTTTGAACATCTAAAGTAACCAATAAATGTTTTTCTGATATATTATATTGTAAATTACCAAGATTATTAAGTAGCTGATAAGAATCCTTTAAGATAGTGGGAATTTCAGTGACAAATGGTTTCAATTTTCTTTCAATGAAAATTGAAATATTTTCTGTAACCCATTGATGTCCAACCACTATGGGGCGTAATGGTGGTGGTAGTATACCTTTGTGCATCTTGGGTAGTCCCTTGATGTATGGTATAGTCGGATGTTCAATGAACAAAACATATAAAAATCATAGCTAATTTGTCTGGTTAACAATAAATCATAAATGTTTTGATGTACCTCACATATTAGCTTATCTACCATCTTTATATCTATTTCCTTATATGTGTTATCATCCTGTAGCAATAATCCCATATGATGTAGATAGTCTTTTGTGTTCATAATGACCATCCCCCCCTTTATCTGCTGGTCTTATTGTAATCTCTATATTATTAGCTAAGGTGTTCATTGCTACCCTTTCATCATTGGTTACATTATGAAACAGCAATAAGGATCCTTTTTTATAATTGGAATAATGTTTATATAAATCATTTTCACATGCTTTTAGGAAACAATCCAAACAGGGATGTAATACAGGCGTAAATGCACCTTTTCTTTTAAAACATTCAAAACTATTTTGTATATTATTAGAATTGTTAGTATTCTGTAAAGTATGTTAAAAAACATTTTTAAAGCAATGTTGCATGTAAACACTCGTAACTCAGTTAGTATATTAGATATATTACCAATTTGTGATGGTATAAAGCTTAGTCCCTTGTCAAGTAATTTATAGTCCATTTCAGTTAGCGTAAGGTCAGATAAATTAAAAACTAAACTATTTAGTCTCTTTGTCGACCTCTCTTGTTCAGCGGTTCTCCTGATGGTCTCCTTTTCCTTCTTCCTTGACTTGTTGATCTTCCTCTTGAATCCCTTCTCGGGTGCACCGGGAGCGGTAAAAAAGACTCTATGTTGGTTTGCTGCAGCTTTGGTTTGGCTCCTAAACCAAGGTGAGAAGCCAAAGCCATTTGATTGGGTGGTGGTGTGCTGTTATCTTCGTTATAAATTTGTCTGCGGCTGACAGTTAGTACTTCCGTACTTCCGTCACTGGCTGTAGCTATAGCTGTTAAAGGGGCAATGTCTGGTGGTTCATTTATACGTTCTCTGTCGATTGTATTCACCATTTCGGCTCCTTGTGCTCCCTCTCTCTGATTAAATCTTGACCATACAAAGACCTGGCCATTAGCAAAGTCTTTTTGATCCCTTTGTAATTTTCGTAATTTTATTAACTGCAGTCTCTCTCCATATGCACTGACTTGACTAATTAAGTTGTCAATTTTACCGGAAAACATTTCTCCTTTAAATCTCTTAGTTAAGTCTTTATAAAGCGCATCTGTTTTTACAGTCAGATCATTTTCTATGGGGAGAAAATAATCAATGAGCAGTTTGATATAGCTGAAGCTAAGGTCTAAGTTCATTTTCTGCCAACTCTTGAGCAGTTCAGGGTGGCTATTGCCATACGACGGCATGCAGAGGACCCTCATTCCTCTGGGGACCACTTTAAAATGAAGGCACGCCTCCAAGTGACGGCGCTGCCAAATCAATCTGAACTGCTTATACTGGTTGTTTTCAAGTTCTCTGTATAACGGATTAAAGTCAATCAGTAAGTTAGCAGTACCTGGTTCCACAATGTTGTTTTGTGCCAATAAATCCACGTTGAGTAGAGGGTTACCTTTCTGTCCCACCAATTTATCCCATTTAGCATTCGCCTGACTTCTTTCCGGATTGTAGTCTAGTTCTAAAGCAGAGCCTTCCATCGTGTAGAGAGTAGGCAGGCAGCAGACAAAAAACAGCAATTTAGATAAAAAGCAAACCTCTCCCTTAAAGTTGACCAACGACCAAGATTCAGAAGATGATGAAGTAAAAAAATGTAGATCAACACCACGAAAAGTAAAACGGACTTTATTCACAAAATGAGCGCTTTCGCGTGCTTCCAACTGCACGCTTCTTCAAATGAGTATAAAACTTTAGTGAATCCACTCACTATATATACATAAAGTTAACAATTACTTAGCACACTAATTAGTGCAATAATTCAATTAAATTCAAATTGTTAAAAATGCAAGAGTCAGCTTAAAACTACAAATCAAAATGCAATACGAGTGTCTTGTCTTAATATAACTCATTGTACTTTATTAAAGCTGTTAAATTAATAACTACTAAAAACTTTAATTAAACTTTAAATAAATGACAACCCATATTAAAGGATGCCTATCTTGTAAGATATCTTGTATTCAATGAACTATACACTATGGCAGGGCAAGCAACCAGATATAACACATCTAAAATCTCATGAGTTTTCGCAACATTGATAAAAACAAATTTTATGTTATTTTATTAATGTTCATTTTAAAAAAACAATAAATCTATCCAATGTTTAAAACCAATTGATTAATTAATAAATATGTTGTATGTTATAGATGAATATAAATAAATATAAATGTAAAAATTAACAAGTATATGTAATTAAATAAATAAATGAAAATGAAATCAAGCTAGACAAACAAATGACATCAAACATATTTAATTATATATATCTATCATATATCACTAATGTATGCCATCAAATATGTATATAGCCAAGTATATGCATACATATATATGAACCATATATCAATATATATATAGAAATAAAAGTAAATAAAATATATATATAGATGTATTTAGGAAATCCCCATATCAAATTCTCCATATATATAATTCAATTTATCATAACATTTGATATTCTAACATAAATAATTATTTAAATATCTATAACAATAAATAAATATTAATAAATATTCAATATTAAATTTAAAAGGTGCAAAAATAATTATATTATTCTGTAACTTATCACTTATTTGCTACATATTGTCTTTTCTTACTTATAGGGAACATAAACCATTAAATCAAATAGTAACTACTAGGTGGAACAGAAACCAAATGTCATCCTGATAACTATATATTGTGTATTACTCAGGTTTTTATTAGTATATATCTGTATATTAATATATTCACAGAATCAGTGATATTTTTGCTTCTTTAAATGTGACCTAATGCTAATATAGCTATTCAGGCCAGGATGTTGTTGTGCCCGAAATCTGAAAATCCAGTCTAATTCTAGATTTTCTAGGTCATTGAAATTATCACCCCTTCTCTTATTTATCGGTCTTTTTTGTAACACCCTAAAGATAAATTTATGTTCAGGATACTCAATAATATGTTTTGATAGTGCATTTTTTGGGTCTATTTTCTTTATAGCATATAAATGCTCCTGTATCCTGTCTCTTAGTCTTCTTGTTGTCATGCCAACGTAGAAGACAGGACATATCTCACACGTAGCTAGATATATCACATTATTGTCCTCACAGTTAGCCGGACATCTAAAATCAAATTCAAACAATAATTCAGGATGTAAAAAACTCTTTTTTGTTGATATCCATTGGCATGAATTCCATTTTCCACAAGGATGAGTACCTATATATTCCATATTATTAGTCCTATCATTCAATTTCTCATTGCATAATATTCTTTTTAAATTCTTCATATTTCTATAGGTGAAGGTGGGTCTTTCACCTATTATTCTTTTAATTTCCTCATTGGTAATCAAGATTGACCAATGCTTAGTGATAATATTAGTTATGTATTTATTATCACTAGTGTAGCTAATTATACATCTAACCTGTTTTGAGTCTTGTTGTCCATATTGTCCTTCTAATTTATATTTATGAAATATCTTCTGCACATGTTTAGATTCATTAATAAAATTCTCTTTTAAACTAGCCATCATTTTTGGATTATACCGTCGATCTATAAATAGTTGTTGTAATTTATTAAACTCATTATTGCGTTCACTTTCATTCTGACATATCCTATGTACCCTTGTATATTGTCCTTTTACAATGTTATTGAAAATAAACCTGGGATGCATACTGTCGTATTGTAATAATGTATTTTTCCAGCATTTTTTCTATAAAGAGATGTAGTTAATTTTCCATTACTATCTTTTTTAATATTTAGATCTAGAAAATTTATGCTGGAGTATGAATATTCAATTGAAAACCTTAAAAAATCTGTTGTTTTTTCTAGTTCATTAATGAATGTATTTAATTCAGTTGGGCTTCCGTCCCATATTAACAGTATGTCATCTACAAACCTATAGTATGCAAGCACCTTGCAATAATCTGGATGTGTGAATAGGTTAGTAATTTCCCATTTATAAACAGCCAAATTAGCGTAAGTATTTGCGCAGGGGGTGCCCATGGCCACCCCCCACTGTTGAATGTAGAATTGGCTGTTAAACATCATTACATTGTTAGTAAGGACTATCTCAAGTAGAGCATTTAATAAGATCTGTTCATGATTATTATAAAGAGAATTTCTATTTAATAAAAATCTCACTGCTTCAAGGCCATAAGTATTAGGTATTGCTGTAAATAAACTTTGAACATCTAAAGTAACCAATAAATGTTTTTCTGATATATTATATTGTAAATTACCAAGATTATTAAGTAGCTAATAAGAATCCTTTAAGGTAGTGGGAATTTCAGTGACAAATGGTTTCAATTTTCTTTCAATGAAAATTGAAATATTTTCTGTAACCCATTGATGTCCAACCACTATGGGGCGTAATGGTGGTGGTAGTATACCTTTGTGCATCTTGGGTAGTCCCTTGATGTATGGTATAGTCGGATGTTCAATGAACAAAAACATATAAAAATCATAGCTAATTTGTCTGGTTAACAATAAATCATAAACGTTTTGATGTACCTCACATATTAGCTTATCTACCATCTTTATATCTATTTCCTTATATGTGTTATCATCCTGTAGCAATAATCCCATATGATGTAGATAGTCTTTTGTGTTCATAATGACCATCCCCCCCTTTATCTGCTGGTCTTATTGTAATCTCTATATTATTAGCTAAGGTGTTCATTGCTACCCTTTCATCATTGGTTACATTATGAAACAGCAATAAGGATCCTTTTTTATAATTGGAATAATGTTTATATAAATCATTTTCACATGCTTTTAGGAAACAATCCAAACAGGGATGTAATACAGGCGTAAATGCACCTTTTCTTTTAAAACATTCAAAACTATTTTGTATATTATTAGAATTGTTAGTATTCTGTAAAGTATGTTAAAAAACATTTTTAAAGCAATGTTGCATGTAAACACTCGTAACTCAGTTAGTATATTAGATATATTACCAATTTGTGCTGGTATAAAGCTTAGTCCCTTGTCAAGTAATTTATAGTCCGTTTCAGTTAGCGTAAGGTCAGATAAATTAAAAACGAAACTATTTAGTCTCTTTGTCGACCTCTCTTGTTCAGAGGTTCTCCTGATGGTCTCCTTTTCCTTCTTCCTTGACTTGTTGATCTTCCTCTTGAATCCCTTCTCGGGCGCACCGGGAGCGGTAAAAAAGACTCTATGTTGGTTTGCTGCAGCTTTGGTTTGGCTCCTAAACCAAGGTGAGAAGCCAAAGCCATTTGATTGGGTGGTGGTGTGCTGTTATCTTCGTTATAAATTTGTCTGCGGCTGACAGTTAGTACTTCCGTACTTCCGTCACTGGCTGTAGCTGTAGCTGTTAAAGGGGCAATGTCTGGTGGTTCATTTATACGTTCTCTGTCAATTGTATTCGCCATTTTGGCTCTTTGTGCTCCCTCTCTCTGATTAAATCTTGACCATACAAAGACCTGGCCATTAGCAAAGTCTTTTTGATCCCTTTGTAATTTTCGTAATTTTATTAACTGCAGTCTCTCTCCATATGCACTGACTTGACTAATTAAGTTGTCAATTTTACCGGAAAACATTTCTCCTTTAAATCTCTTAGTTAAGTCTTTATAAAGCGCATCTGTTTTTACAGTCAGATCATTTTCTATGGGGAGAAAATAATCAATGAGCAGTTTGATATAGCTGAAGCTAAGGTCTAAGTTCATTTTCTGCCAACTCTTGAGCAGTTCAGGGTGGCTATTGCCATACGACGGCATGCAGAGGACCCTCATTCCTCTGGGGACCACTTTAAAATGAAGGCACGCCTCCAAGTGACGGCGCTGCCAAATCAATCTGAACTGCTTATACAGGTTGTTTTCAAGTTCTCTGTATAACGGATTAAAGTCAATCAGTAAGTTAGCAGTACCTGGTTCCACAATGTTGTTTTGTGCCAATAAATCCACGTTGAGTAGAGGGTTACCTTTCTGTTCCACCAAGTTATTCCATTTAGCATTCGCCTGACTTCTTTCCGGATTGTAGTCTAGTTCTAAAACAGAGCCTTCCATCGTGTAGAGAGTAGGTAGGCAGCAGACAAAAAACAGCAGTTTAGATAAAAAGCAAACCTCTCCCTTAAAGTTGACCAACAACCAAGATTCAGAAGATGATGAAGTAAAAAAATGTAGATCAACACCACGAAAAGTAAAACGGACTTTATTCACAAAATGAGCGCTTTCGCGTGCTTCCAACTGCACGCTTCTTCAGATGAGTATAAAACTTTAGTGAATCCACTCACTATATATACATAAAGTTAACAATTACTTAGCACACTAATTAGTGCAATAATTCAATTAAATTCAAATTGTTAAAAATGCAAGAGTCAGCTTAAAGCTACAAATCAAAATGCAATACAAGTGTCTTGTCTTAATATAACTCATTGTACTTTATTAAAGCTGTTAAATTAATAACTACTAAAAACTTTAATTAAACTTTAAATAAATGACAACCCATATTAAAGGATGCCTATCTTGTAAGATATCTTGTATTCAATGAACTATACACTATGGCAGGGCAAGCAACCAGATATAACACATCTAAAATCTCATGAGTTTTCGCAACATTGATAAAAACAAATTTTATGTTATTTTGTTAATGTTCATTTTAAAAAAACAATAAATATATCCAATGTTTAAAACCAATTGATTAATTAATAAATATGTTGTATGTTATAGATGAATATAAATAAATATAAATGTAAAAATTAACAAGTATATGTAATTAAATAAATAAATGAAAATGAAATCAAGCTAGACAAACAAATGACATCAAACATATTTAATTATATATATCTATCATATATCACTAATGTATGCCATCAAATATGTATATACCCAAGTATATGCATACATATATATGAACCATATATCAATATATATATAGAAATAAAAGTAAATAAAATATATATCTAGATGTATTTAGGAAATCCCCATATCAAATTCTCCATATATATAATTCAATTTATCATAACATTTGATATTCTAACATAAATAATTATTTAAATATCTATAACAATAAATAAATATTAATAAATATTCAATATTAAATTTAAAAGGTGCAAAAATAATTATATTATTCTGTAACTTATCACTTATTTGCTACATATTGTCTTTTCTTACTTATAGGGAACATAAACCATTAAATCAAATAGTAACTACTAGGTGGAACAGAAACCAAATGTCATCCTGGTAACTATATATTGTGTATTACTCAGGTTTTTATTAGTATATATCTGTATATTAATATATTCACAGAATCAGTGATATTTTCGCTTCTTTAAATGTGACCTAATGCTAATATAGCTATTCAGGCCAGGATGTTGTTGTGCCCGAAATCTGAAAATCCAGTCTAATTCTAGATTTTCTATGTCATTGAAATTATCACCCCTTCTTTTATTTATCGGTCTTTTTTGTAACACCCTAAAGACAAATTTATGTTCAGGATACTCAATAATATGTTTTGATAGTGCATTTTTTGGTCTCTTTTCTTTATAGCATATAAATGCTCCTGTATCCTGTCTCTTAGTCTTCTTGTTGTCATGCCAACGTAGAAGACAGGACATATCTCACACGTAGCTAGATATATCACATTATTGTCCTCACAGTTAGCCGGACATCTAAAATCAAATTCAAACAATAATTCAGGATGTAAAAAACTCTTTTTTGTTGATATCCATTGGCATGAATTACATTTTCCACAAGGATGAGTACCTATATATTCCATATTATTAGTCCTATCATTCAATTTCTCATTGCATAATATTCTTTTTAAATTCTTCATATTTCTATAGGTGAAGGTGGGTCTTTCACCTATTATTCTTTTAATTTCCTCATTGGTAATCAAGATTGACCAATGCTTAGTGATAATATTAGTTATGTATTTATTATCACTAGTGTAGCTAATTATACATCTAACCTGTTTTGTGTCTTGTTGTCCATATTGTCCTTCTAATTTATATTTATGAAATATCTTCTGCACATGTTTAGATTCATTAATAAAATTCTCTTTTAAACTAGCCATCATTTTTGGATTATACCCTCGATCTATAAATAGTTGTTCTAATTTATTAAACTCATTATTGCATTCACTTTCATTCTGACATATCCTATGTAGCCTTGTATATTGTCCTTTTACAATGTTATTGAAAATAAACCTGGGATGCATACTGTTGTATTGTAATAATGTATTTTTCCAGCATTTTTTCTATAAAGAGATGTAGTTAATTTTCCATTACTATCTTTTTTAATATTTAGATCTAGAAAATTTATGCTGGAGTATGAATATTCAATTGAAAACCTTAAAAAATCTGTTGTTTTTTCTAGTTCATTAATGAATGTATTTAATTCAGTTGGGCTTCCGTCCCATATTAACATTATGTCATCTACAAACCTATAGTATGCAAGCACCTTGCAATAATCTGGATGTGTGAATAGGTTAGTAATTTCCCATATATAAACAGCTAAATTAGCGTAAGTATTTGTGCAGGGGGTGCCCATGGCCAACCCCCACTGTTGAATGTAGAATTGGCTGTTAAACATCATTACATTGTTAGTAAGGACTATCTCAAGTAGAGCATTTAATAAGATCTGTTCATGATTATTATAAAGAGAATTTCTATTTAATAAAAATCTCACTGCTTCAAGGCCATAAGTATTAGGTATTGCTGTAAATAAACTTTGAACATCTAAAGTAACCAATAAATGTTTTTCTGATATATTATATTGTAAATTACCAAGATTATTAAGTAGCTGATAAGAATCCTTTAAGATAGTGGGAATTTCAGTGACAAATGGTTTCAATTTTCTTTCAATGAAAATTGAAATATTTTCTGTAACCCATTGATGTCCAACCACTATGGGGCGTAATGGTGGTGGTAGTATACCTTTGTGCATCTTGGGTAGTCCCTTGATGTATGGTATAGTCGGATGTTCAATGAACAAAAACATATAAAAATCATAGCTAATTTGTCTGGTTAACAATAAATCATAAATGTTTTGATGTACCTCACATATTAGCTTATCTACCATCTTTATATCTATTTCCTTATATGTGTTATCATCCTGTAGCAACAATCCCATATGGTGTAGATAGTCTTTTGTGTTCATAATGACCATCCCCCCCTCTTTATCTGCTGGTCTTATTGTAATCTCTATATTATTAGCTAAGGTGTTCATTGCTACCCTTTCATCATTGGTTACATTATGAAACAGCAATAAGGATCCTTTTTTATAATTGGAATAATGTTTATATAAATCATTTTCACATGCTTTTAGGAAACAATCCAAACAGGGATGTAATACAGGCGTAAATGCACCTTTTCTTTTAAAACATTCAAAACTATTTTGTATATTAAAGTCCAGAATAGAGCAAAACTTGTATTAAGGACTATTCTAGTTCAGAAAAGGCGGGAAACAAGGATAATTTTTTCTTTTTTTTTTCTTTTTAGGCAGATAGCAGAAAAAGCAAAGTAAATATTTACACAGGCTAGCACACTTGAGTGTGCAGCATCAACAGTTAATTCAACAGAAAAAAGGCAATTTCAAAGTGCAGGTAATAATAATTGCAGTAACAATCTTATTTTAAGCAAACAAGCAGTTTCAACTCGCTTTTCGGTGAGAATAAGCAGTCGCAAAGGTAAAAGCAGAAAAAAGGTACTTAAATCAGGTAGCAGTCACTCTTTTTCATCTCTCTGCTGCTAGCACCACTCTGCAGGACCACGAGGAGCTTTGCTGAGTTGGAACAAGTGCAAACACTGCACCAAGCAGGTTTTTAAGCAGGGGACTTGAAAGAGCTAGGAATTAGCCCAAAACAGCCAATAAACAACACGTTTCTGGGCTGAGACCACTCCTCCAGGGACAGATAGGCTGCTCAAAGCTCCCCACTCCCACTGGTGAACAGAGAAGCTTCCTCCTATCCAAGTAAGGATATGGGCAACACAGGAACTGCACTAAAGTCCAGAATACAGCAAAACCTGTATTAAGGACTATTCTAGTTCAGAAAAGGTGGGAAACAAGGATATATATATTTTTTTCTTTTTAGGCAGATAGCAGAAAAAGCACAGTAAATACTTTACACAGGCTAGCCACTTGAGTGAGCAGCCTCAACAGTTAATTCAACAGAAAAAAGGCAATTTCAAAGTGCAGGTAATAATAATTGCAGTAACAATCTTATTTTAAGCAAATGAGCAGTTTCAACTCGCTTTTCGGTGAGAATAAGCAGTCATAAAAGTAAAAGCAGAAAAAAGGTACTTAAATCAGGTAGCAGTCACTCTTTTTCATCTCTCTGCTGCTAGCACCACTCTGCAGGACCATGAGGAGCTTTGCTGAGTCGGAACAAGCGCAAAAACTCCGCCAAGTGGGTTTTTACGCAAGGGACTTGAAAGAGCTAGGAATTAGCCCAAAACAGCCAATAAACAACACGTTTCTGGGCTGAGACCAATCCTCCAGGGACAGATAGGCTGCTCAAAGCTCCCCACTCCCACTGGTGAACAGAGAAGCTTCCTCCTATCCAAGTAAGGATATGGGCAACACAGGAACTGCACTAAAGTCCAGAATACAGCAAAACCTGTATTAAGGACTATTCTAGTTCAGAAAAGGTGGGAAACAAGGATTTTTTTTTTTTTTCTTTTTAGGCAGATAGCAGAAAAAGCACAGTAAATACTTTACACAGGCTAGCACACTTGAGTGAGCAGCCTCAACAGTTAATTCAACAGAAAAAGGCAATTTCAAAGTGCAGGTAATAATAATTGCAGTAACAATCTTTTTTTAGCAAACGAGCAGTTTCAACTCGCTTTTCGGCGAGAATAAGCAGTTGCAAAGGTAAAAGCAGAAAAAAGTACTTAAATCAGGTAGCAGTCACTCTTTTCATCTCTCTGCTGCTAGCGCCACTCTGAAGGACCACGAGGAGCTTTGATGAGCCAGAACAAGTGCAAAAACTGTAAGTGGGTTTTTAAGCAGGGGAATTGAAAGAGCTAGGAATTAGCCCAAAACAGCCAATAAACAACAAGTTTCTGGGCTGAGACCACTCCTCCAGTGACAGATAGGCTGCTCAAAGCTCCCCACTCCCACTGGTGAACAGAGAAGCTTCCTCCTATCTAAGTAAGGATATGGGCAACACAGGAACTGCACTAAAGTCCAGAATACAGCAAAACCTGTATTAAGGACTATTCTAGTTCAGAAAAGGTGGGAAACAAGGATTTTTTTTTTTTTTTCTTTTTAGGCAGATAGCAGAAAAAGCACAGTAAATACTTTACACAGGCTAGCGCACTTGAGTGAGCAGCCTCAACAGTTAATTCAACAGAAAAAAGGCAATTTCAAAGTGCAGGTAATAATAATTGCAGTAACAATCTTATTTTAAGCAAACGAGCAGTTTCAACTCGCTTTTCGGTGAGAATAAGCAGTCGCAAAGGTAAAAGCAGAAAAAAGGTACTTAAATCAGGTAGCAGTCACTCTTTTTCATCTCTCTGCTGCTAGCACCACTCTGCAGGACCACGAGGAGCTTTGCTGAGTCGGAACAAGTGCAAAAACTGCCAAGTGGGTTTTTAAGCAGGGGACTTGAAAGAGCTAGGAATTAGCCCAAAACAGCCAATAAACAACACGTTTCTGGGCTGAGACCACTCCTCCAGGGACAGATAGGCTGCTCAAAGCTCCCCACTCCCACTGGTGAACAGAGAAGCTTCCTCCTATCCAAGTAAGGATATGGGCAACACAGGAACTGCACTAAAGTCCAGAATACAGCAAAACCTGTATTAAGGACTATTCTAGTTCAGAAAAGGTGGGAAACAAGGATTTTTTTTTTTTTTCTTTTTAGGCAGATAGCAGAAAAAGCACAGTAAATACTTTACACAGGCTAGCTTGAGTGAGCAGCCTCAACATTTAATTCAACAGAAAAAGGCAATTTCAAAGTGCAGGTAATAATAATTGCAGTAACAATCTTATTTTAAGCAAACGAGCAGTTTCAACTCGCTTTTCGGCGAGAATAAGCAGTCGCAAAGGTAAAAGCAGAAAAAAGGTACTTAAATCAGGTAGCAGTCACTCTTTTTCATCTCTCTGCTGCTAGCACCACTCTGCAGGACCACGAGGAGCTTTGCTGAGTCGGAACAAGTGCAAAAACTGCGCCAAGTGGGTTTTTAAGCAGGGGACTTGAAAGAGCTAGGAATTAGCCCAAAACAGCCAATAAACAACACGTTTCTGGGCTGAGACCACTCCTCCAGGGACAGATAGGCTGCTCAAAGCTCCCCACTCCCACTGGTGAACAGAGAAGCTTCCTCCTATCCAAGTAAGGATATGGGCAACACAGGAACTGCACTAAAGTCCAGAATACAGCAAAACCTGTATTAAGGACTATTCTAGTTCAGAAAAGGTGGGAAACAAGGATTTTTTTTTTTTTTCTTTTTAGGCAGATAGCAGAAAAAGCACAGTAAATACTTTACACAGGCTAGCACTTGAGTGAGCAGCCTCAACAGTTAATTCAACAGAAAAAGGCAATTTCAAAGTGCAGGTAATAATAATTGCAGTAACAATCTTATTTTAAGCAAACGAGCAGTTTCAACTCGCTTTTCAGTGAGAATAAGCAGTCGCAAAGGTAAAAGCAGAAAAAAGTACTTAAATCAGGTAGCAGTCACTCTTTTTCATCTCTCTGCTGCTAGCACCACTCTGCAGGACCACGAGGAGCTTTGCTGAGTCGGAACAAGTGCAAAAACTGCGCCAAGTGGGTTTTTAAGCAGGGGACTTGAAAGAGCTAGGAATTAGCCCAAAACAGCCAATAAACAACACGTTTCTGGGCTGAGACCACTCCTCCATGGACAGATAGGCTGCTCAAAGCTCCCCACTCCCACTGGTGAACAGAGAAGCTTCCTCCTATCCAAGTAAGGATATGGGCAACACAGGAACTGCACTAAAGTCCAGAATACAGCAAAACCTGTATTAAGGACTATTCTAGTTCAGAAAAGGCGGGAAACAAGGATTTTTTTTTTTTTTTCTTTTTAGGCAGATAGCAGAAAAAGCACAGTAAATACTTTACACAGGCTAGCTTGAGTGAGCAGCCTCAACAGTTAATTCAACAGAAAAAAGGCAATTTCAAAGTGCAGGTAATAATAATTGCAGTAACAATCTTATTTTAAGCAAACGAGCAGTTTCAACTCGCTTTTCGGCGAGAATAAGCAGTCGCAAAGGTAAAAGCAGAAAAAAGGTACTTAAATCAGGTAGCAGTCACTCTTTTAAATCTCCTGCTTCTAGCAGCACTGTGCAGGACCACGAGGAACTTTGCTGAGTCGGAACCAGCGCAAAAACTGCATCTAGTGTGTTTTTAAGCAGGGGACTTGAAAGAGCTAGGAATTAGCCCAAAACAGCCAATAAACAACACGTTTCTGGGCTGAGACCACTCCTCCAGGGACAGATAGGCTGCTCAAAGCTCCCCACTCCCACTGGTGAACAGAGAAGCTTCCTCCTATCAAAGTAAGGATATGGGCAACACAGGAACTGCACTAAAGTCCAGAATACAGCAAAACCTGTATTAAGGAATATTCTAGTTCAGAAAAGGTGGGAAACAAGGATTTTTTTTTTTTTTTCTTTTTAGGCAGATAGCAGAAAAAGCACAGTAAATACTTTACACAGGCTAGCGCACTTGAGTGAGCAGCCTCAAACGTTAATTCAACAGAAAAAAGGCAATTTCAAAGTGCAGGCAATAATAATTACAGTAACAATCTTATTTTAACCAAACGAGCAGTTTCAACTCGCTTTTTCGGCGAAAATAAGCAGTTGCAAAGGTAAACGGAGAAAAAAGGTACTTAAATCAGGTAGCAGTCACTGTTTTTCATCTCTCTGCTGCTAGCAGCACTCTGCAGGACCACGAGGAACTTTGCTGAGTCGGAACCAGTGCAAAAACTGCACCTAGTGTGTTTTTAAGCAGGGGACTTGAAAGAGCTAAAAATTAGCCCAAAATGGCCAATAAACAACACATTTCTGGGCTGAGATCACTCCTCCAGGAACAGATAGGCTGCTCAAAGCTCCCCACTCCCACTGGTGAACAGAGAAGCTTCCTCCTATCCAAGTAAGGATATGGGCAACACAGGAACTGCACTAAAGTCCAGAATACAGCAAAACCTGTATTAAGGACTATTCTAGTTCAGAAAAGGCGGGAAACAAGGATATTTTTTTTTTTTTCTTTTTAGGCAGATAGCAGAAAAAGCACAGTAAATACTTTACACAGGCTAGAGCACTTGAGTGAGCAGCCTCAACAGTTAATTCAACAGAAAAAGGCAATTTCAAAGTGCAGGTAATAATAATTGCAGTAACAATCTTATTTTAAGCAAACGAGCAGTTTCAACTCGCTTTTCGGTGAGAATAAGCAGTCGCAAAGGTAAAAGCAGAAAAAAGGTACTTAAATCAGGTAGCAGTCACTCTTTTTCATCTCTCTGCTGCTAGCACCACTCTGCAGGACCACGAGGAGCTTTGCTGAGTCAGAACAAGTGCAAAAACTGCGCCAAGTGGGTTTTTAAGCAGGGGACTTGAAAGAGCTAGGAATTAGCCCAAAACAGCCAATAAACAACACGTTTCTGGGCTGAGACCACTCCTCCAGGGACAGATAGGCTGCTCAAAGCTCCCCACTCCCACTGGTGAACAGAGAAGCTTCCTCCTATCCAAGTAAGGATATGGGCAACACAGGAACTGCACTAAAGTCCAGAATACAGCAAAACCTGTATTAAGGACTATTCTAGTTCAGAAAAGGTGGGAAACAAGGATTTTTTTTTTTTTTTCTTTTTAGGCAGATAGCAGAAAAAGCACAGTAAATACTTTACACAGGCTAGCACACTTGAGTGAGCAGCCTCAACAGTTAATTCAACAGAAAAAAGGCAATTTCAAAGTGCAGGTAATAATAATTGCAGTAACAATCTTATTTTAAGCAAACGAGCAGTTTCAACTCGCTTTTTGTCGAGAATAAGCAGTCGCAAAGGTAAAAGCAGAAAAAAGGTACTTAAATCAGGTAGCAGTCACTCTTTTTCATCTCTCTGCTGCTAGCACCACTCTGCAGGACCACGAGGAGCTTTGCTGAGTCAGAACAAGCGCAAAAACCATGCCAAGTTGGTTTTTAAGCAGGGGACTTGAAAGAGCTAGGAATTAGCCCAAAACAGCCAATAAACAACATGTTTCTGGGCTGAGACCACTCCTCCAGGGACAGATAGGCTGCTCAAAGCTCCCCACTCCCACTGGTGAACAGAGAAGCTTCCTCCTATCCAAGTAAGGATATGGGCAACACAGGAACTGCACTAAAGTCCAGAATACAGCAAAACCTGTATTAAGGACTATTCTAGTTCAGAAAAGGTGGGAAACAAGGATTTTTTTTTTTTTTCTTTTTAGGCAGATAGCAGAAAAAGCACACTAAATACTTTACACAGGCTAGCTTAAGTGAGCAGCCTCAACATTTAATTCAACAGAAAAAGGCAATTTCAAAGTGCAGGTAATAATAATTGCAGTAACAATCTTATTTTAAGCAAACGAGCAGTTTCAACTCGCTTTTCGGTGAGAATAAGCAGTCGCAAAGGTAAAAGCAGAAAAAAGGTACTTAAATCAGGTAGCAGTCACTCTTTTTCATCTCTCTGCTGCTAGCGCCACTCTGCAGGACCACGAGGAGCTTTGCTGAGTCGGAACAAGTGCAAAAACTGCGCCAAGTGGGTTTTTAAGCAGGGGACTTGAAAGAGCTAGGAATTAGCCCAAAACAGCCAATAAACAACACGTTTCTGGGCTGAGACCACTCCTCCAGGGACAGATAGGCTGCTCAAAGCTCCCCACTCCCACTGGTGAACAGAGAAGCTTCCTCCTATCCAAGTAAGGATATGGGCAACACAGGAACTGCACTAAAGTCCAGAATACAGCAAAACCTGTATTAAGGACTATTCTAGTTCAGAAAAGGTGGGAAACAAGGATTTTTTTTTTCTTTTTAGGCAGATAGCAGAAAAAGCACAGTAAATACTTTACACAGGCTAGCCACTTGAGTGAGCAGCCTCAACAGTTAATTCAACAGAAAAAAGGCAATTTCAAAGTGCAGGTAATAATAATTGCAGTAACAATCTTATTTTAAGCAAACGAGCAGTTTCAACTTGCTTTTTGGTGAGAATAAGCAGTCGCAAAGGTAAAAGCAGAAAAAAGGTACTTAAATCAGGTAGCAGTCACTCTTTTTCATCTCCTGCTGCTAGCACCACTCTGCAGGACCACGAGGAGCTTTGCTGAGTCGGAACAAGTGCAATAACCGTGCCAAGTGGGTTTTTAAGCAGGGGACTTGAAAGAGCTAGGAATTAGCCCAAAACTGCCAATAAACAACACGTTTCTGGGCTGAGACCACTCCTCCAGGGACAGATAGGCTGCTCAAAGCTCCCCACTCCCACTGGTGAACAGAGAAGCTTCCTCCTATCCAAGTAAGGATATGGGCAACACAGGAACTGCACTAAAGTCCAGAATACAGCAAAACCTGTATTAAGGACTATTCTAGTTCAGAAAAGGTGGGAAACAAGGATTTTTTTTTTTTTTTCTTTTTAGGCAGATAGCAGAAAAAGCACACTAAATACTTTACACAGGCTAGCGCACTTGAGTGAGCAGCCTCAACAGTTAATTCAACAGAAAAAAGGCAATTTCAAAGTGCAGGTAATAATAATTGCAGTAACAATCTTATTTTAAGCAAACGAGCAGTTTCAACTCGCTTTTCCACGAGAATAAGCAGTCGCAAAGGTAAAAGCAGAAAAAAGGTACTTAAATCAGGTAGCAGTCACTCTTTTTCATCTCTGCTGCTAGCACAACTCTGCAGGACCACGAGGAGCTTTGCTGAGTCAGAACAAGTGCAAAAACCGCACCAAGTGGGTTTTTAAGCAGGGGACTTGAAAGAGCTAGGAATTAGCCCAAAACAGCCAATAAACAACACGTTTCTGGGCTGAGACCACTCCTCCAGGGACAGATAGGCTGCTCAAAGCTCCCCACTCCCACTGGTGAACAGAGAAGCTTCCTCCTATCCAAGTAAGGATATGGGCAACACAGGAACTGCACTAAAGTCCAGAATACAGCAAAACCTGTATTAAGGACTATTCTAGTTCAGAAAAGGTGGGAAACAAGGATTTTTTTTTTCTTTTTAGGCAGATAGCAGAAAAAGCACAGTAAATACTTTACACAGGCTAGCACTTGAGTGAGCAGCCTCAACAGTTAATTCAACAGAAAAAAGGCAATTTCAAAGTGCAGGTAATAATAATTGCAGTAACAATCTTATTTTAAGCAAACGAGCAGTTTCAACTCGCTTTTCGTGAGAATAAGCAGTCGCAAAGGTAAAAGCAGAAAAAAGGTACTTAAATCAGGTAGCAGTCACTCTTTTCATCTCTCTGCTGCTAGCACCACTCTGCAGGACCACGAGGAGCTTTGCTGAGTCGGAACAAGTGCAAAAACTGCACCAAGCGGGTTTTTAAGCAGGGGACTTGAAAGAGCTAGGAATTAGCCCAAAACAGCCAATAAACAACACGTTTCTGGGCTGAGACCACTCCTCCAGGGACAGATAGGCTGCTCAAAGCTCCCCACTCCCACTGGTGAACAGAGAAGCTTCCTCCTATCCAAGTAAGGATATGGGCAACACAGGAACTGCACTAAAGTCCAGAATACAGCAAAACCTGTATTAAGGACTATTCTAGTTCAGAAAAGGTGGGAAACAAGGATTTTTTTTTTTTTTTCTTTTTAGGCAGATAGCAGAAAAAGCACAGTAAATACTTTACACAGGCAAGCACTTGAGTGAGCAGCCTCAACAGTTAATTCAGCAGAAAAAGGCAATTTCAAAGTGCAGGTAATAATAATTGCAGTAACAATCTTATTTTAAGCAAACGAGCAGTTTCAACTCGCTTTTCGGCGAGAATAAGCAGTCGCAAAGGTAAAAGCAGAAAAAAAGTACTTAAATCAGGTAGCAGTCACTCTTTTCATCTCTCTGCTGCTAGCGCCACTCTGCAGGACCACGAGGAGCTTTGCTGAGTCGGAACAAGTGCAAAAACTGCGCCAAGCGGGTTTTTACCAGGGGACTTGAAAGAGCTAGGAATTAGCCCAAAACAGCCAATAAACAACACGTTTCTGGGCTGAGACCACTCCTCCATGGACAGATAGGCTGCTCAAAGCTCCCCACTCCCACTGGTGAACAGAGAAGCTTCCTCCTATCCAAGTAAGGATATGGGCAACACAGGAACTGCACTAAAGTCCAGAATACAGCAAAACCTGTATTAAGGACTATTCTAGTTCAGAAAAGGTGGGAAACAAGGATTTTTTTTTTTCTTTTTAGGCAGATAGCAGAAAAAGCACAGTAAATACTTTACACAGGCTAGCACTTGAGTGAGCAGCCTCAACAGTTAATTCAACAGAAAAAAGGCAATTTCAAAGTGCAGGTAATAATAATTGCAGTAACAATCTTATTTTAAGCAAACGAGCAGTTTCAACTCGCTTTTCGGTGAGAATAAGCAGTCGCAAAGGTAAAAGCAGAAAAAAGGTACTTAAATCAGGTAGCAGTCACTCTTTTTCATCTCTCTGCTGCTAGCACCACTCTGCAGGACCACGAGGAGCTTTGCTGAGTCGGAACAAGTGCAAAAACTGCACCAAGTGGGTTTTTAAGCAGGGGACTTGAAAGAGCTAGGAATTAGCCCAAAACAGCCAATAAACAACACGTTTCTGGGCTGAGACCACTCCTCCATGGACAGATAGGCTGCTCAAAGCTCCCCACTCCCACTGGTGAACAGAGAAGCTTCCTCCTATCCAAGTAAGGATATGGGCAACACAGGAACTGCACTAAAGTCCAGAATACAGCAAAACCTGTATTAAGGACTATTCTAATTCAGAAAAGGCGGGAAACAATTTTTTTTTCTTTTTAGGCAGATAGCAGACAAAGCACAGTAAATACTTTACACAGGCTATCCACTTGAGTGAGCAGCCTCAACAGTTAATTCAACAGAAAAAAGGCAATTTCAAAGAGCAGGTAATAATAATTGCAGTAACAATCTTATTTTAAGGAAACAAGCAGTTTCAACTCGCTTTTCGGCGAGAATAAGCAGTCGCAAAGGTAAAAGCAGAAAAAAAGTAATTAAATCAGGTAGCAGTCACTCTTTTCATCTCTCTTCACCTAGCACCACTCTGCAGGACCACGAGGAGCTTTGCTGAGTCGGAACAAGTGCAAAAACTGCGCCAAGCAGGTATTTAAGCAGGGGACTTGAAAGAGCTAGGAATTAGCCCAAAACAGCCAATAAACAACACGTTTCTGGGCTGAGACCACTCCTCCATGGACAGATAGGCTGCTCAAAGCTCCCCACTCCCACTGGTGAACAGAGAAGCTTCCTCCTATCCAAGTAAGGATATGGGCAACACAGGAACTGCACTAAAGTCCAGAATACAGCAAAACCTGTATTAAGGACTATTCTAGTTCAGAAAAGGTGGGAAACAAGGATTTTTTTTTTTTTTCTTTTTAGGCAGATAGCAGAAAAAGCACACTAAATACTTTACACAGGCTAGCTTGAGTGAGCAGCCTCAACATTTAATTCAACAGAAAAAGGCAATTTCAAAGTGCAGGTAATAATAATTGCAGTAACAATCTTATTTTAAGCAAACGAGCAGTTTCAACTCGCTTTTCGGCGAGAATAAGCAGTCGCAAAGGTAAAAGCAGAAAAAAGGTACTTAAATCAGGTAGCAGTCACTCTTTTTCATCTCTCTGCTGCTAGCACCACTCTGCAGGACCACGAGGAGCTTTGCTGAGTCGGAACAAGTGCAAAAACTGCACCAAGCGGGTTTTAAGCAGGGGACTTGAAAGAGCTAGGAATTAGCCCAAAACAGCCAATAAACAACACGTTTCTGGGCTGAGACCACTCCTCCAGGGACAGATAGGCTGCTCAAAGCTCCCCACTCCCACTGGTGAACAGAGAAGCTTCCTCCTATCCAAGTAAGGATATGGGCAACACAGGAACTGCACTAAAGTCCAGAATACAGCAAAACCTGTATTAAGGACTATTCTAGTTCAGAAAAGGTGGGAAACAAGGATTTTTTTTTTTCTTTTTAGGCAGATAGCAGAAAAAGCACAGTAAATACTTTACACAGGCTAGCAACTTGAGTGAGCAGCCTCAACAGTTAATTCAACAGAAAAAAGGCAATTTCAAAGTGCAGGTAATAATAATTGCAGTAACAATCTTATTTTAAGCAAATGAGCAGTTTCAACTCGCTTTTCGTCGAGAATAAGCAGTCGCAAAGGTAAAAGCAGAAAAAAGGTACTTAAATCAGGTAGCAGTCACTCTTTTTCATCTCTCTGCTGCTAGCACCACTCTGCAGGACCACGAGGAGCTTTGCTGAGTCGGAACAAGTGCAAAAACTGCGCCAAGCGGGTTTTAAGCAGGGGACTTGAAAGAGCTAGGAATTAGCCCAAAACAGCCAATAAACAACACGTTTCTGGGCTGAGACCACTCCTCCAGGGACAGATAGGCTGCTCAAAGCTCCCCACTCCCACTGGTGAACAGAGAAGCTTCCTCCTATCCAAGTAAGGATATGGGCAACACAGGAACTGCACTAAAGTCCAGAATACAGCAAAACCTGTATTAAGGACTATTCTAGTTCAGAAAAGGTGGGAAACAAGGATTTTTTTTGTTTTTTTTTCTTTTTAGGCAGATAGCAGAAAAAGCACAGTAAATACTTTACACAGGCTAGCGCACTTGAGTGAGCAGCCTCAACAGTTAATTCAACAGAAAAAAGGCAATTTCAAAGTGCAGGTAATAATAATTGCAGTAACAATCTTATTTTAAGCAAACGAGCAGTTTCAACTCGCTTTTCGGTGAGAATAAGCAGTCGCAAAGGTAAAAGCAGAAAAAAGGTACTTAAATCAGGTAGCAGTCACTCTTTTCATCTCTCTGCTCCTAGCACCACTCTGCAGGACCATGAGGAGCTTTGCTGAGTCGGAACAACCGCAAAAACTCTGCCAAGCGGGTTTTTAAGCAGGGGACTTGAAAGAGCTAGGAATTAGCCCAAAACAGCCAATAAACAACACGTTTCTGGGCTGAGACCACTCCTCCAGGGACAGATAGGCTGCTCAAAGCTCCCCACTCCCACTGGTGAACAGAGAAGCTTCCTCCTATCCAAGTAAGGATATGGGCAACACAGGAACTGCACTAAAGTCCAGAATACAGCAAAACCTGTATTAAGGACTATTCTAGTTCAGAAAAGGTGGGAAACAAGGATTTTTTTTTTTTTTTCTTTTTAGGCAGATAGCAGAAAAAGCACAGTAAATACTTTACACAGGCTAGCGCACTTGAGTGAGCAGCCTCAACAGTTAATTCAACAGAAAAAAGGCAATTTCAAAGTGCAGGTAATAATAATTGCAGTAACAATCTTATTTTAAGCAAACGAGCAGTTTCAACTCACTTTTCGTGAGAATAAGCAGTCGCAAAGGTAAAAGCAGAAAAAAGGTACTTAAATCAGGTAGCAGTCACTCTTTTTCATCTCTCTGCTGCTAGCACCACTCTGCAGGACCACGAGGAGCTTTGCTGAGTCGGAACAAGTGCAAAAACCGCACCAAGTGGGTTTTAAGCAGGGGACTTGAAAGAGCTAGGAATTAGCCCAAAACAGCCAATAAACAACAAGTTTCTGGGCTGAGACCACTCCTCCAGGGACAGATAGGCTGCTCAAAGCTCCCCACTCCCACTGGTGAACAGAGAAGCTTCCTCCTATCCAAGTAAGGATATGGGCAACACAGGAACTGCACTAAAGTCCAGAATACAGCAAAACCTGTATTAAGGACTATTCTAGTTCAGAAAAGGTGGGAAACAAGGATTTTTTTTTTTTTTCTTTTAGGCAGATAGCAGAAAAAGCACAGTAAATACTTTACACAGGCTAGCCACTTGAGTGAGCAGCCTCAACAGTTAATTCAACAGAAAAAGGCAATTTCAAAGTGCAGGTAATAATAATTGCAGTAACAATCTTATTTTAAGCAAACAAGCAGTTTCAACTCGCTTTTCGGCGAGAATAAGCAGTCGCAAAGGTAAAAGCAGAAAAAAGGTACTTAAATCAGGTAGCAGTCACTCTTTTTCATCTCTCTGCTGCTAGCACCACTCTGCAGGACCACGAGGAGCTTTGCTGAGTCGGAACAAGTGCAAAAACTGCGCCAAGTGGGTTTTTAAGCAGGGGACTTGAAAGAGCTAGGAATTAGCCCAAAACAGCCAATAAACAACACGTTTCTGGGCTGAGACCACTCCTCCAGGGACAGATAGGCTGCTCAAAGCTCCCCACTCCCACTGGTGAACAGAGAAGCTTCCTCCTATCCAAGTAAGGATATGGGCAACACAGGAACTGCACTAAAGTCCAGAATACAGCAAAACCTGTATTAAGGACTATTCTAGTTCAGAAAAGGTGGGAAACAAGGATTTTTTTTTTTTTCTTTTTAGGCAGATAGCAGAAAAAGCACAGTAAATACTTTACACAGGCTAGCACTTGAGTGAGCAGCCTCAACAGTTAATTCAACAGAAAAAAGGCAATTTCAAAGTGCAGGTAATAATAATTGCAGTAACAATCTTATTTTAAGCAAATGAGCAGTTTCAACTCGCTTTTCAATGAGAATAAGCAGTCGCAAAGGTAAAAGCAGAAAAAAGGTACTTAAATCAGGTAGCAGTCACTCTTTTTCATCTCTCTGCTGCTAGCACCACTCTGCAGGACCACGAGGAGCTTTGCTGAGTCAGAACAAGTGCAAAACTGCACCAAGTGGGTTTTTTAAGCAGGGGACTTGAAAGAGCTAGGAATTAGCCCAAAACAGCCAATAAACAACACGTTTCTGGGCTGAGACCACTCCTCCAGGGACAGATAGGCTGCTCAAAGCTCCCCACTCCCACTGGTGAACAGAGAAGCTTCCTCCTATCCAAGTAAGGATATGGGCAACACAGGAACTGCACTAAAGTCCAGAATACAGCAAAACCTGTATTAAGGACTATTCTAGTTCAGAAAAGGTGGGAAACAAGGATTTTTTTTTTTTTCTTTTTAGGCAGATAGCAGAAAAAGCACAGTAAATACTTTACACAGGCTAGCGCACTTGAGTGAGCAGCCTCAACAGTTAATTCAACAGAAAAAAGGCAATTTCAAAGTGCAGGTAATAATAATTGCAGTAACAATCTTATTTTAAGCAAACGAGCAGTTTCAACTCGCTTTTCGGTGAGAATAAGCAGTCGCAAAGGTAAAAGCAGAAAAAAGGTACTTAAATCAGGTAGCAGTCACTCTTTTTCATCTCTCTGCTGCTAGCACCACTCTGCAGGACCACGAGGAGCTTTGCTGAGTCGGAACAAGTGCAAAAACTGCGCCAAGTGGGTTTTTAAGCAGGGGACTTGAAAGAGCTAGGAATTAGCCCAAAACAGCCAATAAACAACACGTTTCTGGGCTGAGACCACTCCTCCAGGGACAGATAGGCTGCTCAAAGCTCCCCACTCCCACTGGTGAACAGAGAAGCTTCCTCCTATCCAAGTAAGGATATGGGCAACACAGGAACTGCACTAAAGTCCAGAATACAGCAAAACCTGTATTAAGGACTATTCTAGTTCAGAAAAGGTGGGAAACAAGGATTTTTTTTTTTTCTTTTAGGCAGATAGCAGAAAAAGCACAGTAAATACTTTACACAGGCTAGCGCACTTGAGTGAGCAGCCTCAACAGTTAATTCAACAGAAAAAAGGCAATTTCAAAGTGCAGGTAATAATAATTGCAGTAACAATCTTATTTTAAGCAAACGAGCAGTTTCAACTCGCTTTTCGGCGAGAATAAGCAGTCGCAAAGGTAAAAGCAGAAAAAAAGTACTTAAATCAGGTAGCAGTCACTCTTTTTCATCTCCTGCTGCTAGCACCACTCTGCAGGACCACGAGGAGCTTTTCTGAGTCGGAACAAGCGCAATAACCGTGCCAAGTGGGTTTTTAAGCAGGGGACTTGAAAGAGCTAGGAATTAGCCCAAAACTGCCAATAAACAACACATTTCTGGGCTGAGACCACTCCTCCAGGGACAGATAGGCTGCTCAAAGCTCCCCACTCCCACTGGTGAACAGAGAAGCTTCCTCCTATCCAAGTAAGGATATGGGCAACACAGGAACTGCACTAAAGTCCAGAATACAGCAAAACCTGTATTAAGGACTATTCTAGTTCAGAAAAGGTGGGAAACAAGGATAATTTTTTTTTTTCTTTTTAGGCAGATAGCAGAAAAAGCACAGTAAATACTTTACACAGGCTAGCACACTTGAGTGAGCAGCCTCAACAGTTAATTCAACAGAAAAAGGCAATTTCAAAGTGCAGGTAATAATAATTGCAGTAACAATCTTATTTTAAGCAAACGAGCAGTTTCAACTCGCTTTTCGGTGAGAATAAGCAGTCGCAAAGGTAAAAGCAGAAAAAAGGTACTTAAATCAGGTAGCAGTCACTCTTTTTCATCTCTCTGCTGCTAGCACCACTCTGCAGGACCACGAGGAGCTTTGCTGAGTCGGAACAAGTGCAAAAACTGCGCCAAGTGGGTTTTAAGCAGGGGACTTGAAAGAGCTAGGAATTAGCCCAAAACAGCCAATAAACAACACGTTTCTGGGCTGAGACCACTCCTCCAGGGACAGATAGGCTGCACAAAGCTCCCCACTCCCACTGGTGAACAGAGAAGTTTCCTCCTATCCAGGTAAGGATATGGGCAACACAGGAACTGCACTAAAGTCCAGAATACAGCAAAACCTGTATTAAGGACTATTCTAGTTCAGAAAAGGGAAACAAGGATTTTTTTTTTTTTTTTTTTTAGGCAGATAGCAGAAAAAGCACAGTAAATACTTTACACAGGCTAACCTCTTGAGTGAGCAGCCTCAACAGTTAATTCAACAGAAAAAAGGCAATTTCAAAGTGCAGGTAATAATAATTGCAGTAACAATCTTATTTTAAGCAAACGAGCAGTTTCAACTCTCGCTTTTCGGCGAGAATAAGCAGTCGCAAAGGTAAAAGCAGAAAAAAGGTACTTAAATCAGGTAGCAGTCACTCTTTTTCATCTCTCTGCTGCTAGCGCCACTCTGCAGGTCCACGAGGAGCTTTGCTGAGTCGGAACAAGTGCAAAAACTGCGCCAAGTGGGTTTTTAAGCAGGGGACTTGAAAGAGCTAGGAATTAGGCTAAAACAGCCAATAAACAACAAGTTTCTGGGCTGAGACCACTCCTCCAGGGACAGATAGGCTGCTCAAAGCTCCCCACTCCCACTGGTGAACAGAGAAGCTTCCTCCTATCCAAGTAAGGATATGGGCAACACAGGAACTGCACTAAAGTCCAGAATACAGCAAAACCTGTATTAAGGACTATTCTAGTTCAGAAAAGGTGGGAAACAAGGATATATTTTTTTTTTTCCTTTTAGGCAGATAGCAGAAAAAGCACAGTAAATACTTTACACAGGCTAGCACACTTGAGTGAGCAGCCTCAACAGTTAATTCAACAGAAAAAGGCAATTTCAAAGTGCAGGTAATAATAATTGCAGTAACAATCTTATTTTAAGCAAACGAGCAGTTTCAACTCGCTTTTCAGCAAGAATAAGCAGTCGCAAAGGTAAAAGCAGAAAAAAGGTACTTAAATCAGGTAGCAGTCACTCTTTTTCATCTCTCTGCTGCTAGCACCACTCTGCAGGACCACGAGGAGCTTTGCTGAGTCGGAACAAGTGCAAAAACTGCGCCAAGCGGGATTTTAAGCAGGGGACTTGAAAGAGCTAGGAATTAGCCCAAAACAGCCAATAAACAACACGTTTCTGGGCTGAGACCACTCCTCCAGGGACAGATAGGCTGCTCAAAGCTCCCCACTCCCACTGGTGAACAGAGAAGCTTCCTCCTATCCAAGTAAGGATATGGGCAACACAGGAACTGCACTAAAGTCCAGAATACAGCAAAACCTGTATTAAGGACTATTCTAGTTCAGAAAAGGTGGGAAACAAGGATTTTTTTTTTCTTTTTAGGCAGATAGCAGAAAAAGCACAGTATATACTTTACACAGGCTAGCCACTTGAGTGAGCAGCTTCAACAGTTAATTCAACAGAAAAAAGGCAATTTCAAAGTGCAGGTAATAATAATTGCAGTAACAATCTTATTTTAAGCAAACGAGCAGTTTCAACTCGCTTTTCCGCGAGAATAAGCAGTCGCAAAGGTAAAAGCAGAAAAAAGGTACTTAAATCAGGTAGCAGTCACTCTTTTCATCTCTCTTCACCTAGCACCACTCTGCAGGACCACGAGGAGCTTTGCTGAGTCGGAACAAGTGCAAAAACTGCGCCAAGCAGGTATTTAAGCAGGGGACTTGAAAGAGCTAGGAATTAGCCCAAAACAGCCAATAAACAACAAGTTTCTGGGCTGAGACCACTCCTCCAGGGACAGATAGGCTGCTCAAAGCTCCCCACTCCCACTGGTGAACAGAGAAGCTTCCTCCTATCCAAGTAAGGATATGGGCAACACAGGAACTGCACTAAAGTCCAGAATACAGCAAAACCTGTATTAAGGACTATTCTAGTTCAGAAAAGGTGGGAAACAAGGATTTTTTTTTTTTTTTTTTAGGCAGATAGCAGAAAAAGCACAGTAAATACTTTACACAGGCTAGCACACTTGAGTGAGCAGCCTCAACAGTTAATTCAACAGAAAAAGGCAATTTCAAAGTGCAGGTAATAATAATTGCAGTAACAATCTTATTTTAAGCAAACGAGCAGTTTCAACTCGCTTTTCGGTGAGAATAAGCAGTCGCAAAGGTAAAAGCAGAAAAAAGGTACTTAAATCAGGTAGCAGTCACTCTTTTCATCTCTCTGCTGCTAGCACCACTCTGCAGGACCACGAGGAGCTTTGCTGAGTTGGAACAAGTGCAAAAACTGCGCCAAGCGGGTTTTTAAGCAGGGACTTGAAAGAGCTAGGAATTAGCCCAAAACAGCCAATAAACAACACGTTTCTGGGCTGAGACCACTCCTCCAGGGACAGATAGGCTGCTCAAAGCTCCCCACTCCCACTGGTGAACAGAGAAGCTTCCTCCTATCCAAGTAAGGATATGGAAAAT